>NC_084983.1:28828657-29151157 GCF_963691925.1 Scomber scombrus | reverse complement strand
TGTTTTAAAGCTTTTTCCCACCATGATTGTGTGAAATGAAGCAACAAACCTACAAGACGGAAGTACCAAAACCTGCAGTTCCTCTAATGGCCACTTGAGGCTGACTCCACTAGCGACTCCATCCTCCATCCATAAACCCCCCTCAGGTATAAATGACCAACACAGCAGAAATAATCATGGTACAAAAAACAGGTTGGGTCGGTATTGCTAATTCCCCGTTCATGTGATTGGTTGTTCAGGTGATTGGTTGTTCAGGTGTTCATGTGATTGGTTGTTCAGGTGTTCATGTGATTGGTTGTTCAGGTGTTCAGGTGTTCAGTTTGAACCAATAGGACGTGCAGGTGTTGTGGTGGGCGGGATTGTAAAAAACCAGAGGTGCTCTGAAGCTGCAGGTGAATTTTTTTTTTTAACACTTAATTGCCCAGAGAGGAGAGGAGGTATCACTCTGCAGGTAAGTCACATTTTATAAATTTGTTGTCCTGCTAGATTATATTTCAACGTTATCTTCCTACATGATGATCTAAAAGTTGTTTCTAAGTGTTTTCAGTGCCAGGACATTACTTATCTTTACACACTGACACTTAAATAACAGAATAAGCCTCAATAAAACCAGTGACAACATACTGAGAGTAGCTCAGTACATTAAAAAAAAAAAAAAACCTAATTACGAATGTGAGGGTTAAAGGTCACAGTAGATTAACCTGAGAGATAAATAAACACAATGTGCCTGTAAGTGCTGAAAAAGTGTTAAAATCCATTAAATTATCATTTCTAAATCTTTAAAACTGATTCAGATTCTATATTTTGTGCTGTGGACGCTGTTAGTTTTATTATGTTGATATTTTGGCGCCATTATTAAACAGCATCACATTTCTTAAAATGATCAATAAAAGGAAAACGGATCGGATCGCTTCTGTTCCAGCAGATAAAAAGAGGAAAGCTGTCCTGAAAGCTGCTCAACATGCAAATCATGCTGTTTGTTTCCTGTTAAAATGTCTCATCTCAATACTGGAAAAGTTTTATTACACAATAAATGAGTTTGGTTCTGGTTTAAGTTAGTTAATCATTTCCTCAAAGGTTTTAATTTATAACTTTACAGTTTTAATCAGTTCTCAGTTGAAAAGGTGAATTCATCTACAAACCAGATCATATTTCAACATGAATAATATTTTACAAAGCAATACATAAATGAACATAATGTGATTATAAGGAGAAGATATAAAGATATAAAGAAATTAAATCTGATAATAATTGAAAAATGCAAAACTCTTTCCAGGAAACTTCTTAGAAATGATTCAAACTGAAATGAAGAGTTTCTGTAACGTGAACTTTAAACTACTTTCACATTTTTAGCTTCTCTTTCATATTAATGTGTTTTAAAATGATTTCATTATCATCATGTTGTGTTGATCATTAAGACAAATTACTATAAAGTTCATTCTGATTGCAATAAAGTCAATAAACTCAACCCTAAACCAGGATCCAATTTAAAGCTTTTATGTTTTAATATCTGAACAGAAACAGGAACTGTGTGTTCTTTAATTGGCTCGTTATTTCCATCTTTATCAAAACTAACAAAAAGCAGCTTGTCGTCACCTCTCTGCTGTGCGTCGGTCAAACTTGGAGCAGGAAGCTTCGTGGTTGAGGTGGGCGATGGAAGCAGGAAGTAACCTTTCAAAAGAAAGGGTGCAGTGTGTTGTTGTTGTGTGTGGGTGGCTGAGCGGCTTGCTGTAACTGTCACTGACGCTCATTTTCAAGTCAAATACAGGCGAGGTAAACAAATGAGGCCTTATCAGCTCTGCAGAGGAGGATTTAGCAAACATAAAAATCCTGATTCAGTCTCACAACATAAAACTACTCTGTGTTTCCTGTTAATTTTAAAATATTCATCATGTGGGTTTCATTCAGGATGATGATGAAAGCAGCTGTCGTGCTCGGTTAGATCAGTGTGTTGGTTGGTGTGAGTCCAGCTTTAAGACTGGTGACACCACCCAACAGCAAATAGAAATCTTGTTGAACTGTCATGGAATTCAAATGTGGATGCTGTTCCTGAGAAAGGTTTGCAGCATCTACATTATGCAAAGTAAAGTGAGACAGTGTAAAGTGGAAAGACTCATGTTGATCCTCTTCTCTCACTCCTTCTGTTCTGTTGCTGCTGTTTTTCATTGTCTGAGAATAACAGAAACAAACTGCATCAGACAGTTCAAATGTCCAGTAGGGTGCAAGATACAAGGTGCAGGGTGCAGGGTGCAGGGTGCAAGGTGCTGGATACAGGGTTCAGGGTACAAGATGCAGGGTACAGGGTGCAGGGTACAGGGTACAGGGTACAGGGTTCAGGGTACAAGATGCAGGGTACAGGGTGCAGGGTACAGGGTACAGGGTACAGGGTGCAGGGTTCAGGGTACAGGGTACAGGGTACAGGGTGCAGGGTGCAGGATGCAGGGTGCAGGGTACAGGGTACAGGGTGCAGGGTACAGGGTACAGGGTACAGGATGCAGGGTGCAGGGTGCAGGGTACAGGGTACAGGGTACAAAGTACAGGGTACAAGGTGCAGCATGCAGGGTGCAGGGTACAGGGTACAGGGTGCAGGGTACAGGGTACAAAGTACAGGGTACAAGGTGCAGCATGCAGGGTGCAGGGTACAGGGTACAGGGTACAGGGTACAGGGTACAGGGTGCAGGCTGCAGGATGCAGGGTACAGGGTGCAGGGTACAGGGTACAAAGTACAGGGTACAATGTACAGGGTACAGGTGCAGGATGCAGGATGCAGGATACAGAGTGCAGGGTTCAGGATACAAGGGTGCAGGTTGCAGGATACAAGGGTGTAGGATGCAGGGTACAGGGTGCAGGGTACAAGGTGCAGGGTGCAGGATACAGGATGCAGGATGCAGGGTGCAGGTTACAGGGTGCAGGATGCAGGGTGCAGGGTTCAGAGTGCAGGGTGCAGTGTGCAGGATGCAGGGTACAGGGTGCAGGGTACAGGGTACACAGTGCAGGATACAGGGTGCAGGGTGCAGGGTGCAGGGTGCAGGATGCAGGGTGCAGGGTGCAGGGGTTCAGGTTACAGGGTGCAGGGTGCAGGTTACCCTTCTTCACTGACTAATCTAGTATCTGTCCAATAAGGCAGCTGTAGAGTCTGATTGGCTCCTTCATGTGATCGATGATGAGACTTTTGATTGTGTCCTTTTTACTCGTCGTCTCCTCGTCCTCTGCAGCTGTCTCACACGATGGCTTCCTGTGAAGAGTTCGAGGTCACAGTTCACGCTTCAGCTGGTCCCACCTGTGGAACCTTCAGCCACCTGTGGCTCAACCTGATTGGCTCTCAGGGGGAGACTCCGCCCATCAACGTGAACGAAGTCGACCTGCATCTTCTGTCTGGATCGGTGAGTTTTTATCATCAAGGAAGGAAGGACGGAAGGAGAGCAAATATAAGCAAGCAGCGGTCAAGAGGATTGCACAAGATCATTGTTCAAGACTTGAAGTTCATGAGGTTGAATGCTGGTGTTTATAGTGTTGGGGTCCTGGTCTGGGATGTTTGGGTTTAAGTGATCCAGAACAACTGTAATCATTTGGAGGTTTACATCATAGAGAAATCAGATAAATCTCTTCCTGTCCTGACAGTCGTGCCGGGTCCGGGTGCGTAGCGATGCTCCACTGGGACGCCTGGTTCTGGTCCGGCTCCGTCTGGAGGCTCGGACCGGATTCCCCGACCTGGACTGGCACTGCAACCGGGTGGAAGTCAGACCGGCTGATGGACCGACGGAGGAGGAGGGGTCCGGGTCCACGCAGGTGTTCCTCTGCAACAGGTGGCTGAGGTCAGCCGACGGTGACGTAGAACTGCACAGCGGGAAATGTAAGAAGTTAAAGTTTGTCTCTTCACTTTGTTTGAATTTCTTCATAATTAACCCTCCTGTTGTCCTCGAGTCAAGGAAGGAAGGAAGGATGGAAGGGAAGAAGGAAGGAAGGAATGAGGAAGGAAGGAAGGAAAGAAAGGAAGGAGGAAGGAAGGAAGGAAGGAAGGAGGAAAGAAAGGAGGGAGGAAGGAAGGAAGAAAGGAAGGAGGAAAGAAAGGAGGAAGGAATGAGGAAGGAAGGAAGGAAGGAAGGAAGGAAGGAAGGAAGGAAGGAAGGAAGAAGGAAAGAAAGGAGGGAGGAAGGAGGGAGGGAGGGAAGGAAGGAAGGAAAGGAGGGAGGGCTTTTGGGGACAGTATCTCTGTGGAAATGACTTTAATCTTCCATCATCCCTCCTTCTCCTCAATGTTAATAAAGATACATTAGACCTAAATAACATTTTTAAATTATTTTTTCCTAAAAACTGAATTTAAGTAATTTAAGAGTATAAATGCTCAAATTTAACTAAATATTAATAAAAGTATTCTTATTAGACACATTATTGTTATTCTGATTCCTCTGCAGTGTGTTTGCTGAAGGACGAGACGGACGAGAAGCTGAAGCAGCAGCGGCTCCAACAGCTTCATCATCAGCAGAAACTCATCAGGTAAAAACAAAAAGGCGGGATTTAACCCTCCTGTTATCATCGAGTCAAGGAAGGAAGGGAGGAAGAAGGAAGGAAGGGAGGGAGGAAGGAAAAAAGGAAGGAAGGAAGGGAGGAAGGAAGGAAAGGAGGGAGGGATGAAGGAAGGAAGGAAGGGAGGAAGGAAGGAAAGGAGGGAGGGAAGAAGGAAGGAAAGAAAGAAGGGAGAAAGGAAAGGATGGAGGAAGGAAGGAAGGAAGGAAGGAAAGGAAAGGAAAGAAGGGAGGAAGGAAAGGAAGGAAGGGAGGAAGGAAGAAGGAAGGAAAGGAGGAAGGAAGGGAGGAAGAAGGAAGGAACGGAGGAGGGAAGGAAGGAAGGGAAGGAAGGGAAGGGGCAAGGAAGGAAGGGAGGAAGGAAAGGAAGGAAGGAAGGACGGAGGAAAGAAAGAAGGAATGAGGGAGGGAGGGAGAAAGGAAAGAAGGACAGAGGAAAGAAGGAAGGGAGGAAAGAAGGAACAGTCAAAACAGACGTGGTCAATTTGACCCGGGAGGACGACAGGAGGGTTAAATAAAGACCTGAAGATGAAGAAGCTTCTGGAGGATGCAGCAGAGTTTCAGAGGTTAAATCAGGTGGTGTTTGATCCCTGCAGGTGGAGTAAGCATGTGGACGGCGCTCCGCTCTGCATGGACCTGAACAGTGTGTCTGAACTCGGGCCGAACCTCAGCTACACACACAAGAGGTGAAGGGTTAAATCCATAGACTGTATATAAGAAATGGACGTAACATCCGTGACGTCACCCATTGGTTTGTGGACTGCTGCTCGGAGGCCAATAGTATCGGATCTGAGCAGCGCCATCTTGAAAATTTCAGGTGCATGCTGGGAAAAATAAAAACATGGATTCTACTTATATGGGCATCAGGAGGAGCATGAGGCGCCCTCCTGAACCTGTGAACCAATCAACCTGTCAATCACCACGTAGCCACGCCCTAATGCATACCCTGCTTTATCGTCACATATAAAATCAGGGAGGCCAAAATGTCCCAAATGAACATCATACTGCATTGAAGAAGGCTTTAAACTAGCGATTGAGACCATAAACACATTTTGAAAACGTTTACTGAGGTTAGAAATCAAGTGAGAAGTTGGTGAATTCTCCATTGACTTGTATAGAGACGGAAGTCCTTTTGACACCAAAACGGTCGCCCCCTGGTGGCCTTTTGATAGAATGCAGTTTTAAGTTACTTCTGCGTTGGCCTCGTTTCAGAGGACCGGAACTCCCCGCCTGGTTAAAATGTTTGGCTTTGACTGAAGTGATGAAGTGATGACAGGTGTAGTCTGAGCTGTCTGTGTGTCTCCTTGTTCTCAGTCCACCTGTCAACCTGCTTTACCTGAAAGGCTTCGCTGGACGAGCCGAGGCCTGGAAGAGCTTCAGCGAGCTGGAGACGTTTTTCATCCACAATGGAAAACAGAACAGCATCGCCAGTAAGCGACAACCAGAAACAGTCAGTCAGTCAGTCAGCCAGTCAGTCAGTCAGTCAGCCAGCCAGTCAGCCAGCCAGCCAGTCAGTCAGTCAGTCAGTCAGTCAGTCAGTGAGTCAGTCAGTGAGTCATTCAGCCAGTCAGTCAGTCAGTCAGTGAGACAGTCAGTCGGTCAGTCAGTCAGTCAGTCAGTCAGTGAGACAGTCAGTCAGCCAGTCAGTCAGTCAGTCAGTGAGACAATCACTCAGACAGTCAGTCAGTCAGTCAGTGAGACAGTCAGTCGGTCAGTCAGTCAGTCAGTCAGTCAGTCAGTCAGTCAGTGAGACAGTCAGTCAGCCAGTCAGTCAGTCAGTCAGTCAGTGAGACAATCACTCAGACAGTCAGTGTGTCAGTCAGTCAGTGAGACAGTCAGTCGGTCAGTCAGTCAGTCAGTCAGTCAGTCAGTCAGTCAGTCAGTGAGACAGTCAGTCAGCAAGTCAGTCAGTCAATCAGTGAGACAGTCAGTCACTCAGTCACTCAGTCACTCAGTCATTCAGTCAGTCAGCCAGTCAGTCAGTCAGTCAGTCAGTCAGTCAGTGAGAGGGTCAGTCAGTCAGTCAGTCAATCAGTCAGTCAGTCAGTCAGTCAGCCAGCCAGTCAGTCAGTCAGTCAGTGAGAGAGTCAGTCAGGCAGTCAGTCAGTCATCCAGTCAGTCAGTTAGTTAGTCAGTCGATCATTCAGTCAGTCAGTCAGTCGATCAGTCAGTCAGTCAGTCAGTCAGTCAGTCAGTCAGTCAGTCAGTCAGTGAGACAGTCAGTCAGTGAGAGAGTCAGTCAGGCAGTCAGTCAGTCATCCAGTCAGTCAGTTAGTTAGTCAGTCGATCATTCAGTCAGTCAGTCAGTCAGTCGATCAGTCAGTCAGTCAGTCAGTCAGTCAGTCTGTCAGTCAGTGAGACAGTCAGTCACTCAGTCACTCAGTCACTCAGTCATTCAGTCAGTCAGCCAGTCAGTCAGTCAGTCAGTCAGTCAGTCAGTCAGTGAGAGGGTCAGTCAGTCAGTCAGTCAGTCAATCAGTCAGTCAGTCAGTCAGCCAGCCAGTCAGTCAGTCAGTCAGTGAGAGAGTCAGTCAGGCAGTCAGTTAGTTAGTCAGTCGATCATTCAGTCAGTCAGTCAGTCGATCAGTCAGTCAGTCAGTCAGTCAGTCTTCTTCCTTCCTTCCTCCCTTCATTCTTTCCTTTCCTTCCTCCCTCCCTCCCTCCCTCCCTCCCTCCCTCCCTCCCTCCTTTCCTTCCTTCTTCCTCCCTTCCTTCCTTGACTCGAGGACAACAGGAGGGTTAAGAATAAAAAGCTTCAGCTCTGAATTCTGTGTTTTTTCTGTCAGAGTTCATTCGGGCTCACTGGACAGACGACTGGTACTTCGGCCACCAGTGTCTGAACGGCTGCAACCCTCTGCTGCTGTGTCAGACCCGCCTCCTTCCTCCACACCTGTCCGTCACCTCCGACATGCTCCGCCCCTTCCTGCCTGAAGACTCCTCCCTGGAGGCGGAGCTACAGGTGTGCTGCAGCTCTCTGAATGTTTCTTCGGGTGCTTTGGTGCTCGTTTCCTCTTACAGTATCTTGATGTTTTATGGCAGAAAGGGAACATGTACCTGCTGGACTACGAGGTGCTGGACGGTGTCACAGCCAATGAGATCAACGGGAAGCAGACATACCTGTGCGCTCCTCTGTGCCTCCTCCACCTGAACCAGCAGGGACAGCTGCTGCCCATCGCCATCCAGGTGAGGTTTTATTCAGCTGTTACTCATTTGAACAGTCACACTTCTGACTCGTCTCTAACTTCCTGTGAAACTTCAAGTTCAGAGACCTGAATGATAAATGAAGCAAAGATCCAAACAGTCCAGAAACTAACAGAACATTTACTGTAGTACAGTTTTTTACTTCATTTAACCCTCGAGTCAAGGAAGGAAGGGAGGAAGAAGGAAGGAAGAAGGAAGGAAGAAGGAAGGAAAGGAGGAAGGAAGGGAGGAAGAAGGAACGAAAGGAGGAAGGAAGGGAGAAAGGAGGAAGGAAAGGAGGAAGGAAGGGAGGAAAGTCAGAGCCTCCGATCTTCTTTCCTTCCTTCCTTCTACTTCGATCATTTTGTCAACCTTTCCATATGGAGAGTTATTGATCTGGATGTGATCTGATATTCTGCTAGTTCTTGTTTTATTGATTGATGTGATTTTAAATTGGTTGCTCATGTTGTTTGGACCACAGGAAGACTAGCGACCACTTTGTGGAAGCTGATTGGGATCCAAACAAATTATAAGAAGTTATAAAAATGTATTAATCTCAATTATTACACCTTCTCAAGGTTACTTAACCCTCCTGTTGTCCTCGAGTCAAGGGAGGAATTGAGGAAGAAGGAAGGAAGGGAGGGAAGAAGGAAGGAAGGGAGGAAGAAGGAAGGAAAGGAGGGAGGGAGGAAAGAGGGAAGGAAGGAGGGGAGGAAGGAAAGGAGAGAGGGAGGAAGGAAGGAAGGAAAGAAAGAAAGGAAGGAAGGAAAGGAGGGAGGGAGGGAGGGAGGAAGGAAGGAAGGAAGGAAGGAAGGAAGGAAGGAAAGAAGGAAGGAAGGAGGGAAAGAGAGGGAGGAAGGAATGGAGAAAGCAAAGAAGGGAGGAAGGAAGGAAGGGAGGAAGGGAGGAAGAAGAAAGGAAAGGAGGGAGGGAGGAAGGAAGGAAGGAAGGAAGGAAGGAAGGAAGGAAGGAAGGAAGGAAGGAAAGGAGGAAGAAGGAAAGGAGGGAGGGAGGAAAGAATGAAGGAGGGAGGATGGAAAAAAGGAAAAGAGGAAGGGAGGAAGGAAGGAAAGAAGGAAGGTAGGGGGAGGAAAGAAAGAGAGAATGGAGGAAGGAAAGGAAGGAAGGAAGGAAGGAAGGAAGGAAGGAAGGAAGGAACAGTTAAAACAGACGGGGTCAATTTGACCCGGGAGGACGACAGGAAGGTTAAGTAAGAAAAGCGCATCCTGCAGAATGAATCTATCTATCAGTGTTTTCCTTCCTTCAGCTGCAGCAGAAGCCTGGACCTGAGAACCCGGTCTTCCTGCCCTCTGACCCTGGCTCTGATTGGCTGCTGGCTAAGATTTGGGTCCACAATGCAGACTTCCAGTGTCACCAGTTGGCCTCCCACTACCTGAGAACCCACATGCTGGGGGAGCTGTGCTGCGTGGCCACGCTGAGGCAGCTCCCAGACCAGCATCCGCTGCACCAGGTACAGACCTCACTTCACTGTACATCTGCTGGGCTAGGGCTAGGGTTAGGGCTAGGGCTAGGGTTAGGGTTAGGGCTAGGGTTAGGGTTGGGGCTAGGGTTAGGGCTAGGGTTAGGGCCAGGGTTAGGGTTAGTGCTAGTGTTAGGGTTGGGGTTAAGGCTAGGGCTAGGGTTACGGTTAGGACGACTCAAGAGTCTGAAGCCTCCTTTGTTTCAGGTGTTGAAGTCTTGACAAACCTTTTCTTAACTGGACTCTAGAAATGTTTTAGTCTTTAGTTTTTATATAATTGCCTGCGAGGAGATTCTTTCCTGGAAGGAAGATGTAAATTATGATGTGCAATTCAGTTTTCTTGTTTGTGTTTTATTTAATGTGCCTTTTAGAGGACAGTAAGGATACATTGATAAATTGATTGATTGACCTGCAGGAAACTTTAGAAATCAACAATATTTACAGATTCAGAGATTCTGGATTTTTAATGAGGAGGAGGTAAAGGTCTAATCACAACTCAGAACCAAAGCCTGACCACTGAGGTCTAATTTATATGGCCAAACAACACAGATTGTGACTAATTATGTAAAAAAAATAAAATAAATGAGTGTTTCGATCTGTCTAAAAGGTTTGAAAACTCGACCACAGAATCGGGGTTTGCTCTGGAAATTATGTTGCAGAGGTGTTAAGATGAGGTGAGTTAGTAGATGTCAGCTCAAAGAACAGCCATAGTCATTAAAAATGTAAACATATGAGACAGCGCCTCTGCTCTTTTAAAATAGTAAATATTTTATTACAGTGTGAAGGTGAATTGGTCCGCCCCAAGAATGAAGACAGAAAAAAAGTCAAATGAACCAGTTAGGCAACAAAAGTTTAGCAGCATTTGTTTAAAGTGCTTTTCTTTCCTCACCCTGATGAGCAGTTTGTCATTTATCGATCAGTATTCTCCTCTCTGATTTCTTTGGACAGTTGCTGATGCCACACGTCAGGACGTCTCTGCAGATCAACTTCCAGGCCAGAGCAACGCTGCTGGCGGCTGACGGGGTTTTCGATAAGGTAAAAATTCAACCTGGTATCACAAAGCCAAAAACCACCCGGTTAGGGTCAGAGAAGATCATGGCTAACATTTATTTTTTAACCCTCCTGTTGTCCTCGAGTCAAGGAAGGAAGGGAGGAAGAAGGAAAGGAAAGGAGGGAGGGAGGGAGGAAGAAAGAAGGAAAGGAGGGAGGAAGGAAGGAGGGAAGGAAGAAGGAAGGGAGGAAGGAAAGGAGGGGGGGAGGGGGGGAGGAAGGAAGGAAGGAAGAAGGAAGGAAAGGAGGGAGGAAGGAGGGAGGAAGGAAGGAAGGAAGGAAGGGAGGAGGGAAGGAAAGAAGGAAGGGAGGAAGGAAGGGAGGAGGGAAGGAAAGAAGGAGGGAGGGAGGAAGGACAGACAGAAGGAAGGAAGGGAGGAAAGAAGGAACAGTCAAAACAGACGGGTTCAATTTGACCCGGGAGGACGACACAAAGGTTAATAGTAGTGAGATTATAGAAAGTGTTGCAGTGTAATGATTTGCTCCTCCAGGCGGTGGGCTGTGGCATGCAGGCGTTATCGGTCTTTCTCTCCCGAGCATCGGCGAGGATCTTTTACCGATCCATGTGCGTCCCTGACGACCTGTCCGACCGCGCAGTGGACAAATTACCGAAGAGCTACTACGCCCAGGACGCGCTGAGAGTCTGGGACGCGCTGCACAGGTAAAGAAACGCACCTCGGCTCAGTGACCAGGTCAGAAAGATGCATTTTATTTTAGTTAAAACTTTAACTGACTTCTATCATTAATATAATTATTATAGATTAATATGTGCTATCTTCTTATTGATCACTTCTTATGCATTTTTATGGGTTAGCCTATGAATATTTATGTGTTACTTCCATCCTTCCTTCCTCCCTTAGTTCCTACCTCCTGTCCTTCCTTCTTCCTCCTTTCCTTCCTTCCTCCCTCCCTCCTTTCCTTCCTTCTTCCTTACTCCCTCCTTTCCTTCCTCCCTTCCTTCCTTGACTCGAGGACAACACGAGGGTTAAATATATAAAGTAACAAACTGTTAATAAAAGTGTGTGTGTGTGTGTGTGTGTGTGTGTGTGTGTGTGTGTGGCAGGTTTGTGGTCAGCTGGGTGGATCTGTATTACAGCGGAGACAATGATGTGCAGCAGGACTCTGAGCTTCAACACTGGATCACTGAAATCAACACACACGGCTTCACACACAACTCAGGTGAATGTTCATTTAAATCCTGTAACCTCCATGTTTGACTGCTGTCTGAGACTTTAGGTTGTGCCTCCTCTCGTCCTTTCAGGTTTCCCTCAATCATTCCAAACCAAAGCAGAAGTTTCCAAGTTTGTCACCATGCTCATCTACAGTTGCTCAGCTTTGCACGCTGCTGTTAATTTCTCCCAGGTGAGTCACACTGAAGACATCGCCGTAGTTACCAGTATGAAATGTGAAAAAGCTAGTAAGTAATCTGATCCTTTACTTCAGTGAAAGTACTGCAGTATTATGAGTGATGTAGTATGCAGTATTACAGTAAAAGTACTGCAGTATTATGAGTGATGTAGTATGCAGTATTACAGTAAAAGTACTGCAGTATTATGAGTGATGTAGTATGCAGTATTACAGTAAAAGTACTGCAGTATTATGAGTGATGTAGTATGCAGTATTACAGTAAAAGTAGTGGTTTGGTCCTCTGACTGATATGTTATTATATATGACATCGACATATATGACACAAGTACCTCAAACTGTACTACAGTAAAGTACAAGTACTTCAAACTGTACTACAGTAAAGTACAAGTACCTCAAACTGTACTACAGTAAAGTACAAGTACCTCAAACTGTACTGCAGTCCAGTACAAGTACTTCAAACTGTACTACAGTAAAGTACAAGTACCTCAAACTGTACTACAGTAAAGTACAAGTACCTCAAACTGTACTGCAGTAAAGTACAAGTACCTCAAACTGTACTGCAGTAAAGTACAAGTACTTCAAACTGTACTGCAGTAAAGTACAAGTACCTAAAACTGTACTACAGTAACGTACAATACTTCCCTCTGAATCCTGCAGCTGGATATCGCTCTCTGGATGCCGAACTGTCCGGCCGCCATGATGCGTCCTCCTCCGCAGGTCAAAGGAACGGTGACGGAGGACGACATCCTGTCCTTCCTGCCGGACGTCAACTCCGCCTGTCGCGTCCTGACGACACTCAGCCTGTTGTCGCAGCCCACCGTCAACTATGTGAGGCTCCACCTGCACCGTCCGGTCCGCTGAAGGACTCTTCTCAAACATTTCAGATCCATAATTCTAATATTTCGAAAATGTTTAACAACAAAATGTAAAGTTGAATTATTGTAACCGGTCGAGCTTAACCCTCCTGTTGTCCTCGAGTCAAGGAAGGAAGGGAGGAAGAAGGAAGTAAAGGAGGGAGGAAAGATGGAAGGAAGTGAGGAGGAAGGAAGGAAGGAAAGAAGGAAGGAAGGAAGGAAGGGAGGAAGAAGGAAGTAAAGGAGGGAGGAAGGAAGGAAGGAAGGGAGGAAGGGATGAAAGAGAGAGGAAGGAAAGAAAGAAAGAGAGAAGGAGGGAAGGAAGGAAGGAAGGAAGGAAAGAGTGAAGGAAAGAAGGAGGGAGGAAGGAAGGACAGAAGGAAGGAAGAAAGGGGGATGGAGGAAGGAAAGGAGGAAAGAGAGAGGAAGGAAAGAAAGAGAGAAGGAGGGAGGGAGGAAGGACAGAAGGAAGGAAGGAAGGGTGGAAAGAAGGAACCATCAAAACAGACGGGGTCAATTTGACCCGAGAGGACGACACGTAGGTTAATAAAGAAATGTCGAAATCAGGGTTGAAACAATTGGAGCTAATCTGACTTCAGTTTCTTATATTTCAGAACTAAGTTAGTGACATCATGGAGGTCTGTTAATGTGTTAATGACGTGTTTTCATTTTAAAGTGTTCATTGTTGTTTTTTTGTGTTTTGGAAGTAAAGCTGTGTTTGTCTCCCCCTGCAGGTTCCTCTATGTCACTACAAGGAGGCTGTTTTCCAGGATGGCGCCCCCCGCAGGCTGGTGGAAAAGGTGCAGGCTGACCTCCGGGCCATTGCTGATGACATCACGGAGCGCAACAGCCAACTGGAGCTGCCGTATCTTTACCTCTGTCCCAGAACCATCGAGAACAGCGTCGCCATTTAGAGTTAAAGCACGACATCATCATTTCATCAACAGCAGTTTATTAATAACAGCTTTGTGTGATTTTAATGTTTGGACTCAGATCAGAGTGGGGTTTTATTTGAACTATTACATATAATTTACTTCATGGCAGACTCTTCTGGTTGTAGATATAAACCGTCATAAACTTGCAGACACCAAGTGATCTGTCAATTTTTTTTTTTCGGTGTATTATTTAGTCCAAAAAATGTTGAATCAATGGTGGTAAATAGTCGTCAGTTTCCCAGAGACCAAAAAATGTCTTTAAATGTCTGAAACTCAAAGATATTCAATTTATAATAATATAAAACAGAGAAAAAGCAGAGATTCTCACATTGGAGAAGCTGAAAGCAACTTTAAAAGTAATTACTGATTAATTCAATCCACCGTTTAAATCATAATCTGCTGCACTATCATACCATTTGCTATAAATGGATTTCTATTGAAATGAACTGAAACAGCTGAGAAGAAGTGACATGTTACTGCAGCTTGGTTTGAAAATCATGTAAAATACACCAATAATGCCGGTGGAAAAGCAACAGGTTCGTAAGAGGTGCTCGGGTTAGCACCAACTGAGCACTGGCTCTAGCACCAGCTCCGAACCAGCACCGACTCCAGCTCGGTGGAAAAGGGGTAAAAGTGTCATTTCCAGAGAGAAAGCTGAGAAATATTTGGCTCCTCAGCAGCTAATGCTAGAACAGAACTAGATATTCCGCTCAGGAGTTTCCAGAAAGCATAAATGACTCAAGACTTCCAGAGCATGAATTCAAACTGCATTATATTTGGAGTGATTTTAAATACATCTTAATTCTCACATGCAGTATATTTAGGTTCTCCATTCGCTCCCAAAAAGGCACACCTTTATAAGATGAACACATCTAATAAATAATACAGCATCGGTTCTGAAAACTACGATAAAATGACAAAAAATAATGCCTTTTTTTAAAAAACAAAACAAAGAGTCTACAGCCATGCTAGCAGCTCTGTGAGCAATGGACACAAATTACAGTTGAGGCTGATGGGAATGTCAGTAGCTTTGCACAAATTTGGTCATAAAACTGAAATATTGGACACGTTAAACATTTGACCAGATGATGGCGCAACATGAAAAGTCAGGAAATTAAAGTTATTACAATTAAACGTAAATGTCAGAAGTAAAAATGATAAAAGAATGCATGAAATGGTTGAGACGTTTCAGTCCGAGCCAACAGATAGCTGCTAGTGTGGCTAACAATACTAAAGATGTAAACAGTTCAGATTGTGAGATGACGATAACTGAAGTGTGTTTCTGTCAGTTGTTTCATTACATTATATTAGACACATTTCCACCTGATAATAACACTGGAATAAAAGGTGAATTTAGCAAAGATAAAAACTTCCTCTTCCTGTGTAATTATTTCTGCAACGTTCATGAAAACAAATGTTCTTCCTCAGCTCCAGTGTACCTTTAAATAATACAGAAATGTGATAATACAGTACGTTAAACCAGTGTGTACAGTGTCTGTTTGTTCATTCAAGTCTTTTAATCCAGTCTGAAGCTTCAGTTCCAGTGAAATTTAAAGATGAGAAGTTGAAGAAGAGATAATCTTCCTCTCCAGTGTGTAATCTGCTCTGTAAATCCTCTCCCTGTAATCTTCTCACGAGGCTCATCCTGGAGTGTTTCAGGTGTTTTTGAAGTTCACATTCATTTCCACATTTCTTCTTTCATCTCTTCTTCCTGCCTCCTCCCTCCTTCCCTCCCTCCCTCTAGCAGACAGGATCCACCACCAGGACTTTACACTCTCTCTTGGCGATCTTGTCGAGCGACAGCAGCGTTTTGTCCTGCGGTGGCAGATAGAGCGGCCGACCGACTGGAGAGCCAACCGGGGGGGTGATGGCGCGCCGCTCCATGGCGCTGCCCGTCCTGACACACAAACACAGATATGATCACATCAAAACTTTTGAACCAAACAATCTCCCATCCAGACTTTAACCCTAAACACAGGCACCTCACTGTTAACCAGTATCTGCCACTCAAAGTTTGTCACTTCTTAAAGTCCGTGTAAAGTAAGAATAAATATGTGTTCTGAGTTTGACATACCACAGAAAAGTGTGTTGTTAACCACCCTGTCAAATTTGAATGATTAAAAAAATCGCCAAATATATGAAATTAGGCTTCAAAGTTGTGTAAAAGTCTGCCTATTTCTCTGCTCCCAAACGCTGAAGCCCCGCCCCCTACCAAGTGTCACCTGTCAATCAAAGTCACCACCTCTACCAGAAACATGGACGCTAGGTCGCTAGAGCTTTCTGCTGCTAACTCAGCTGCTAACTCAGTGGCTAACTCGGCTGCTAGCTCGGCAGCTAACTCAGCGGCTAACTCAGCTAACTGGCTAACTGTAGACTGTAGTAGTAGTGTGCGCTGAATGTATTTATACCTACAGCAGCAGGGGCGGGTTTATGCTTTATACACCTTTTTTAGAAATACATTTATGACCTATTTAATGTGTTCAGAAGAAAATGTCTGAATTCACTTTACACTGTCTTTAAATAACCCATATTCTTCACATCTCCAGCTCTATATTAATATCCTGCCTCTCTACTGGAATATCTTTGCATGATTTCCAGTTTAAAACTCCTTATTTATCTTTTACTGGGCACTCAGTTCAGCCTCTGTCTGAAACAGGCCGTTTTAGTTATGAGACGGTGTCGTACCTCATGATGTGGGAGCGAGACGGCTGCTGGTGGGAGAAGGACTGAGACCGACCCAGACTGGCCTGGTGTCGGTCCAGCAGGTCTCGAAACGCCGGGCTGGACGGGCTGTTTTTACCTGAGCGACAGAAAGAATGTGAAATATCAAACTAAACAATAAGCTGTTCATTAAAGCTATATGACGATTAAACAGGGAAATATTCAATTCTAACACTCCATGTTTTGTAATTTCAGACACATTTAGGACTATTTGTAATCTTTAGAAACTCATCTAGAAAGTACAATAAAGTTCTGTGAGTTTGAAAAAAGTTCGGATAAATATGAGCCTTTCAGTTCATAGTAGAAAACTAACGCTGTTTCTGAGGAGATGGGCATCATGATAGAATAAACTTTAATCAGAAATATCACTAGACTAAATTCAGTGTTTGGTCAGCGTGAGCTCTGAATGCTTTGGCAGAAAGACAGTTAAACATACAGCTTTACTTATTCTACATGTGAATTAAAGAACAGAAACAAAGTGATGTTTATTCTTACGTGACAACGGCCGGGCGTCAGGTGGAGGGTTGGAGACCGAAGCCGTGAACTGCAGCTTCAGCTTCATGTGCTGACTCAGCTGAAGAGACAAAGTGACAAATCAGTGTTGGTAAGATGATGAATTCATAAATCAGTTAAACTAGATTTAAAGCAGCATCAGGTTTGTTAAAATGTACATTTAGTATTTTTCTTGGTTTTATATCATTTGAAATGACATTTTTACCATTTTTTACCAAAAGTAAGACTGAATGCTCCTGAAAATGTCAAATGGTGTAACCACAAAAGAATGATAGATATTACATATTTTATCACCTACAGTGTATTTAAGTGGACTTATACTAATAATGACTTCATTTAAAACATGTAAATGTTTCCTGGTCTCCATGGTTACCCAGAGTAAATGTAATATTTAGAACAATTGTATTCCATTAGCTTTATTTAATATAAAGTTATAATGTAAGATCATGCCAAACTAGTTGATATGGTGTTTTATTGACTATTTACTGTTTTTAAGCAAGTTGAATTATTTGGTACAAAGTTTTTATGGTTACACCACTTAGACATTTTTGCCATAATCCTCTAATATATTCTCTCTAAATGGATTAAAAGCAGAAATTTGATGCTGGGTCCACAAAAAAAGAATGTGTGCAAGTTATTCATACGTTTATTTTCATTTTTTAACCCTTTAAATTTAAAATAAACCACATTGACACGTAAACAAACATGTCACACTTCTGCTTTATATATATTTATATCAGAAGAACAGAAGAGTTAATTTCCCAGAACTGGCAGGTGTGTGTGACTGACTCCATCTGTAGGTGTATGTGGTGGAATGAGGTCCGGTACCTCGTACAGTCCTGGTTTGAGGATCTGGAACGCCACGCTGAAGGACAGAGTGCTTCCTTTCCGACAGTGACCAAGGTTACTGAAAGGAGTGTGACAGATCACAGCAGCCAGCGCCGTGTCCTCGCCCTGACCGCGATCTGAACACACACACACACACAGGTCTTTGTAGTTATACAGACTTTTGAGGACCTTCCTCACTCTGTGGTTTACGTGTTTTTTGAGCAGGTGTATAAAACAAACAGGATGTGGTAGTTTGATCAGACCTTATTTCACTAAACAAACTAAAACTAAAATTAACTACGAGAGAGATTAGACTTATTTAAAAGGACAGTTCCCAGTGTTTCCAGTGTGCCTTAAACCAGCAGTCAGGTGTCCATATGAGCAGTAAAGAGGTTTTCCTCTCTGTAATCATTCCTCCTGTTCATACTGATTATTAAAAGATCTCCTTCAAGTGTGCTTTCAATGTAAAGTGATGGAGGACTGTATCACAGTGTGTCCACACAGTCATTATAAAGTATCTGATCAGCTTCTATTGAGCTTCATCAGTGTGAGTTAGTCATATCAATGATATCTGACACATTTACAGTCTTTTTAGCATCAGATTCCCTCTTAGTGTTTCCTGTTGAGCTGTGGTGTAACCATAGTAACACAAAGACTTTGCTACTAAAAACACTGAAGATGAAGATTTGACTGAAGCTTCATCTTAGCTTCAGATAAACTTTTAAATCCATTAAAATGAACTTGACTTAAAACAAACATAAACTCACACTGACTGTCTGGAGTCCAGACGAGCCGCACAGCCAGGAAGTCCTGCAGGTTGTTGAGCAGAACGTATTTTACCTTGAAGTGTTCCTTCACCCTGACTGTGCTCGGGCAGCTGGCCGTCATTACGAACCGCGGCCGGTCCAGACGGATGCTGGGCAGCCTGAGACAGACGGAGAGGAAGGACGTGTCTCTGTCAATGTCAACAGATGGTGAACTGTCCCTTCAAATGTTTTTAGCAAACAACAGCAGGCTAACTAGTACTATATGTAATTTTTTGCATGTTTGGAGTTTCTTTCAGGCTGAAAGGGTTCCTCTTGGTTCTTACCTGTAGTGAGTGTAGATACAGTTGGTGAAAGGCATCTTGGGAGTTGACCACTGCAGCACAGCGACCAGGGGAACCTCTAACCCCTGAAAATAAAACAACACACATGCTGACAACCAATCAATCCTGAAACAATTATAGAAATATGAAGTTCACACAGTGTCGTTACACAACAAGCTGATGACGTCACTGTGACACTTCCTTTAAGACCACCACGGAAACGTGTACAGACCTCGTTGGAGTCGTCCTGCGGCATGTCGTTAAGGTGCAGCTGAAACAGGAAGTCGTGCTCCTCCAAAGCGCTGAGCATGCTGGGAAGGCGGCAAGCCAAGCTGTCCACCTTGCAGTAAGACGCCATGCCGACCTCGCCTGATTGGTGGCTGCAAAGGAGACGAGGACGAATGAGCAGAGACGTCATCATCATGTGACGAGTCAAAGGAGACTAACAGGAAATAAACTGACGGAAGGGCTTCAGACAGCAAAAAACAACGCAGAAATATCAACTCACAACAAAGTATGCAAGTTGTGAGTTGATATTTATAGCATAATGTCATATAATATAAAAGTTAAATGAACTCATCACCACCAACCTACAGTAACAGCATGATCATCTTAAAAATGACACATCAACTATAACATAACTTAACCAGTCAGACATGAACACATACGTACCACACGTTGTCCACCAGCAGCACGGAGCCATCGGGCATCATGGGAAGGTACGAAGCGTTGAGGTTTGGTAAAACACGAACATCCCGAATACTCACTTCCTCCTGAGATGACTCGTTCAGCACTGAGAGGACAAAACACATCGTATTATGTCATGATTTAAGACCAAGTTCATGTTGAGTCACTGAATGCTACCATCAGCTTCAGCCATCCAAATTAGTCAAATCAAGTCTTCTATGTTTCAACGTTACCGTGTTTTTAGTCTTTTTGTTACTATACTTCCACCACAGCTCAACAGGGAAACACAAAGAGGGAATTTGATGCTAAAAAGGCTGTAAATCAATCAATCAATATTTTATTTACCTCAAGGCACTTTACACATAGAGCAGGTTTAGACTGGAAGAAACCTCAACTGGGCTCTAGATGGGCGACCATCTGCCTCGACCAGTTGGGGTTGGCAGATATCCTAATTGGGGAGCTCGGGACTGTGTTGAAGGAGTTAAGCCCTCAGACTTCAAACACAGCCACAGAAACTCTGAACAGTGTGAACGACTGCTGTGAATCCCATAATAACCCTGACAGCAGGATGATCTCCTACCTTTGAGGACAGCGAGGTGCTTCCCAGAGACGGTCATCTGCTTACAGCGGAGGGTGGGAGGCGGCAGGACGGTCAGCGTGGTGCTCACTGTGGACGAGAGTTAGATTAGCAACGTAATCAGGAGATATTTGTTGTGTTTTTCCCTGTTTTTTGTGGTTTGTACTGCAAACTAAATTATGTGGGACATGTAACATTTATTTCAACAAATTAAACACTTGACTGACTACATGAACATACTATATTATTATTTATATATTATATACAGAACCATGCAGGATACAGACACTGGTCCTCATGTAAGAACCATTCATATGAAGAGATTTGTTATTAAGAGACGTACATGTGATTAAAGTACATCTGTGGTGCTTTTGGTTGAATTTTCTTTTAGGTTTGAACAGTGAACATATTTATTAACAAGGGGAGAAACACTTGTTTGACTCCTAATGAATCATAATGTTTTTGGATTGATTTACTGCCGTTTTATTCTTTTATAAATATGTATATTTATTAAATATGTTTTATTTAGCATTATTGGTGTGTGTGTTACCTTGAGCCTTGAATGTATTCAGGTCGTGTCTGAAGGTGTGTGTCGGCTCTCGTTGCTGCAGGACGCTCAGGTAGCCGAGCTCCTGCACTTCCGCTTTCTCCGCCTCCCTCTTCCACACCGTGACCATCACCTGAACACACACACACACACACACACACACACACACACACACACACACACACACACACACACACACACACACACACACACACACACACACACACACGGACAATAAGATGATTCATGTTTACAGGTGAATTCTCCAGGAATTTAGAAAATAAACTGTTATGATCTAAATATAAAACCTGTCTGTGAATCCTCTCAGAGATAACAGAGGGATTTATGCTGATAAATGAACTAATGATCAACTACATCGCTCATAATACTGCAGTACTTTTACTGTAATACTGCATACTACATCGCTCCTAATACTGCAGTACTTTTACTGTAATACTGCATACTACATCGCTCATAATACTGCAGTACTTTTACTGTAATACTGCATACTACATCAGTCATAATACTGCAGTACTTTTACTGTAATACTGCATACTACATCAGTCATAATACTGCAGTACTTTTACTGTAATACTGCATACTACATCACTATAATACTGCAGTACTTTACTGTAATACTGCATACTACATCACTCATAATACTGCAGTACTTTTACTGTAATACTGCATACTACATCACTATAATACTGCAGTACTTTTACTGTAATACTGCATACTACATCAATCTCGTAATACTTAAACTCAATGCACTTAAGTCTGTTCTCCTTTATATATTTTATCTGGTGTCAGACACATGTTGGTCCTGACCTTTACTTTCAGGGTGCTGACAGGCAGCTTGTCCAGAGACACAGTGAGAGGAAAGATCACTTCATCCGTCAACACCACCGGCTCGTCCAGAGGAGACTGATGTGGAGACAGAAACACTGATGAGTCCCACTGAGCAGCAGATGGTGTTTCAGTGACCTCATACAGATCAGAGATATGCAGAAATATTACTGTTAAAAGTATAAATAAATGTCTTTTATTCACTAACACTGCCGTACCTGAACAGGCGCCCTGCGGAACTCCCTCGCCGCCGTGCCGGATGAGTTGTGGATGAGCAGCGGTTTGCAGTCCCTGAAGCTCCGACACCTGGAGTCCACCCTGCTGCCGAGCGCCGCGATGGCCGCCTCCGCCGCAGCGATGTAGTCCTCCTCGCCGTCCTCGTTGGCTTCGTCCCCGCTGCTCTGGTAGTCGTGGTGATGGTTGCCCCGGTGACGGCTGCTCTCGCCTGGACTCACGCTGGCCACGGCGCACAGAGAGCCGGCCAGCTCCCGCCACGCACGGCTGCTGGCCGACTCCGTCCCAAAGCCGGCCGCGATGCCGTCACCGCTCCCTGCTGGAAGAGACGTGATGTCACCTGTTAATGTGTGACATCATCATCCTTAAACTCTAGTTAATAAATTACATTATATTTCATTACTATATTATATGACACTAATAACTCTCTGCTGTTTCCGACCTGGTCTGAGCCAGTTCTTGCAGGTGTTTTAACCCTGTGATGGTCCCGTATTCTCTGTTTAATGTTGATTTCTGAGTTACTGACACCTCTGTGAATACTTCTGGTTTTTGTTTCCCACTAAAATAAATAATCTGTTCTGTCACTTTCTCCCTCAGCCTGAATCGTTCTGCACAAAGACTTCAAATATAACTATAAATATATACATTTCTGCTGCAGTATGGACTCACTTTTATCTTAGGGAAGGCTGGAGGTTACAATGTTTACCTTTTCCTTCCTAACTCTACTTGAAATACACTAATCATCTTTTTAAATAAAAGACATGTATAAATAATACGATTATATTTTTTACAAATAAAGAAAAGACTATAATATGACATCAATGCAAAAAGTCAGATTGTTACAGTTGCCCCTGATCTTTTAGCCATGATAAAATCTCTTATGCTCATTTTTAACCAATAATTAAAATTAATGCCAGTTTAAATTTGCAGTTATCTAAACTTTAGACCAGGAGTGTCAAACTAATTTTAATTCAAAGGCCGCATACAGGCCAGTTTGATCTCAAGTGGGCCAGACAAGTAAAACCACTGCATAATAACCTACATATAATATAACATATATTATAACTTTAGTATAATTGAAAGCATTTTGCATGTTCAATGTATGAATGGTTTAAATATGACAATTGGGTGTATTTTCAGACAATTGTATTCTGGTTAGGGTGGAAAAGCAGCAGGAAAAAAATCTTTCTGCAATTTTCATACTTTGCAAAGTAATCCAGGCCGGCTCAGGCCCACGGGCCGTATGTTTGACACCCCAGCTTTATACAGCAGAAGAAAACTACTGCACATGTTTATCTCTAAAACGGTTTTGTTTTGGAGCTGCTGCTTTTCCACAGAAGCCTACAGAGCATGTGCAGAGTCTAGCTTGTTTTATAATTGTAGGAACTGACTGTGGTGCAGCTGACCCCCGGTCTCCCCTACTTCTCTGGTGTTACACCACCTGCATCTTTTCCTATAATAAATATATTATTTAAGGATGTCAGCCTGCACCTCAGTGTGTGTCTAATGCTGTAATTATACATAACTGATATTATATTTAGTGTTGCATCATTTAAAAAATAAATATGAATGCGTGTTGAATCTTGTAGGTCACGTGATGTATCAGAGCTTTATTGACATATGTATGAATGCTGAGTCTGGTGTGTTACAGCGAGCATGCTGTATAATGAAAAATGCTGTATATGTAATGTTTGTGTAATTATCTTTGTGCTGTATATGATCCGCCCTGCACTCGTTTCCCCTCCATGTTAAAAATATCAGCGTGCATATAACACAATAAAGCTTTCACTTCCTCCCCTCCTCCCTTTCATTTGCCGGTGGGATGGGTGCACCCCCCCCCCCCTCGCTTACCGGGGCCGTGCTCGGTCGGCGTCCCCCCCGCGTCCTTGCATCGCAGCACCAGGAGGAAGCGGACGGTCTCCCCCAGGTAGAGGTGGCTCCTGCGGGGCAGAGTCCGGTACCGGGCCGGGTCCGACAGGTCCGTGATGGGCACCGCCGGGAAATACATGAAATACTCGCACTGAGACTCCATCATCTGCACCATGACGACGACAGGAGGAGGCTGCAGGAGCCGAGCAGGAGCAGCGTCCACACACAGGCACCGAGCATCCAGCACACTTCCTGTTCTCACTGTCGAATGAGAGCAGGGCATTGTTTGGTTACACAGCCCAGAGAGAGGGGGAAACTACGACCCCAGGCGGCCAAATGAGGGTACTGACACAGAGCTGGTTACACAGCCCGGAGAGAGGGGGAAACTACGACCCCAGGCGGCCAAATGAGGGTACTGACACAGAGCTGGTTACACAGCCCGGAGAGAGAGGGGGAAACTACGACCCCAGGCGGCCAAATGAGGGTACTGACACAGAGCTGGTTACACAGCCCGGAGAGAGGGGGAAACTACGACCCCAGGCGGCCAAATGACGGTACTGACACAGGGCTGATACACAGCCCGGAGAGAGGGGGAAACTACGACCCCAGGCGGCCAAATGACGGTACTGACACACAAGTGGATCTGAATCAGGGTTATTATAGTTGTGAAATTTTCATTAGTTTTTATTTTTATTTAATTTTTCAGTTTGCTTTTTTATTTTTTATTTAATTTTTCAGTTTTTGTTTTGTTTTAATTAGTTTAACAAAGTGATGATGTAGTTTTAGTCTTAGTTTTTAGTGTTTCAGGTATTAGGAGGAAAGCCTTGATTAGTAGAAGCTGTAAAGGATAAAATAATGCTGACACTGAGGTCAAATGAGCTGTGTTTGTGTTCTCCCTACTGGTACTAGCCTGTTATCTCAACAAGTCACACTGAACACAATACAGTCACAATGGAGAAAATGAAAAGAAAATGAAAACTATCTGATTTTATCTGCTATTCACTTTAGTTTTAGTTAGTTTTGCTTTGTTCATTTTAGTTTTTATTCAGTTTTTTTTTTTTTTTTTTTTTTTTTTTACAAAACTCTGTTTTAAAATGTTTATTTCACTGCTAGTTTTAGTTTTAGTTAACTATAATAACCCTGGTCTGAATCAGTCAGTGAGCATCACATTGAACTTTAAAGCCCGACCCTTACTGGGTTTTTGGGGCCGAAACCAATATTATGGAAGAAAAAAAATCTGATATTGATGTAATATTACATGTACAGAATATATATGGTCACTGGCAATAAAATGCAAATAAAAAATGGCATCCAAATATCACTGTTTTCTAAAAATTGAAAAAAATATATGTGCAAATGGAGTTTCTTTGAAATGGATAGTTTACACAGAATATTTTATTTATTCATAATTAAAAAGCAAATGAATAACCCTATTTAGGAAAGGGGACATTATACATATCAGAAAAGTCTATTTTTATGTTGCTATTGTAATGAAAACTACGCTGACCCATTTTTTTCTCTTTAAAATCTTTGCAACAAGAATAATAAACTCAAGTATATTATCACTCAACACAAATATTACTCTTGTATATAATGTTACTAATATTATTTTACTATATTTCTTTTTACCACTATTGTTAATAATCTTTATTATTTCTATTGTCTTCTATTTTTTACTGTCCATTTTGCTGCTGCAATAATGTAAATTTCCCCACTGTGGGACTAATAACTGAATATCTTACAGTACATGAAATGGCCTTAAGGTAAAGCAGGTTAGGTAAGGCCATTTCATGTACTGCATAAAGCATGTTGCATTGCAGGTAACCTAAATGTGCTTTACCTTAAAATGCACAGAGTGACATGCACAGACACAATTAAAATAAAGGGAGTGCACAGCAACAAAAGGCAAAATAAAAGTACAACACAAGAGAAAGAGAAAGGAGGAACAAACCACCAAGCCACTAGACACACACACACACACACACACACACACACACACACACACACACACACACACACACACACACACACACACACACACACACACACACAGGTAATAAAGCACCGCACCTTTAACACGTCTTCCTCCCGGTGTTGCATTCAGCAGACTCCCTGATCAGAGAGGTGCAGTCCTGGCCTCTAACTCTGTCACTTTCCACACACATTATTCACTTTTATCTTCTTTCAAACTTCCCGCTGCAGCGTCACACACCGACACACAGCTGCAGGACGCTCTCACGCTCTGAATGACAGTCAGTCACTGCAGAGAGCTGCAGCTCAGCGGCTTCAACCAGCGACTGAGACACAGACAGAGCCGACAGAGAGAATAACACAGTGTGAAACTAAACGTGTGAAGACGACAAATGGAAGCACAGCGACAACAAACAAACGCCACACTTCCTGTTTCCGTTTCGGAGCAGAGATACTAAACACTAGAGCAGATGCCTCACTCCGATCTAAATCCAGACACCACAAACTAACAACAATGTACAATCTCCCAATCAGAGGAGGCAAAAGCGCTCACATTCTGTACTTAAGTAGAAGTACAGATACTTGTGTAGAAAGAGACTCTGGCAAAAGTAAAAGTACTGATTCAACTCCTTTACTCAAGTAAAAGTAAGAAAGTACAGGCTCTGAAAAGTAAGGTTGATTAGGGTAATGTGGGACACTGACTAATGTGGGACAACTTTTTCTATTCAGTTATTCTAAAGCTAACTAGTATATGCAAACGGTGTAAGTTATATTGTTTAACATGAACATAAAGGCTACACATTTTTTTAAACAATCTGATGCAGAAAGCAAAACAACATGTAGGCTGACAAAATTAAATGACCAAATATGGGTATGCACAGTATTTCTAAGCCTAAAAAAATAGTGTCCCAGTTTATAAAATCTACAAAATCGATCATCGATCTTTGGCCTAAGGTGTTCAGGTACCAGGTAAACTTATGAACATCCTTATGCTCGAGCATGGTGTTTGTTATGGCCAATTCATGGCTAGTGCAGAGGTCCAACAACAATGCAGCTCTTGGGTTCAGATTGGGCAGGCCATTCCTACAGGTTTCTCCGTTACTGCCCATGTGTGTGTGGAAGTCCCCCAACAGACTTGCCAGGCCACACCCTGTCCACCTTTGCCTCTCAGCAACACAAAGTCACAAAGAGGCGACCCTCTCATCTTATGGGTAGAACTCCAACACCACTATGCTCAACCAGGGACTGGTGAGGGACTGAGACTGGTGAGTATCCCCCATGCCTGCCTGGGCAATTCTGGAAAAGAAGAGAGTCCAGCCACTCGTCAGGAGTTTGGTTCCAAAACTGGTGCTGTGTGTAGAGGTCAGCCCAACTATATCTAGTTTGTACCGCTCAACCTCTTGCACTAGCTCCAGCTCCTTCCCCATCAGCAAGGTAACATTCTATGTCCCTAGAACTAGTTTATGATGCCCAGGATCAGCACATCCAGGCCTATGCCCCTGCCTGCATCTGGCAATGCACCTGACCCCAGATTTTATCCCTGCATGTGGTGGGCTTAAAGTGTGGTGGCTCCATGTAATTTCTTCAGGCCATGCCCGACCAGGCCCCATAGGTAAAAGCCCGGCCACCAGACACCTGCCGGAAAGCTGCCCCCCCAGACCTGGCCCCAAGAGACTGCTCTCCCGATCTCTGACCTCGCTCCTCTGGGTGAGGTTCCCACATGCTTGAAATGTCGCTTGTTTGGGGTCGATGAATCATTCTTAGTCTCTCACCTGGGACAGATTTGCCTTGGGAGACCCTACCAGGGGCTAATGCCCCAGCAATACAGCTCCCAGGGTCACAAGAATGTGCAAACCCCTCCACAACAATATTGTGATGATTCTTGGAGGAGACAGCCAGATACCCACGGATGGGTCATAACATCTTACATGAATACTGGGGTTTCATAGGAATGTTCCCCAAGTTTCCAAAATAACATAATGAGGACGTAAATCCTTGCATGTGACACTTAAAATGAGGTTTAATATTAAGTTTGCAAGATCAAGTTGCAAATGCACAGTTTGATGCTGTTTTCAATCAACATAATTAACACAGTCACAATGACCGGCATCCTCTATTCTCTAGAGCAAAGGTATTCTTTCATTGGAAGGGATTGTGAAGATCTGATGAGCAGCAGAGTGGTTCTGTTTGTTTTATGTTAAAAATGACATGTTTGGTGCGCAGGTGGTCGAGTGGTTGGAGCGCATGTCATGTACTCAGCCGACCCCGGTTCGATCGGAGGTCCTTTGCTGCATGTCACATCCCCCTCTCTCTCTCATGTTTCCTGTCAGTCTACTGATAAATAAAGGCGTCTATGCCAACAAAATATTATTATTTTTTAAAAGACACGTTTTATGTTAAAAATATGTTTCTTCTAAAAATATTTTCTGCTGTTATATTATAGCTGTTCATGGAGGAAAAAGTATTGAAACTGTTAAAAAAATAACTGGTTCATCATTTGAGTGCTGCTGTGTGCCAAGCTCACACAACAACCAAACCAAAATCAAAATTCATCTTATTTCTTGAATGTTCCTTTAAAATTTAGATTCAGCTTAGAATTTGTTTTATATTGATTGACCTTTCACTTCACTCTCCCAACATGCAGAATCACATGTATTATGATATGGTATGAAATAATAATGACTAATATCTAGTATCTTAGTTACCACCCTAACTGAAGTTTTGATAGACAGTATATCTACAATAGTTTAACATTTCATCAATAAAATACCTGCATTTCTCTAAAGATTTCTTCCACACATATTAATGCATAGAATAATAAGTTGTTTTGAATAGTAATTTGTGCCTGATGTGTTTTTTTGGAGTTGCTTTGTTCAAGAAATCATTCAAATCAGAATCAGAATCAGAAAAAAGTTTACTGCCAGTTAGGTTTGCAAGTTCAGGGAATTTATCTTGGTGTTGTTATGCATAACAATAAAAATATGAAGGCAAGACAAAACACAAGAACCCATACGAGGAGAAATATGCAATTCCAAAAAAGACAGGTGATATAAAAATATAAATAAAATGTACAATTAAAAAATAAAAGACAGTAAATATATACAGTATATATAAAATGAAATGTACTTCTTTAGTTCTATTGAATACGAATATGCAAACATATTGAATTTCAAAAGTTTTCCTGCTGGACACAAAATGTCAGTGATCAAGTTCCCACATCACATTTTTGTAAGTTGCATAATGGACCACAATTGGCTTTAAACCAGTTGTCATGTCACAAATCTTGCTCAAAGTTGACACTTTTAAAACTCATATTTATTTATACTTAGAGCACAGAGAAACTTTCAGCAGATGAAAATGAAAACAAACTGCACATACATCGTTCTGCACAGAAAAGCTCAAATATCCAACTAAAGGAACAAGAAGAGCAACACATCTTTGACTGGAGGGGGACTTTAAGCTTTTGCAATATATACAAATAATAAAAATAACTTCTGCATATTGTAACTGCCAACTATTTAAAAACAATGAACTCAAATAAAGTATGTGCAGAATATAGATAATTCAGAAATGTTTTGAAGTAATTTTGCAATACTACATTATTTTATTCCAATTCTATGTTTTAAATAGTACAATAATAATATAATATAATTCCCTGTCACCTAGGCTGAGACCCCAGCCTTGGCAGTTTCAATCGACAGCACAGATGGTACATGAGGATGGGTCTGATGGTCTGGTCTCTGATGCCATAGATTAGAGCACTCAGACATCTTGGGAGAAGGATAATACACACATAAAGAATACTCTGGATACGCAAAATTGATACTCTGTCTACGATTTTGGAGATGGCAATAATCAGTGGGTCATTTACAGTTGACAGGAGACTGAGGCATAGCTGCACCAGATGCAGCAGCAGTGTGGTACGAGTCTTATGGGCTGAAGCTTTGTTTGTGGAGGCCGACCTGGCGGCTATCATCACTCCAATATAGGAGCAAGTTATTGTCACACCAGCTGATAGAAACAGGAAACAAGTGTAGGCCTTGTCATAATGATCAGACATCGGGCCAAGAAACATAGCTATGTCAGTACAAAAGTCTTTCATCTGCAGGCTCTCCAGGTCCTCAAATGGGAACTCTAACAGCAAAACAACTTGAATGAGAACATTTAGTGAACTGAAAGCCCAAACTGCAATGATAGCTACCCCTGTGTTTCTGATGGTGATGATGGTAGCGTGCCTCAGTGGGTAGCACACAGCTACATATCTCTCCAGAGACATCACTACCAGTGTGAGAGGAGAGATATCATTTGTAAGCTCAGTAAGCATGGCAATAACACCACATACAGGATAAGTCAGCCATACTCTACAAGCAGACAGAAGATACAGTAACTGGGCTAGTGACATCTGTACAGTGTCTGCAAAAAGTAAGTTATATAGAAGAATGTAACGGGAGGTCTCTCTAAACACAGATTTACTCCTCAAAGTGAACAGCATGATCCCATTAATGAAGAGAAACACACAGCATGGCACTGTAATTGGAGCAGAAAACAACACAAGTTCCAGTACTCCCCGGTACTGCAGTCCAACAGTGATGTTGGTCTGAGATCGAATTGCAAATGACATATTAGAGAGGCATTTACGGGATCCCTGTGAAAATGAGAGTTTCAACCTGTTACACAGTAAATTTGACTAACTGGAAAGCAAATTTAAGATCTCAAAAAACAAAAGAAAACAAACAATGAAAAACAACAATTACACAGAAGCACAATTAAACAGTCCTTACTCTTAGAACAGTTTGAAACACAAAACCAGGCAGAAATGTCTATTGAGTTCACATGCAAAATAGAAAATGATTCACATACATGTTCCCTGTGCCGACAGTTAGCAGGTTAGAGGCTGTGCTTGTTCCATGTGGGTGGAACAGGTCTGCAGGGTTTGCCTGGCCTTATATGTATTTTAAGATCTCAATCCTTATTCCCACATCATGTGATACCATGACATGTAAGTATAGTAACTAGACAGTAATGTTGAACACTGATGGGTGATGTAATCCTTTACATTTCTCTCTCAATACTCTAGTCATTGTATATTCTGTTGCCGAAAGTTTTACTACAGAAGCCCTGTCCAGCCCTCAGTAAGGTGGATATGAATCAGTCTGCCACTGTCTGTGTTTAAGTGTATCTCATTGAAGACCTTAACAAGAGGTGTCTCAGTGCTTCAGTGTGGTCAAAATCCTGAATGGAAGACCCCAAATCAGCTGTTTGGTGCGAAGAATTTGTTCAGCTGTTGAAAAAAAGCTCTTTTCATTATTTTATTTAAAATGGGCCAATTATTATTCATTGGTGATGTGTCTACATTATTCTTTTGAATGTTAATTCAGAAATGCATTACTCATAGGCTTTTATTTTGAACCTCTTACTTTTCACACTTTTGATTTATGGTGCTTTATCGACATGGACAGACCAAAATACCTCTGGATGCAATTGCATAGATATACAATACAACTAATCACAGCAATGACACGTGTGAATTTGTGCTGAGCAACACATGCAATTTGAGTAGTGCTTTGTCCATTTTCAAGAAGGAAAAAATATCAGCCTGCTTTCTCATGTTTCAGCTAAAATTAGCACACTAAATATTACCTGAAAACATGCCGTTGGAAAAAAGAAACACATTAACAGAATCTTGATCCATATTTTATTAGCAATGCCTAATTAGACAGTTTTATCGAAGCTTGATAAGCGTAGTTTCAGGAGCGGGAAAACACACCAATTAAACCCCCTGCTGCTCCTATATAAACAGACCTAACCCTTTGCTCCCTCTTCGCTCTCGTTTTCAAGTTCGCTTTCGCTCTCGTATTCACGTTTCGAACAGCAACACTTTACTCAACCAGCGACTCACCTGTACCAGCCATGGATTTCATCTCCCTTTCTCCCTCCGATGATGACATCTTCGACGGGTCACCACGCACCCAAAGCCAAGGTCCTCAACTGTCCGAAGAAGCCGCCATGTCCCCAGTACTTTCGGTGCCTGAGACCGCTCCATCTTTGCTCCTACACCAGCCAAGACGGCGGCTGGTCCCTGCAGGCTCCATGTCCTCGGTGGTCTCCATCCTACCCGGGTCTTCTCTCCTCAACTTACGGGACTACAGCTCATCTGCTGATTCTTCCACCTCTCCCGGTACATCTCCTCCACCAGCCAAAAGAGGACGCGGCATGTCGAGGGCTTCATCCCGAGGTAGCCGCAGTTATCCAACTCCTTCACCTGCGAGGTTCCAGCCCTCCAACTTCGATCCGATGCCGGCGTTTCTACCCGCCGCCGCTCGACCCGCCACCATGCTCCACCAAGGTCCCCTACCAGCCAGCTTCCTTCCAAGATCTCGGACTGGACCGTGGTGACCCTCCACAAGGTAATGCGGGAGAGGGGAATCCACTTCCAGCGCACCGACAATAAAGCCAAACTTTTTGATAGCCTCATGGCTGCTTGCTGCTCCCGCAGCTGCTCCAACACCGGCGTCCTTCCGGGTGACGTCACCACGCACGCCGCCGCTCGACGTGACATCGGAACCCCGCCTAGAGAGGTAATTTATTCGTAGGTCAAATCATCCACTACTCAGACGGCATGCCGGAGAAGGAAGAGTGCTCCAACACAATCAGCTGGGGAGAGGGAACCTGACACCGGGTTGCCAGGAATCCCCGTCGTCTCTTCACACCCAGCCTACCTCCTGGCTTCTGCAGCGGCTGCTGGCACCGGGCTGCCAGTACACCCTGCACCCTATCCAATTCAACCTCAGCAGGCCAGTACAGCAGCGTCGTGTGGCACCGGGATGCCTGTTACCTTAGCTGACCCCCGTATTCACCCTCAATATTTACTTTTCATCCCAACAGTTGCAAGCTGCCTCGGCAGGAGCTTATGGCACCGGGATGCCAGCCTCCCACGCGGACCTGATCCACCGGCAGCAACTCCCATCAACCACCGTCACCGGCACCGGGATGCCAGCTTCCCACGCGGACCTGATCCACCGGCAGCAACTCCCATCAACCACCGTCACCGGCACAGGGTTGCCAGCCTATTCTGTGCTACCATCCACACATCCTTCTCACCACTCGGTGGCTGGATTAACCTTATTCACAGCCAATCCTACTGCGCGTCCCCCCGCCTCACTCGTCTCTCGTCCTTCACCTGTTCCCACTAATATCCGGAAACAAATATTAGACGGTAATTACATTAACCTGGCTATTCTACTCCTTCCCTTCCTCCACCAACCTCCAGTAGACAGACATGTGGATTACCCCGAAAGGTGTTCACACCAAACGGTGAAACCATCCTCCTGCTCAAGGGGTCGTTGGGCCTCGTTAACATATCACCGCTACATCCGCTCAGACCTCAACGACCTAAGATCCGCACAAGCACGTCTCAAATAGATGGAGGTTTTTGGGGGTTCGTCGCTGCCCGGGCGCTGCGGCGGATCCCTTATCCGGCCTCCCCACACCGCATTAAGAATACATCATTCATTCATTCATTCATTCGCTAATCTGTTCAATAAATCTGTCAAACGTATCTGATAGGTAGTGTTTTCCTTGCTCGTGAATCTGAGTTTCATGGTGTGTTGTTCTGGATGGACTTCTGCAGACTGTCAGTCACAGGTCCTACACCAACCAATCAGGTTCTTCAATGGAGTGTAGCCATACATGGGCATGTGGATACTGTGCATATAGATAAATGGTTGGGATTGGCCCATCATAGGACAGGATGGGTGGAAATCTGTGAATGGAAGAGGAGCAGATGTATCTGCAAATACAACGTGAGCTTGGCAGACAAATTTTCCCAGAATTTTTCTTTCTCCCGAGGGACTGCTAATTTAGAGTTTGTCTAGAATCAAAACTGATCTGTGTTCGATAGACTAATTACTCCATCTGCAATTGTACACCACTCTTTACATGAAGGAACCTCTCATTAATTTGAGGAGTAATGAAGCTTAGCGAAAGTTCAGTCAGAAGACACTAAAACATACAGGCATAACTGGTAACTTCTGCCTCCTTCAAGCATGCTCATCTATTACCTAGATTTCTATGTCTAAGGGCGTTATCTCAATTGTTGCCAGTCACCTGTTAATATCAGAAACCAATAGCAAAATGCCACACTTCAGCCTTAGTCTATCATCCTGTAGCGGTCCGTTTAAATGTGCCTCTCTCCCTTTGCTTCAGTCCTGTCATACAGCTGTTCCTGCGCCCCACCACCTCCCCATCTCCTCCTTCTCTACAGGATCTGCAATCTATTTCCATCTGCCATCTTCTCTTCAGTCTCATCAGCAATCATCACCACCAGTGTCTGGACTTCATGGGGGATTTATATATCTACATATATATGCAGCCTTTCAGGGATGATTCCTCATGGAGTTCAAGCGCCAAAGACTTTGTCATTACTAAGATTTTGTTCATTACATATTTACAATAAATATCTTTCTATTCACTTGTCTCTCCTGATTGAAATGCTTTAACACAGTGGGAGTGCCAACGCCAAAGGCTCAGCAAAATGAAGTATGGTCGCTTGGCAAAACATTTGAACTAAACTCCACATTTGCTGCATCGTGACATCACTCGACAGGGCACACTGGCCAGTAACATACATGCTACATGCCGTTGCGGGTGGATTACTTTGGAACATGGTCACCCTGATTGACTGATTAACTTTTAAAACTCTCCTCACAACTAGCACACTGCTTCTCATTTTACTCACAATGTTATTAATTTGTTTGAAACATGATATCGTATTGTTGACTCTACAGCTGACAGGAGACACAGAGTCACAATCAGCTTAATTTATAAAGTATGTTTACTGTGTATGTTTAGTAGTAGTAATTTGTTTATTTGTACCATGTACAGTCTGACTGCCCCTGCCTGGCCAATCTTAAATATGTTAGTTTTGGTGTGTTTAAGGGTTAATATCATATTCTTTTGTGTTAATTAAGGTGTCCAGGAGAATGTGGGTGTGGCCGCCAACCAGATTTGGAACAACTGCTCCTATAGGATTAAAGGCCAACTCCCAGCATTGTTCAGCCTCTCCCTCTCTGCCCCACACACATGATTCTGGCTTCAGTACTCAACAATCACCTTTTCAAATGTTCAAGTAGACTCAGAATTCTCAGTAATGATAAAATAATGTTAATAATAATATTAATAATATTAAGGAATTGCATGAAAATGGGATCTTCCTATCTTTTATTGAACTTTCATCAAAATATCACCTACCTAACTCTCTTTAAAACATTTTTTTCTCATTTTTCCAACGACCCCCTGAAACCTTGCTTGACATCCTTTTGACAATGCATCATAACCAAAGGAAAGACAGTTATTTGTGGGTCCAAAATGATTCATGAGGTCGGCCAGTCAAAGTCTCCCCACCCAAATCAAAAACGCCTGGGAAGCAGATCTGGGAACAGACTTATCTAATGAACAGTGGAACCGTATTATAGACCTGGTCCATTCCTCCTCCACAGACAGAAAGACAGAAGATATAGATATACTTTATTGATCCCACAAGGGAAATTATTGCATCACAGCAGCTTAGTCAACTATAATCAAGAACAAATAATAATAGCTTATTACAAAAAATGACTAAAACACACAAATGACAATAAATTAATAGGCAGAATTTCAGGTCTGCATAGCAAACACTAAGTATTGAATAGTTACAGTATGTGCAATATATACATAAAGAACAGTAATAGTAGTAGTACAGAAAAAGAGTAATAATAAGGTGCACAAGACAAGATGGCAGTGAATAATATATATACCGTATACAATGAAAGTCTGATTAAAATATCCCAAGGTTTAGACCAGTGATAATTCAGGCCTTGTGAGTTAGTTTGTTGCAGATGGCGTTCACAACCGAGGACTGGTAGAAGATCTCCAGCATGTTGTTGCATACATTGAAAGATCAGAAAATAGACTCTGCTCATCCCTTTCTTGTAGATAGATAGATAGATAGATAGTTAGTTAGTTAGTTAGTTAGTTAGTTAGTTAGATAGATAGATAGATAGATAGATAGATAGATAGATAGATAGATAGATAGATAGATAGATAGATAGATAGATAGATAGTTAGTTAGATAGATAGATAGATAGATAGATAGATAGATAGATAGATAGATAGATAGATAGATAGATAGATAGATATTATTGTCCTTTCCAGGATAGTTATTTTCACATTCTGTACAGCCACAAGAAATTACACAGACAACTTCACAGGTTACAAGAACAAACATCAATACCACAAACATATACCCGCCACCATACTTTTTTTTTGTTTATTAGATAGATTTGTACACAGTGTCTGTGTTGGTTCTTCATATTTTACTGTACATTTTTGATTTGTAAATGCAGAAAATATAGCTAACCAGACAATCACAGCAAATTATTAAAACAAATTAGATGTTATAAGTAAGATTAATGAAATAATAAGAGGCATTGCTTGTCCAGAAATTAACATTGAGATGAAGATGTCTTCATTCACTGTTTAATGGCAGCATGACCTCTGTTCTTCCTCTTCTGCTCATTGTTCTAATTGTCATATCAATCTATTACAGATTAAACAGCAAACCAGATTATTTTATTTAGAAGTATTTATATTCCATCGAACATCAACATCTTCAAGTGCAGCAATCCCATTTGACATTTTGAAGATAAATTCTTCTAACTCCATATTGCATATTTAAATAAAATAATGGTCCTAAAACTATTCTCATATGCCAAAATATACGTTAAAACAATGTTGTTTTTCTACTCTTTATTGTGGCCTCAAAGAGATCCTGTACTAACATGTTTCCAAAGGAAGAGGTGGGGGAGATAAAACAAACAGTACTCATTCTGTACAAAAATTCAATTTACATCACCCCACTGTCCTGTTTATCTTGTACTTAAAGACTAACTTGGAAGATAGCCACTTGATTTTAAATCAGACCTCATAATAGCTTCAGCTAAAATAAAGAATGCATTATTCAACAGAATGGAGACTGTAGATTGTGTCATCTAGGTCCCCCTTTGACATGTAATTGCATTATGAAGGGATCACAAGGGATTACAGTGACCAACAACTGTAAAAATGGGCATGTGAGTATTGTTTTAAGGCAGAATTTAAGATACATTGCATGTGTCTTAAGGTGAGACCTCAGCCTTGGCTCTCAGTTTCAGTCTACAGCATAAATGGTATACAAGGATGGGTCTGATGGTTTGGTCTCTGATACCATAGATGAGAGCACTTAGACATCTGGGAAAGATGACAATACACACATAAACAACAATTTGAATTCGTATGAATACTGTCAAGTCTAAGACCTTTGAGATAACTATGAGAAATGGGTTGTGTATAGTTGAGGAGAGACTGAGGCCCAGCTGCACCAGATGCAGCAGCAATGTATTACGAGCTTTACCAGCTGAAGCTTTGTCTGTGGAGGCTGACCTGGCTGCTATCATCACACCAATATAAGAGGAAATGATTGCTACACTAGCTGATATAAACACAAAATAAGTGTAGGCTTTGTTATAATGATCAGACATTGGACCAAGCAGCATGTTTTCTTTAGCACAAAAACCTTTCATTTGTTCACTCTCCAGGTCGTCAAATGGAAATTCTAACAGCAAAAGAACTTGGATGAAAACATTTAGAGAACAGAATGTCCAAACTACACCGATCGCCACCTCTGTGTTTCTGGTGGTGATGATGGTAGCGTGCCTCAGTGGGTAGCACACGGCTACATACCTCTCCAGAGACATCACTACCAGCGTGAGGGGAGAGATTTCAGTTATAACATTGGTGAGCATGACAAGAAAACCACATATGGGATATGTCAGCCTTACTCTAAAAGCAGCAATTATGTACAATAACTGGCTCAGTGCCAGCAGTACAGTGTCTGCAAAAAGGAGGTTATACAGAAGAATGTAACGAGAAGTTTCACAAAACACAGATTTACTCCTCAAGGTGAAAAGCATGATCACATTAATTAAGAGGAACACACAGCATGGTACGGTAGTCAGAGTGGAAAATATTGCTCTTTCTAATAACCCCCGTCCAATAGTGGTGGTGGTCTGAGACTGAGAAGCATTTGACATTTTAAAAGAGCATCTAACAGACATACAAAATATTAATCTGTTGATGAGGACTGCAAAAACAAGTATTCCTTTTTCCATTCCTAGCACAGTGAAGATATATCATCTTTAGACAAGAGAATGCCACTGAGTTCACATGCAAAATCCAAATTCATCCACATACTTGTTAGGTTAGAGAATATGCTTATTTCCCCATGAGCAGAGCTGGTCTGCAGGGTTTGTCTTCCCTCACATATTGTTTATAAGCTTTGTCTTCACACCCACTTCACATAACACAATCACATGTCAGCATTGTTAACAAATTATTCATGACTGATGTAATACCATCATCAATACACTTATGCATGTCATCATGTCAGCAGCATCTATCAAACATGGAGTAATTATGGGGCAATGTAGTGTTGGTTATATTGATTATATATAAATGCTCCACTGAGGTTATCAGGTTGGCATCTTCCTTCCTTGGTTTTTTGCTCATGTGTTAGTACACTACAGTCAAGGCCTATAACAGCATGTCTTTATCAAAAAGGAAAGTATAAATAAATGAAAGCCTGCTCTTAAATATTTAAAGGGTGTCTGTCCCTCAGACCGAATCTGGGAGATGGTTCCACGGGAGAGGAGCCTGATAACTGAAGGCTTTGCCCCCATTGTACTTATGGAGACTATAGGAACAACAAGCAAACCTGCATTCTGGGAGCACTGTGTTCTAGCGGGGTAATAGGGTATTATGATCAGAGCTGGGGACTCGGACTCGCGACTCGGACTCGAGTTGCACTTAAGTCTCACTAAACTGTGACTTCAGACTCGACTTGGACTCGACCTCAAAAGACTTCAGACTTGACTTCGACTCGAGGCTTGAGACTCGCGAACAACTTTTATTTCATGTTATTATTATTATTCTCATTATTTATCTGTCATTCATCTTTTTGTATGATCTCTGGCTCTGAGCTACAGTAGATGTAAACACCAACGACATGCCACGCGCATACGCCGTGTGTGAAGCGTGCATCTTCAGTATTAAACATTGACAATGGCGAGTGCGACAAGTTCAGCAGGAGTGCCTCAGATCATTACGTTTGGATACAATGCCTTCACACTCCCGTTTTTCCCTGGTTCTCCCATATTTCGAAACCATCTCCCGACGCCCTCCCGTCATTTCTCCCGTAATTGACAAGCCCCAAATTTGTTTGTTAATAATAATAAGAAGCGCACAATAGCAAAGGTTTTATTTTGAAAGCTCAGACAGGAAACCACCGCAACTCCGTTATTTAGTGCCACTAACTTAGTGGCTCCGCTACTAATTATTAAAAAACACAACGTTGCGTTAACTATGGTCATTTTATATATATATATTTTATAATATTCCCACACATTCCCTGCTGTGTGTTGTGTTAAGCAGCAGATAAAAGGTGTGTTTGTACCACAGTGTTAAACTGCAGTGCAGTGTTTCTGTGATGTTCATGTTTTGTTCGTTTTGTTATATTTTACAACATTGTTAAAATAATTATTTTTTTGTTGAAGAAAATACAGTTATGGAATTGAAATAATTCTTAGTGTATGTTTCTTCACATCACATTGCAGTAGATTCTCTATAGTGAACCTACAATTGATACATTTTCATACTGTCCTATATCAAGGTCTAGGTCAAGGTAATAGCCGTAGGTAGATTTGGTAACAGTTTCAGGAGAGGGCATCTCAACATACAAACAGATACATACATACAAACTTCAGTGACAGCAGACAGTTAAAACACCACAAAAACAGACATGGGCAGGTGCTCGCAAGGCTAACTGATCAGGATGAAGGATTGTACAGCTCTAAGGTCAGAATTTGAATTTGATTTAGTGTTGGCGAGAGACTTGAGACTTGACTCGGACTCTTGACCAGAGACTTGAGACTTGACTTGGACTTGACCCTCAAAGACTTGAGACTTGACTTGGACTCTAGCTCAAAGACTTGAGACTTGACTTGGACTTGTAAAAAATGACTTGTGAACAGCTCTGATTATGATCTCTTTAAGATATGATGGTGGTTGACCATTAAGGGCTTTGCAGGTGAAGAGAGGGATTTTAATACATGTCAGAGATGTCTCTGTGGTGCAGTGTGTTAGAGAGTGCTGTGAAACAAAAGTTTGGTGGTTCGAGCCCACCCAAAGTTGGAGTGGGTTCCAATTTCTGCCATATAGCCCTTTTACAAGTTTTTCATAATTCACGTAACTGAGGATTAAAAATATAGGCCACACCAACTTGACAATTACATAGAGATGCCTCTATGGTGCGATATGTTAGTGAGTTGTGTTGTTAAAAAAATGGTTGTTGGTTCAACCCCAGCTTGGGTCATTTTTGGCAATACACATAATTGGGGATTGAAAAAATAGGCCACACCAACTCAACAACATGTCAGAGATGTCTCTGTTGTTAGCACGTTCTGTTGTGGTTTGAGCTCAGGGTCGTATTAAGTTCTATTATCTGCAATATTTCCCTTCGAGAGCAAGAAAATTGAGCCGTATGGCTGTAACGCTGTGACCGATATTTAAAAATGCTGGGTTTGATTCTTGTGTCGGACGGCTCATGACTCTTCCAGTGACTCTCTGACCAATCAGTGGCCGGCAGTCTTTTGACGTCACATTTGGTATCGGATCGGCTCGCTTGGAACCTTGGCAGAGCAGGTGCTAAAAAAGTACCAGGTACCAGGTACTATCCCTGATGGAGACGCAAAAAAAACGAGTCAAGTCGAGTCGAGTCGTGCTAGAACTATAGTGGAAAAGCGCCATATGGTACTATAGGTTAGCATGTTGTATTGTTAAATCAAAAGCTGGTGGTTCAAGCCCATCCAAGGGTTGTAATGAGATCCAATTTCTGCCATACTGCACGTTTCAAAGTTTATGGTAATGCAGGTAATTGGAGATTGAAAATATAGACTACACCAACTTAACAACAGGCCACAGATGTTTTTGTGGTGCAATATATTAGTGCGTAGTGCTTTCAAATGGAAGGTTGGTGGTTTAAATGCACACAGGGTTGTAATGAGTTCCAATTCCTTCCAAATTGCCCTTTTCAAAGTTTTTGGTAATGCACGTAATTGGTGATTGAGAATAAGGTCACACCAAGTCAACAACGGGCCTGAAAACCCCTCTAAAATAAAGTTTTGTGGTGACCCGCAATGAACACTGAAAGAGACATTCACCAAGAGACGGTACCTTTAAGGGAGACTTTTACGGGGTACTACTTCCGGGTTTACGTTGTTGTGGCAGTGTCACCTCACTCGCTGTACTGTGTTGCATAAATATAAAAAGTGGATAGTAAAGCTGACTCGACGCATCTCCGTCTCTTGTCTCCTCACTTATTACACTCCACATTGGTGACCCCGACGCGAGTTGGATACTGCTGTGTTTTGTCACACAACGACGGTGGTGAAAATGCCGCTGCTAGCGGTGCGGCTAATGTCGGTGCTATCTACGCTGCCACCATCAAGTTACCGGACTTTTGGCAGCACAACCCACAGTCGTGGTTTCAACACATCGAAGCCCAGTTCCAGCTAAGGGGAATAACACAGGACGTTACAAAGTATTTCCAATGACCTTGGTGATAGCAAGCCGTCGGAGTTAATGGAGAGGATGCTGGCTGTGCTGAGCACGGTGGATCCCTCATATCTCTTCGCCCACATTTTCCTGCAGCAGCTTCCAGCACCCATGCGCACCGCACTAGCCAGCTCCCCCCTCCTTTCCTCCAGAGACTACCGGACGCTGGCTGTGGAGGCAAACAGGATTTTCCTCGCCAACCGGCAGCAGTTTGTCCATGCGCTGCTGCCCCCCCAGCACACGTCTGCCCCACTCCCACCCCCGGAGGACGACCCGGACACCACAGCTGCTGTGACGGCCCGCCGACAGCGTGAGGACGGGTGGTGTTATTACCATTCCAGGTTTGGGGCCAAGGCCAAGCAGTGTCGCAAGCCATGCAGTTTTGGAGCCCAGGGAAAAGCCAGGGCTGTCGCTCATTAGCAGCTATGGGCGCTGGCCATGAAGTGTGTTTCAGCGGACGGCATTTCGGCTGGGATTTCGTCATGGCCGCCATGTCTACGTCACTCCTGGGGGCAGATTTCCTCTGCGCTTACAGACTGTTGGTGGATGTTACGAACTGCAGCCTGATCGACGCCCTCTCTTTTGCTTCGTAACCCTGCACGCTGGGAGGGGTGGGGGCGCTTTGTCTGTCGAACACGCTTGCCACCGGGGACCTGTATTAACGCCTGCTCGCCGAGTTCCCTGACCTCACCACGCCCACGTTTTCATCGGCGGTGGCTAAGTATGGCGTGGAGCACTACATCACCACTGTCGGCCCCCCCAGTCTATGCATGAGCCCAGCGCCTCGACTCTGACAAGCTTGCGATTGCCAGGGAGGACCACCATGGAGCACCTCGGCATCGTGCGCCGCTCCAACAGTCCATTGGCATCCCCCCTGCACATGGTGACCAAGGCTGATGGCGGTTGGCGCCCCTGTGGTGATTTCCGTCGCCTGACCAACGCCACCGCACCCGACCGGTACCCAGTGCCGCACAAACAGGACTTCTCCGCCCACCTAGCCGACGCCACCATCTTTTCGAAGGTGGACCTGGTGCATGGTTACCACCAGGTGCCCGTCCACCCGCAGGATGTCCCCAAAACAGCAGTCATCACACCCTTTGGCCTTTTCAAATTCCTAAGGATGCCTTTCGGCCTCAAGGGTGCAGCGCAGACATTTCAGCGCCTCATGGACTGCGAGACATGCCGTTCTTGTTTGTTTACTTGGACGACATTCTCTTGGCCAGCGCGTCCGCAGAAGACCACCTGACGCATCTCCGGCAGCTGTTCGCTGCTCAGTGAGCACTGTCTCATCAACAACCCGGCCAAATTTGGCCCGGTCATCCATCACTTTCCTCCACTACGTCACCCCGCAGGGGGCCATCCCCCTCCCTGCCAAGGTGGACACTGTCGCCAGTTTCCCACGCACACCCACTGTGAAGTCCCTGCAGGAGTTCCTGGGCATGGTGAATTTCTACAACCGTTTCCTCCCCCATGCGGCCCAACTCATGCGACCCTTGTACGACGCCTTGCGGGGTAGGAGGCCGGCGGACGAGTTGGTTTGGTCCCCAGAGATGACTGACGCTTTTGATGCTGCCAAAACCGCGCTGGCCAACGCTGCTCTGCTGGCGCACCCGTCTCCAACCGCCCCAGTTGCTCTTACTACGGACGCCTCTGATTACGCCGTGGGGCTGTGTGTGAGCAGTGGGTGGGCGGAGCCTGTCAGCCGCTGGCCTTTTTCAGCAGGAAGCTCCGTGACAACGAGAGGAAATACAACACTTTGGCAGAGAGCTCCTGGGTCTTTTCCTCGCCACCTGTCATTTCTGATTCCTGTTGGAGGGCCGGCGGTTCACGGCTTTCGTTGACCACTGAAGCGGTTCGCCAATATCCACATGAGCTTGAGACGGTCTATAGCCACCCGCTCAGGCTTTCCTCCCATATCCACAATGATGTTCTTAGACCCCCCCACCAGGACATGGAAAGGCCCATCGTAGGGGGGCCGCAGCGGGGTACGATGGCCCTCATGGCGGATGAAGACATACTTGGCTGACGGTAAATCCTTGGGAACGTAGGACTGGGGGAGGCCATGGTGAGACGTTGGAATGGGAACGAAAGCGTCGGCAATGTCATGGTCGCTGCCCTTAAGGCTGGCCCTGAGCGCAGCTTTCATGTCACAATGAAACCGCTTGCAAAGTCCGTTGCTCTGTGGGTTATAGGCCGTGGTACGGTGGACCTTCATCCCCAGGACCTTGGCGACCGCAGTCCAAAGCTCCGATGTGAACTGCGGACCTTGGTCCGAGGAGAGGTCGGACGGTGTATCGAAACGGGCCACCCTCCCTGGCTGACTGCCTCCCATGGGTTATGCTTGGCCTTCGCTCCGCCCCCAAGGAAGATCTTCAGGCCTGTTCGACCGAGCTGGTGTACGGCCAGCCTCTGTGCGTCCCGGGGGAGTTTCTTCCAGATGACATGGCCCCGTGGTCGGTTGCCTCCCATTGTGCTGTGTCCCAGGACATTGCCGACGCTTTCGTTCCCATTCCAACGTCTCACCATGGCCTCCCCCAGTCCTACGTTCCCAAGGATTTACCTTCAGCCAAGTATGGCTTCATCCGCCATGAGGGCCATCGTACCCCGCTGCGGCCCCCCTACGATGGGCCTTTCCATGTCCTGGTGGGGGGGTCTAAGAACATCATTGTGGATATGGGAGGCAAGCCTGAGCAGGTGGCTATAGACCGTCTTAAGCTCATGTGGATATTGGCGAACCGCTTCAGCTGGCCCAGCCCCCACTACGAGGGCGCCGCCCTGTGGCAGCCTCGGCCCCTGGCACTTCCCCTGTCCCTTGCACTTCCCCTGCCCCTGCTCAGACTTCGGCCCAAGTCTCGGCCCTACCCCTTGCCCTTTGCCCCTCTCCTGTTAAGCGCAGCCGTTATGGCCGCCTGGTCCGCCCGCCTACACGTTGACTTTTCTAGGGACTGTTATGTGCTGGACTGTTCTGTTTTGCACTAGTGGGTGAAAGACACAATTCACCAAGAGACTGTAACTTTAAGGGAGACGTTTACGGGGTACTACTTCCGGGTTTACGTTGTTGTGGCAGTTTTACCTCACTCGCTGTACTGTGTTGTATAAATATAAAAAGTGGAGGGTAAAGCTGACTCGACGCATCTCCGTCTCTTGTCTCCTCACTTATCACACTCCACAGTTTAAAAATTATATGGGTTCCCTCATTTATTTTAAATAAAAGTCTGATCAAATTTAAGTGCACAGAATGTAATACTATTAATAAATGATAAGGCTTATATGATATATACAGTTACACACGTTCTCAGGAAAATGGAAAATGAGTCAATCAGCTAGAAAATAGTAAAAACTACAGGTCTAAAGCCAGAGCTTCAGTTTGAAAGTGGGTAATGGGTTTCAATGGGACCTAAAAGGGCCCTAAAATGCTGAAAGTTAGTATTTTTTTCTACACAGCTAATGTAGACTTAATATAGGATCTGTAGTTACATTTCCAAAATGTAACTACAGATAAAAAGATACACTACTGCCAGATATCATGGCTTCAGCATAATCACAGCCAAAATGAAAGGAAAAGGAAATTAAGACCCCTTTAGGTCCCTAATGAGGCACAAGGCTTAAATTATACATAAATATAAGTGCCACTGCAAAGAAGATGCAATGCATCTTGGTTTGGGAAATCTTTTGGATTGTGGTTAATGTTTAAATACAGTAAAATGCATATTGGATTGAGATATGTAAACAATCATCATATATTGTTGTTTTCAGTCAACGTAATTAAAATAGTCACACTGACTGTTGGCTTCTATTCTCAAGCGAAAAGTATTGTGAACGTTATATAGACAGTATATCTACAGTAGTTTAACATTTCATCAAAAAACTCACTTTGCTTTGTGCCTGATGTGTTTTTTCCCCAAAAACATGCAGTTGCTTTGCTAAAAAACATTCAAATCAGAATAAGAATAAGAAAAAAAGTTTACTGCCATGTAGGTTTGTACATACAGTACAAGGTAACTATTTAAAAACAATGAACTCAAATAAAGTATGTGCAGAATATAGATAATTCAGAAATGTTTTGAAGTAATTTTGCAATACTACATTATTTTAATCCAATTCTATGTTTAATATAGTACAGTAATAATATAGTATAATTTCCTGTCACCTAGGCTGAGACCCCAGCCTTGGCAGTTTCAATTGACAGCACAGATGGTACATGAGGATGGGTCTGATGGTCTGGTCTCTGATGCCATAGATTAGAGCACTCAGACATCTTGGGAGAAGGATAATACACACATAAAGAATACTCTGGATACGAAATATTGATACTCTGTCTACGATTTTGGAGATGGCAATAATCAGTGGGTCATTTACAGTTGACAGGAGACTGAGGCATAGCTGCACCAGATGCAGCAGCAGTGTGTTACGAGTCTTATGGGCTGAAGCTTTGTTTGTGGAGGCCGACCTGGCGGCTATCATCACTCCAATATAGGAGCAAGTTATTGTCACACCAGCTGATAGAAACAGGAAACAAGTGTAGGCCTTGTCATAATGATCAGACATCGGGCCAAGAAACATAGCTATGTCAGCACAAAAGTTTTTCATCTGCAGGCTCTCCAGTTCTTCAAATGGAAACTCTAACAGCAAAACAACTTGAATGAGAACATTTAGTGAACTGAAGGCCCAAACTGCAATGATAGCCACCCCTGTGTTTCTGATGGTGATGATGGTAGCGTGCCTCAGTGGGTAGCACACAGCTACATATCTCTCCAGAGACATCAACCCCAGTGTGAGAGGAGAGATATCATTTGTGAGAACAGCAAACATGGTGATAACACCACATACAGGATAAGTCAGCCATACTCTACTAACAGACAGAAGATACAGTAACTGGGCTAGTGCCATCTGTACAGTGTCTGCAAAAAGTAAGTTATATAGAAGAATGTAACGGGAGGTTTCTCTAAACACAGATTTACTCCTCAAAGTGAACAGCATGATCCCATTAATGAAGAGAAACACACAGCATGGCACTGTAATTGGAGCAGAAAACAACACAAGTTCCAGTACTCCCCGGTATTGCAGTCCAACAGTGATGTTGGTCTGAGATCGAATTGCAAATGACATATTAGAGAGGTATGTACGGGACCCCTGTGAAAATAAGAGTTTCAACCTGTTATACAGTAAATTTGACTAACTGGAAAGCAAATTTAAGATCTCAGAAAAACAAAAAACAAAAAAAACAATTACACAGAAGCACAATTAAACAGTTCTTACTCTTAGAACAGTTTGAAACACAAAACTAGGCAGAAATGTCTATTGAGTTCACATGCAACAAAGAAAATGATTCACATACATGTTCCCTGTGCCGACAGTTAGCAGGTTAGAGGCTGTGCTTGTTCCATGTGAGTGGAACAGGTCTGCAGGGTTTGCCTGGCCTTATATGTATTTTAAGATCTCAATCCTTATTCCCACATCATGTGATACCATGACATGTAAGTATAGTAACTAGACAGTAATGTTGAACACTGATGGGTGATGTAATCCTTTACATTTCTCTCTCAATACTCTAGTCATTGTATATTCTGTTGCCGAAAGTTTTACTACAGAAGCCCTGTCCAGCCCTCACTAAGGTGGATATGAATCAGTCTGCCACTGTCTGTGTTTAAGTGTATCTCATTGAAGACCTTAACAAGAGGTATCTCAGTGCTTCAGTGTGGTCAAAATCCTGAATGGAAGACCCCAAATCAGCTGTTTGGTGCCAAGAATTTGTTCAGCTGTTGAAAAAAAGCTTTTTCAATTATTTTATTTAAAATGGGCCAATAATTAGTCATTAGTGATGTGTCTACATTATTCTTTTGAATGTTAATCCAGAATGCAATTGCATGGGATCTTCCATCTTTTATTGAACTTTCAAAATATCACCTACCTAAATGGTAAATGGTAAATGGACTGTACTTTTATAGCGCCTTTCTAGTCTTTTCAACCACTCAAAGCGCTTTACACTACAACTCATTCACCGCATTCACGCACATTCATACACTGATGGCAGGGGCTACCACGCAGGGTGCCAACCTGCACATCAGGAGGAAGTTAACCATTCACACGCATTCATACACCATTGGCACAGCAACGGGAGCAACTAGGGGTTAAGTGTCTTGCCCAAGGACACATCGACATGTAGACTGGAGGAGCCGGGAATCGAACCGCCAATCTTCCAATTGGAGGACGACCGCTCTACTCTCTCTAAAACAGTTTTCTCATTTCTCCAACGACCCCCTGAAACCTTGCTTGACATCCTTGTGACAATGCATCATAACAGAAGGAAGGACAGTTATTTGTGGGTCCAAAAGGATTCATGAGGTCAGCCAGGCAAAGACTCCCCACCCAAATCAAAAACGCCTGGGAAGCAGATCTGGGAACAGACTTATCTAATGAACAGTGGAACCGTAGTATAGACCTGGTCCATTCCTCCTCCACAGACAGACAGACAGACAGACAGAAGATATAGATATACTTTATTGATCCCACAAGGGAAATTATTGCATCACAGCAGCTTAGTCAACTATAATCAAGAAAGAAAAAAAGAAGCTTATTACAAAAAAAGACAAAAACACACAAATGACAATAAATTAATAGGCAGAATTTCAGGTCTGCATAGCAAACACTAAGTATTGAATAGTTACAGTATGTGCAATATATACATAAAGAACAGTAATAGTAGTAGTACAGAAAAAGAGTAATAATAAGGTGCACAAGACAAGATGGCAGTGAATAATATATATACTGTATACAATGAAAGTCTGATTAAAATATCCTAAGGTTTAGACCAGTGATAATTCAGGCCTTGTGAGTTAGTTTGTTGCAGATGGCGTTCACAACCGAGGACTGGTAGAAGATCTCCAGCATGTTGTTGCATACATTGAAAGATCAGAAAATAGCCTCTGCTCATCCCTTTCTTGTACATTGATAGATAGATAGATAGATAGATAGATAGATAGATAGATAGATAGTTAGATAGATAGATAGATAGTTAGTTAGTTAGATAGATAAATAGATAGATAGATAGATAGATAGTTAGTTAGATAGATAGATAGATAGATAGATAGATAGATAGTTAGTTAGATAGATAGATAGATAGATAGATAGATAGATAGATAGATAGATAGATAGATAGATAGATAGATAGATAGATAGATAGATAGATAGATAGATAGATAGATAGATATTATTGTCCTTTCCAGGATAATTATTTTCACATTCTGTACAGCCACAAGAAATTACACAGACAACTTCACAGGTTACAAGAACAAACATCAATACCACAAACATATACCCGCCACCATACTTTTTTTTTTTTTTGTAGAAAGATTTGTACACAGTGTCTGTGTTGGTTCTTCATATTTTACTGTACATTTTTGATTTGTAAATGCAGAAATATAGCTAACCAGACAATCACAGCAAACAATCAAAACAAATTAGATGTTATAAGTAAGATTAATGAAATTCTTTCAATCTTGAAATAATAAGAGCCACTGCTTGTCCAGAAATTAACATTGAGATGAAGATGTCTTCATTCACTGTTTAATGGCAGCATGACCTCTGTTCTTCCTCTTCTGCTCATTGTTCTAATTGTCATATCAATTTATTACAGATTAAACAGCAAACCAGATTATTTTATTTTGTTTTAACAGAAGTATTTATATTAAATAAAACAATGGTCTCAAAATGATTCTCATATGCCAAAATATACATTAAAACAATGTTGTTTGTTGCCACTTTTCTACTCTTTATTGTGGCCTCAAAGAGATCCTGTACTAACATGTTTCCAAAGGAAGAGGTGGGGGAGATAAAACCAACAGTACTCATTCTGTACAAAAATTCAATTTACATCACCCCACTGTCCTGTTTATCTTGTACTTAAAGACTAACTTGGAAGATGGCCACTTGATTTTAAATCAGACCTCATAATAGCTTCAGCTAAAATAAAGAATGCATCATTCTACAGAATGAAGACTGTAGATTGTGTCATCTAGGTCCCCCTTTGACATGTAATTGCATTATGAAGGGATCACAAGGGATTACAGTGACCAACAACTGTAAAAATGGGCATGTGAGTATTGTTTTAAGGCAGAATTTAAGATACATTGCATGTGTCTTAAGGTGAGACCTCAGCCTTGGCTCTCAGTTTCAGTCTACAGCATAAATGGTATACAAGGATGGGTCTGATGGTTTGGTCTCTGATACCACAGATGAGAGCACTTAGACATCTGGGGAGGAGTATAATACACACATAAACAACAATTTGAATTCGTATGAGGGTCAATGACGTATAAGGATTTAGAACAGCTCAATTGTAGAATAATAAAAACCAGCATATCTAATGCAGTAGTTCAAACATTCAGAATGTTGTGTACCTGAAGCTCCATATTATACATTTGAAATTAAGTGATTTTAGTGGGTTTTTCAAGATTAATTGGCACTGGCTTTTAAAAAGAGTCATGTGGTGCGACCACAATTCATCTTGAAATAAATTAATTTACTTAACACGCTTCACATCTTTTTTTACAAGTTTTCAGTAATATAAAGTGTTTGGAAACAAAGTATTTGCATTTTTTTTTTAAAATCTTTGTAAATGATGGTCTTTTATTTATATAAGACATTTCAAGATGAATCATGGTCGCACCAAATGACTTTTTTTTCAGGCCAATGCCAATTAATCTTGAAAAACCCCCATTAAAATCACTTTCAAATTGTAATATGAATTGTCAGGTACACAACATTCTGAATGTTTGAACTACTGCATTAGATATGCTTGTTTTTATTATTTAAAATTGAGTTGTTGAAAATCCTTATACGTCATTGACCCATGAATACTGTCAAGTCTAAGACCTTTGAGATAACTATGAGAAATGGGTTGTGTATAGTTGAGGAGAGACTGAGGCCCAGCTGCACCAGATGCAGCAGCAATGTATTACGAGCTTTACCAGCTGAAGCTTTGTCTGTGGAGGCTGACCTGGCTGCTATCATCACACCAATATAAGAGGAAATGATTGCTACACTAGCTGATATAAACACAAAATAAGTGTAGGCTTTGTTATAATGATGAGACATTGGACCAAGCAGCATGTTTTCTTTAGCACAAAAACCTTTCATTTGTTCAATCTCCAGGTCGTCAAATGGAAATTCTAACAGCAAAATAACTTGGATGAAAACATTTAGAGAACAGAATGTCCAAACTACACCAATCGCCACCCCTGTGTTTCTGATGGTGATGATGGTAGCGTGCCTCAGTGGGTAGCACACAGCTACATACCTCTCCAGAGACATCACTACCAGCGTGAGGGGAGAGATTTCAGTTATAACATTGGTGAGCATGACAAGAAAACCACATATGGGATAGCTAATGTAGACTTAATATAGGATCTGTAGTTACATTTCCAAAATGTAACTACAGAAAAAAAGATACACCATTGCCATATATCATGGCTTCAGCATAATCACAGCCAAAATGAAAGGAAAAGGAAATTAAGACCCCTTTAGGTCCCTAATGAGGCACAAGGCTTAAATTATACATAAATATAAGTGCCACTGCAAAGAAGATGCAATGCATCTTGGTTTGGGAAATCTATTGGATTGTGGTTAATGTTTAAATACAGTAAAATGCATATTGGATTGAGATATGTAAACAATCATCATATATTGTTGTCTTCAGTCAACATAATTAAAATAGTCACACTGACTGTTGGCTTCTATTCTCAAGCGAAAAGTATTGTGAACGTTATATAGACAGTATATCTACAGTAGTTTAACATTTCATCAAAAAACTCACTTTGCTTTGTGCCTGATGTGTTTTTTCCACAAAAACATGCAGTTGCTTTGCTAAAAAACATTCAAATCAGAATAAGAATAAGAAAAAAAGTTTACTGCCAGGTAGGTTTGTACATACAGTACAAGGGATTTATCTTGGTGTTATTGTGCATAACAATAAAAAGGTAAGGCAAAACACATTTCTAAAGTTTTCCTGCTGGACACAAAATGTCAGTGTTCAGCGTTGCACTAGAGGCTTCAAGTTTTCACATCACATTTGTGTAAGTTGCATAATGGACCACAATTGGCTTAAGACCAGTTGTCATGTCACAAATCTTGCTCAGAGTCAACACTTTAAAAACTCATATTTATTTATACTTAGAGCACAGAGAAACTTTCAGCAGATGAACATAAAAACAAACTGCACATACATCGTTCTGCACAGGAAAGCTCAAATATCCAACTAAAGGAACAAGAAGAGCAACACATCTTTGACTGGAGGGGGACTTTAAGCTTTTGCAATATATACAAATAATAAAAATAACTTCTGCATATTGTAACTGCCAACTATTTAAAAACAATGAACTCAAATAAAGTATGTGCAGAATATAGATAATTCAGAAATTATTTGAAGTAATTTTGCAATACTACATTATTTTATTCCAATTCTATGTTTAATATAGTACAATAATAATATAGTATAATTTCCTGTCACCTAGGCTGAGACCCCAGCCGTGGCAGTTTCAATCGACAGCACAGATGGTACATGAGGATGGGTCTGATGGTCTGGTCTCTGATGCCATAGATTAGAGCACTCAGACATCTTGGGAGAAGGATAATACACACATAAAGAATACTCTGGATACGAAATATTGATACTCTGTCTACGATTTTGGAGATGGCAATAATCAGTGGGTCATTTACAGTTGACAGGAGACTGAGGCATAGCTGCACCAGATGCAGCAGCAGTGTGTTACGAGTCTTATGGGCTGAAGCTTTGTTTGTGGAGGCCGACCTGGCGGCTATCATCACTCCAATATAGGAGCAAGTTATTGTCACACCAGCTGATAGAAAGAGAAAGCAAGCATAGGCTTTGTCAAAGTGATCAGACATTGGGCCAAGAGACATAGCTATGTCAGAACAAAGGTTTTTCATCTGCAGGCTCTCCAGTTCTTCAAATGGAAACTCTGACAGCAAAAGAACTCGAGTGAGAACATTTAGTGAACTGAAGGCCCAAACTGCAATGATAGCCACCCCTGTGTTTCTGATGGTGATGATGGTAGCGTGCCTCAGTGGGTAGCACACAGCTACATATCTCTCCAGAGACATCAACCCCAGTGTGAGAGGAGAGATATCATTTGTGAGAACAGCAAACATGGTGATAACACCACATACAGGATAAGTCAGCCATACTCTACAAGCAGATAGAAGATACATCAACTGGGCTAGTGCCATCTGTACAGTGTCTGCAAAAAGTAAGTTATATAGAAGAATGTAACGGGAGGTTTCTCTAAACACAGATTTACTCCTCAAAGTGAACAGCATGATCCCATTAATGAAGAGAAACACACAGCATGGCACTGTAATTGGAGCAGAAAACAACACAAGTTCCAGTACTCCCCGGTATTGCAGTCCAACAGTGATGTTGGTCTGAGATCGAATTGCAAATGACATATTAGAGAGGCATTTACGGGACCCCTGTGAAAATGAGAGTTTCAACCTGTTACACAGTAAATTTGACTAACTGGAAAGCAAATTTAAGATCTCAAAAAACAAAAGAAAACAAACAATGAAAAACAACAATTACACAGAAGCACAATTAAACAGTTCTTACTCTTATAACAGTTTGAAACACAAAACCAGGCAGAAATGTCTATTGAGTTCACATGCAAAATAGAAAATGATTCACATACATGTTCCCTGTGCCGACAGTTAGCAGGTTGGAGGCTGTGCTTGTTCCATGTGGGTGGAACAGGTCTGCAGGGTTTGCCTGGCCTTATATGTATTTTAAGATCTCAATCCTTATTCCCACATCATGTGATACCATGACATGTAATTATAGTAACTAGACAGTAATGTTGAACACTGATGGGTGATGTAATCCTTTACATTTCTCTCTCAATATTCTAGTCATTGTATATTCTGTTGCCGAAAGTTTTAGTACAGTAGCCCTGTCCAGCCCTCAGTAAGGTGGATATGAATCAGTCTGCCACTGTCTGTGTTTAAGTGTATCTCATTGAAGACCTTAACAAGAGGTGTCTCAGTGCTTCAGTGTGGTCAAAATCCTGAATGGAAGACCCCAAATCAGCTGTAATAAATAATGCCTTGTTGATGCCAGAGGTCAGAGGAGAATGGCCAGACTGGTTTGAGCTGATAGAAAGGCAACAGTAACTCAAATAACCACTCGTTACAACCGAGGTATGCAGATGAGCATCTCTGAACGCACAACACGTCGAACTTTGAGGCGGATGGGCTACAGCAGCAGAAGACCACACCGGGTGCCACTCCTGTCAGCTAAGAACAGGAAACTGAGGCTACAATTCGCACAGGCTCACTAAAATTGGACAATAGAAGATTGGAAAAAGGTTGCCTGGTTTGATGAGTCTCGATTTCTGCTGCGACATTCGGATGGTAGGGTCAGAATTTGGCGTAAACAACATGAAAGCATGGATCCATCCTGCCTTGTATCAACGGTTCAGGCTGGTGGTGGTGGTGCAATGGTGTGGGGGATATTTTCTTGGCACACTTTGGGCCCCTTAGTACCAATTGAGCATTGTGTCAACGCCACAGCCTACCTGAGTATTGTTGCTGACCATGTCCATCCCTTTATGACCACAGTGTACCCATCTTCTGATGGCTACTTCCAGCAGGATAACGCGCCATGTCATAACGCGCCATGTCATAAAGCGCGAATCATCTCAGACTGGTTTCTTGAACATGACAGTGAGTTCACTGTGCTCAAATGGCCTCCACAGTCACCAGATCTCAATCCAATAGAGCACCTTTGGGTTGTGGTGGAACGGGAGATTCGCATCATGGATGTGCAGCCGACAAATCTGCAGCAACTGCGTGATGCTATCATGTCAATATGGACCAAACTCTCTGAGGAATGTTTCTAGTACCTTGTTGAATCTATGCCACGAAGGATTAAGGCAGTTCTGAATGCAAAAGGGGGTCCAACCTGGTACTAGCAAGGTGTACCTAATAAAGTGGCCGGTGAGTGTATATGCAGCCGTTAAGGGATGATTCCTCATGGAGTTCAAGCGCCAAAGACTTTGACATTACTAAGATTTTGTTCATTACATATTTACAATAAATATCTTTCTATTCACTAGTCTCTCCTGATTGAAATGCTTTAACACAGTGGGGGTGCCAACGCCAAAGGCTCAGCAAAACGAAGTATGGTCGCTTGCCAAAACATTTGAACTAAACTCCACATTTGCTGCATCATGACATCACTCGACAGGGCACGCTGGCCAGTAACATACATGCTACATGCCGTTGCGGGTGGATTACTTTGGAACATGGTCACCCTGATTGACTGATTAACTTTTAAAACTCTCCTCACAACTAGCACACTGCTTCTCATTTTACTCACAATGTTATTAATTTGTTTGAACCATGATATCGTATTGTTGACTCTACAGCTGACAGGAGACACGGAGTCACAATCAGCTTAATTTATAAAGTATGTTTACTGTGTATGTTTAGTAGTAGTAATTTGTTTATTGGGAGCATGTACAGTCTGACTGCCCCTGCCTGGCCAATCTTAAATATATTAGTTTTGGTGTGTTTAAGGGTTAATATCATATTCTATTGTGTTAATTAAGGTGTCCAGGAGAATGTGGGTGTGGCCGCCAACCAGATTTGAAGCAACTGCTCCTATAGGATTAAAGGCCAACTCCCAGCATTGTTCAGCCTCTCTCTCTCTCTCTGCCCCACACACTTGAATCTGGTTTCGGTACTCAACAATCACCTTTTCAAATGTTCAAGTACAGACTTAGAATACTGAATTTGGTTCAGTAATGGTAACATAATATTAATAATAATATTAATAATATTAAGGACCTGCATGGACATGGGATCTTCCTATCTTTTATTGAACTTTCATCAAAATATCACCTACCTAACTCTCTTTAAAACATGTTTTTCTCATTTCTCCAACAACCCCCTGAAACCTTGCTTGACATCCTTTTGACAATGCATCATAACCAAAGGAAGGACAGTTATTTGTGGGTCCAAAATGAGTCATGAGGTCGGCCAGTCAAAGTCTCCCCACCCAAATCAAAAACGCCTGGGAAGCAGATCTGGGAACAGACTTATCTAATGAACAGTGGAACCGTATTATAGACCTGGTCCATTCCTCCTCCACAGACAGACAGACAGAAGATATAGATATACTTTATTGATCCCACAAGGGAAATTATTGCATCACAGCAGCTTAGTCAACTATAATCAAGAACAAATAATAATAGCTTATTACAAAAAATGACTAAAACACACAAATGACAATAAATTAATAGGCAGAATTTCAGGTCTGCATAGCAAACACTAAGTATTGAATAGTTACAGTATGTGCAATATATACATAAAGAACAGTAATAGTAGTAGTACAGAAAAAGAGTAATAATAAGGGGCAAAAGACAAGATGGCAGCGAATAATATATATACTGTATACAATGAAAGTCTGATTAAAATATCCCAAGGTTTAGACCAGTGATAATTCAGGCCTTGTGAGTTAGTTTGTTGCAGATGGCGTTCACAACCGAGGACTGGTAGAAGATCTCCAGCATGTTGTTGCATACATTGAAAGATCAGAAAATAGCCTCTGCTCATCCCTTTCTTGTAGATAGATAGATAGATAGATAGATAGTTAGTTAGTTAGTTAGATAGTTAGTTAGTTAGTTAGATAGATAGATAGATAGATAGATAGATAGATAGATAGATAGATAGATAGATAGATAGATAGATAGATAGATAGATAGATAGATAGATAGATATTATTGTCCTTTCCAGGAAAATTATTTTCACATTCTGTACAGCCACAAGAAATTACACAGACAACTTCACAGGTTACAAGAACAAACATCAATACCACAAACATATACCCGCCACCATACTTTTTTTTTTTTTTTTTAGATAGATTTGTACACAGTGTCTGTGTTGGTTCTTCAAATTTTCTGTACTTTTTTAATTTGTAAATGCAGAAATATAGCTAACCAGACAATCACAGCAAACAATCAAAACAAATTAGATGTTATAAGTAAGATTAATGAAATTCTTTCAATCTTGAAATAATAAGAGCCATTGCTTGTTCAGAAATTAACATTGAGATGAAGATGTCTTCATTCACTGTTTAATGGCAGCATGACCTCTGTTCTTCCTCTTCTACTCATTGTTCTAATTGTCATATCAATCTATTACAGATTAAACAGCAAACCAGATAATTTTATTTAGAAGTATTTATATTCCATTGAACATCAACATCTTCAAGTGCAGCAATCCCATTTGACATTTTGAAGATAAATTCTTCTAACTCCATATTGCATATTTAAATAAAATAATGGTCCTAAAACTATTCTCATATGCCAAAATATACATTAAAACAATGTTGTTTTTCTACTCTTTATTGTGGCCTCAAAGAGATCCTGTACCAACATGTTTCCAAAGGAAGAGGTGGGGGAGATAAAACCAACAGTACTCATTCTGTACAAAAATTCAATTTACATCACCCCACTGTCCTGTTTATCTTGTACTTAAAGACTAACTTGGAAGATGGCCACTTGATTTTAAATCAGACCTCATAATAGCTTCAGCTAAAATAAAGAATGCATTATTCAACAGAATAAAGACTGTAGATTGTGTCATCTAGGTCCCCCTTTAACATGTAATTGCATTATGAAGGGATCACAAGGGATTACAGTGACCAACAACTGTAAAAATGGGCATGTGAGTATTGTTTTAAAACAGAATTTAAGATACATTGCATGTGTCTTAAGGTGAGACCTCAGCCTTGGCTCTCAGTTTCAGTCTACAACATAAATGGTATACAAGGATGGGTCTGATGGTTTGGTCTCTGATACCATAGATGAGAGCACTTAGACATCTGGGGAGGAGCATAATACACACATAAAGGACAATTTGGATGCGGACAATCATTATCCTGTCAAGGACTTTTGAGACAGCTACAAGCAATGGGTTGTGTATAGCTGACGAGAGACTGAGGCCCAGCTGCACCAGATGCAGCAGCAATGTATTACGAGCTTTATCGGCAGAAGCTTTGTTTGTGGAGGCCGACCTGGCTGCTATCATCACACCAATATAGGAGCAAGTTATTATCACACCAGCTGACAGAAACAGAAAGCAAGCATAGCCTTTGTTATAATGATCAGACATTGGGCCAAGAAACATGGCTATGTCAGAGCAAAAGTCTTTCATCTGCAGGCTCTCCAGTTCTTCAAATGGAAAATCTAACAGCAAAAGAACTTGGATGAAAACATTTAAGGAACAGAATGTCCAAATTACACCGATCGCCACCCCTGTGTTTCTGGTGGTGATGATGGTAGCGTGCCTCAGTGGGTAGCACACAGCTACATACCTCTCCAGAGACATCACTACCAGCGTGAGAGGAGAGATTTCAGTTATAACATTGGCGAGCATGATGAGAAAACCGCATACAGGATAAGTCAGTCTTAATCTACAAACAGCCAGAATATACATTAACTGACCCTGTGCCATCAGTACAGTGTCTGCAAAAAGGAGGTTATACAGAAGAATGTAACGGGAGGTCTCACGAAACACAGGTTTACTCCTCAAGGTGAATAGCATGATCACATTAATGAAGAGGAACACACAGCATGGTATGATAGTCAGAGTGGAAAATATTGCTCTTTCTAGTAACCCCCGTCCAATAGTGGTGGTGGTCTGAGACTGAGAAGCATTTGACATTTTAAAAAAGCATCTAACAGACATACAAAATATTAATCTGTTGATGAGGACTGCAAAAACAAGTATTCCTTTTTCCATTCCTAGCACAGTGAAGATATATCATCTTTACAGAAGAGAATGCCACTGAGTTCACATGCAAAATCCAAATTCATCCACATACTTGTTAGGTTAGAGAATATGCTTATTTCCCCATGAGCAGAGCTGGTCTGCAGGGTTTGTCTTCCCTCACATATTGTTTATAAGCTTTGTCTTCACACCCACTTCACATAACACAGTCACATGTCAGCATTGTTAACAAATGATTCATGACTGATGTAATACCACATCAATACACTTATGCATGTCATCATGTCAGCAGCATCTATCATACATGGAGTAATTATGGGGCAATGTAGTGTTGATTATATTGATTATATATAAATGCTCCACCGAGGTTATCAGGTTGGCATCCTCCTTCCTTGTTTTTTTGCTCATGTGTTAGTACACTACAGTCAAGGTCTATAACAGCATGTCTTTATCAAAAAGGAAAGTATAAAAAAAGGAAAGCCTGCTTTTAAATATTTAAAGGGTGTCTGTCCCTCAGACCAAATCTGGGAGATGGTTCCACGGGAGAGGAGCCTGATAACTGAAGGCTTTGCCCCCATTGTACTTATGGAGACTATAGGAACAACAAGCAAATCTGCATCCTGGGAGCACTGTGTTCTAGTGGGGTAACAGGGTATTATGAGCTCTTTAAGATATGATGGTGGCTGACCATTAAGGGCTTTGCAAGTGAAGAGAGGGATTTTAATACATGCCAGAGATGTCTCTGTGGTGCAGTGTGTTATAGAGTGCTGTTAAACAAAAGTTTGGTGGTTCGAGCCCACCCAAAGTTGGAGTGGGTTCCAATTTCTGCCATATAGCCCTTTTACAAGTTTTTCATAAGTCACGTAACTGAGGATTAAAAATATAGGCCACACTAACTTGACAATTACATAGAGATGCCTCTATGGTGCGATAGGTTAGTGTGTTGTGTTGTTAAACGAAAGGTTCAACCCCAGCTTGGGTCATTTTTGGCAATACGCATAATTGGGGATTGAAAAAATAGGCCACACCAACTCAACAACATGTCAGAGATGTATCTGTTGTTAGCACGTTCTGTTGTGCTTTGAGCTCAGGGTCGTATTAAGTTCTATTATCTGCAATATTTCCCTTCGAGTGCACCCAGGATCGTAGTGAGTTCCAATTTCTTCCATACTGACCATTTAAAAGTTTTCGGTAATGCATGTAATTGGCGACTGAAAATTAGACAGGCCAGATATCTCTCTATTGGCGCTTTTCCACTATACAGTTCTAGCATGACTCGACTCGACTCGGCTCGGTACGGTTCCAGGAACACGGCTGCGTGAAACTGCCTTGACTTCGTTTTATATGCGACACAAACACAAAAACAATGGAGGACATGGAGGCGATGGTGTACCTGCTGCTGTATGAGGCTTTCTGTCACACACAAAGCAAGAGAAGAGAAACGAATCGCTGTAACGTTGTTGTTGGTATTTAAAAGTGCCGGGTTTAATTCTTGTGTGGGACGGCTCATGACTCTTCCAGTGACTCTCTGACCAATCAGTGGAAGGCAGTCTGTTGACATCATACTTAGTATTGACTCAACTCTCTTAGAATACTAAAAAAGTACCAGGTACCAGGTACTATTCCTGATGGAAAAGAAAAAAAAACAGAGTCGAGTCGTGCTAGAACTGTATAGTGGAAAAGCGCCAATAGAGAGATATCTGGCCTTTTATTGACTTGGTGTGGCCTAATTTTCAGTTGCTAATTACATGCATTACCGAAAACTTTGAAAAGGTCAGTAAAGATGTTTTTAAACTAAAGGTTGGTGGTTCCAGTGTACCCAGGGTCACAGGGAGTTCCAATATCTGACTTTTTTTCTTTTTGAAATGTACGGTAATGCACATTAATGGTGATTGAAAATTGGGCCCCAATAAGTCGACAATAGGCCAGAAAAACACTTTAAAAAGAAGTTTCATAATTAAATGGGTTCCCTCATTTATTTTAGGAAAACTAATTTGATGAAATAAAAGTCTGATTAAATTAAAGTGTGCAGAATGTAATATTATTAATAAAATATGAGCCTTATATGATATACACAGTTACACACTTTGTCAGGAAAATGTCTCCACGGGTGCAAATTCACACACACCGCAATACCATCTATGACTACTAGAGCACACATAGAGTAGTGAAGATCAGCTTCATGGGGGCCAAGAATCACCAGGCATATCAGCAGACTGTTTTCTGTTGATTGAAATGCTCGTGCAATGCTCATGGAAAAATTGGTCCACACAGCGTTAGTGATGTGTCAGGTTATGGGCCCCATCAGGATAGAAAAACAAGGAACAAACACACACACATTGGCCAGTAACATACATGCTACATGCCGTTCCTGGTGGATTACTTTGGAACATGGTCACCCTGTTTGACTGTTTAACTTTTAAAACTCTTCTCACAACTAGCACACTGCTTCTCATTTTACTCACAATGTTATTAATTTGTTTGAAACATGATATCGTATTGTTGACTCTACAGCTGACAGGAGACACGGAGTCACAATCAGCTTAATTTATAAAGTATGTTTACTGTGTATGTTTAGTAGTAGTAATTTGTTTATTTGTACCATGTACAGTCTGACTGCCCCTGCCTGGCCAATCTTAAATATATTAATGTTGGTGTGTTTAAGGGTTAATATCATATTCATTTGTGTTAATTAAGGTGTCCAGGAGAATGTGGGTGTGGCCGCCAACCAGATTTGGAACAACTGCTCCTATAGGATTAAAGGCCAACTCCCAGCATTGTTCAGCCTCTCCCTCTCTGCCCCACACACATGATTCTGGCTTCAGTACTCAACAATCACCTTTTCAAATGTTCAAGTACAGACTTAGAATACTGAATTTGGTTCAGTAATGGTAACATAATATTAATAATAATATTAATAATATTAAGGATTTGCATGGACATGGGATCTTCCTATCTTTTATTGAACTTTCATCAATATATCACCTACCTAACTCTCTCTAAAACAGTTTTCTAATTTCTCCAACAACCCCCTGAAACCATGCTTGACATCCTTTTGACAATGCATCATAACCAAAGGAAGGACAGTTACTTGTGGGTCCAAAAGGATTCATGAGGTCGGCCAGTCAAAGTCTCCCCACCCAAATCAAAAACGCCTGGGGAGCAGATCTGGGAACAGACTTATCTAATGAACAGTGGAACCGTATTATAGACCTGGTCCATTCCTCCTCCACAGACAGACAGACAGAAGATATAGATATACTTTATTGATCCCACAAGGGAAATTATTGCATCACAGCAGCTTAGTCAACTATAATCAAGAAAGAAAAAAAAGAAGCTTATTACAAAAAAAGCCAAAAACACACAAATGACAATAAATTAATAGGCAGAATTTCAGGTCTGCAAAGCAAACACTAAGTATTGAATAGTTACAGTATGTGCAATATATACATAAAGAACAGTAATAGTAGTAGTACAGAAAAAGACTAATAACAAGGGGCACAAGACAAGATGGCAGCGAATAATAAATATACCGTATACAATGAAAGTCTGATTAAAATATCCCAAGGTTTAGACCAGTGATAATTCAGGCCTTGTGAGTTAGTTTGTTGCAGATGGCGTTCACAACCGAGGACTGGTAGAAGATCTCCAGCATGTTGTTGCATACATTGAAAGATCAGAAAATAGACTCTGCTCATCCCTTTCTTGTACACAGTGTCTGTGTTGGTTCTTAGTTATCTTCATATTTTACTGTACATTTTGAATTTGTAAATGCAGAAATATAGCTAACCAGACAATCACAGCAAATTATCAAAAAAAAACTTTTACATCACCCCACTGTCCTGTTTATCTTGTACTGAAAGACTAACTTGGAAGATGGCCACTTGATTTTAAATCAGACCTCATAGATGACAAAATCTCCAGTATTCATTCTGTAGAATGATGCATTCTTTATTTCAGCTAAAATAAAGAATGCATCATTCTACAGAATGAATACTGTAGATTTTGTCATCTAGGTCCACCTTTAACATTTAATTGCATTATGAAGGGATCACAAGGGATTACAGTGACCAACAACTGTAAAAATGGACATGTGAGTATTGTTTTAAAACAGAATTTAAGATACATTGCATGTGTCTTAAGGTGAGACCTCAGCCTTGGCTCTCAGTTTCAGTCTACAGCATAAATGGTATACAAGGATGGGTCTGATGGTTTGGTCTCTGATACCATAGATGAGAGCACTTAGACATCTGGGGAGGAGGATAATACACACATAAAGGACAATTTGGATGCGGACAGTCATTATCCTGTCAAGGACTTTTGAGACAGCTACAAGCAATGGGTTGGCTATAGTTGAGGAGAGACTGAGGCCCAGCTGCACCAGATGCAGCAGCAATGTATTACGAGCTTTTTCAGCAGAAGCTTTGTCTGTGGAGGCCGACCTGGCTGCTATCATCACACCAATATAGGAGCAAGTTATTGTCACACCAGCTGATATAAACAGAAAGCAAGCATAGGCTTTGTCATAATGATCAGACATTGGGCCAAGCAGCATGGCTACATCAGAGCAAGGGCCTTCAATCTGCAGGCTCTCCAGTTCTTCAAATGGAAATTCTAACAGCAAAAGAACTTGGATGAAAACATTTAAGGAACAGAATGTCCAAATTACACCAATCGCCACCCCTGTGTTTCTGGTGGTGATGATGGTAGCGTGCCTCAGTGGGTAGCACACAGCTACATACCTCTCCAGAGACATCACTACCAGTGTGAGGGGAGAGATTTTAGTTATAACATTGGCGAGCATGACAAGAAAACCGCATACAGGATAAGTCAGTCTTAATCTACAAAAAGCCAGAATATACATTAACTGACCCTGTGCCATCTGTAAGGTGTCTGCAAAAAGGAGGTTATACAGAAGAATGTAACGGGAGGTCTCACGAAACACAGGTTTACTCCTCAAGGTGAAAAGCATGATCACATTAATTAAGAGGAACACACAGCATGGTACGGTAGTCAGGGTGGAAAGTATTGCTCTTTCTAATAACCCCCGTCCAGTAGTGGTGGTGGTCTGAGACTGAGAAGCATTTGACATTTTAAAAGAGCATCTAACAAAATATTAATCTGTTGTTGAGGACTGCAAAAAACAAAAGTATTCTTTTTTCCATTCCTAGCACAGTGAAGATATATCATCTTTACAGAAGAGAATACCACTGAGTTCACATGCAAAATCCAAATTCATCCACATACTTGTTAGGTTAGAGAATATGCTTATTTCCCCATGAGCAGAGCTGGTCTGCAGGGTTTGTATTCCCTCACATAATGTTTATAAGCTTTGTCTTCATATCCACTTCACATAACACAATCACATGTCAGCATTGTTAACAAATTATTCATGAGTGATGTAATACCATCATCAATACACTTATGCATGTCATCATGTCAGCAGCATCTATCAAACATGGAGTAATTATGGGGCAATGTAGTGTTGATTATAATTCTCTTTAGTGGTTTTGTGAGTATTCAAGTTCCCTTTCCTATTCTCCATTCCCTTTATCCAAGACATTTTTCTCCTGAAGAAGACAGCGTATTTATCTGCAAAATCAATGATATAGCTCCATGATCACTAATCGTACTATTAGGTTTTATTTTTATTTCTGAAATTGCATGTTTTTATTTTTTTAAATTTCCAATTCTTACTGTTAAATGTTTGTTTTATGTAAAGCACATTGAGTTGCCATTGTGTATGAAATGCGCTATATAAATAAAGTTGCCTTGCGTTGCCTATTATACCAACTTTTGGTCAGTAATCCATAAGAGACCAGTTAATTTAGCTCATAGGACTTATTTGTTTAATTCTGTATTGTAACGTCCCTCAATAACCACACGCCGAGACGTTAGCCGGTTTAGCTGGCTCTTTATTCCTTATTGTAACAAAGGCTACTGTGGGCCGTAGCCAACGCCAAAACAATAAAAGCCTAACAGAGAAGTTCACTAGCCACACGAGTGCCGCCGTCTTCTTCAGAGGAGACAACAACACACACCTACACGCTAGCTGTCGGTCTCACTCACGAGACGAATTCGCACAGGCTCACTAAAATTGGACAATAGAAGATTGGAAAAAGGTTGCCTGGTTTGATGAGTCTCGATTTCTGCTGCGACATTCGGATGGTAGGGTCAGAATTTGGCGTAAACAACATGAAAGCATGGATCCATCCTGCCTTGTATCAACGGTTCAGGCTGGTGGTGGTGGTGGTGCAATGGTGTGGGGGATATTTTCTTGGCACACTTTGGGCCCCTTAGTACCAATTGAGCATTGTGTCAACGCCACAGCCTACCTGAGTATTGTTGCTGACCATGTCCATCCCTTTATGACCACAGTGTACCCATCTTCTGATGGCTACTTCCAGCAGGATAACGCGCCATGTCATAACGCGCCATGTCATAAAGCGCGAATCATCTCAGACTGGTTTCTTGAACATGACAATGAGTTCACTGTGCTCAAATGGCCTCCACAGTCACCAGATCTCAATCCAATAGAGCACCTTTGGGATGTGGTGGAACGGGAGATTCGCATCATGGATGTGCAGCCGACAAATCTGCAGCAACTGCGTGATGCTATCATGTCAATATGGACCAAACTCTCTGAGGAATGTTTCTAGTACCTTGTTGAATCTATGCCACGAAGGATTAAGGCAGTTCTGAAGGCAAAAGGGGGTCCAACCTGGTACTAGCAAGGTGTACCTAATAAAGTGGCCGGTGAGTGTATATGCAGCCGTTAAGGGATGATTCCTCATGGAGTTCAAGCGCCAAAGACTTTGACATTACTAAGATTTTGTTCATTACATATTTACAATAAATATCTTTCTATTCACTAGTCTCTCCTGATTGAAATGCTTTAACACAGTGGGGGTGCCAACGCCAAAGGCTCAGCAAAACGAAGTATGGTCGCTTGGCAAAACATTTGAACTAAACTCCACATTTGCTGCATCATGACATCACTCGACAGGGCACGCTGGCCAGTAACATACATGCTACATGCCGTTGCGGGTGGATTACTTTGGAACATGGTCACCCTGATTGACTGATTAACTTTTAAAACTCTCCTCACAACTAGCACACTGCTTCTCATTTTACTCACAATGTTATTAATTTGTTTGAAACATGATATCGTATTGTTGACTCTACAGCTGACGGGAGACACGGAGTCACAATCAGCTTAATTTATAAAGTATGTTTACTGTGTATGTTTAGTAGTAGTAATTTGTTTATTTGTACCATGTACAGTCTGACTGCCCCTGCCTGGCCAATCTTAAATACATTAATGTTGGTGTGTTTAAGGGTTAATATCATATTCTATTGTGTTAATTAAGGTGTCCAGGAGAATGTGGGTGTGGCCGCCAACCAGATTTGAAGCAACTGCTCATATAGGATTAAAGGCCAACTCCCAGCATTGTTCAGCCTCTCTCTCTCTCTGCCCCACACACTTGAATCTGGTTTCGGTACTCAACAATCACCTTTTCAAATGTTCAAGTACAGACTTAGAATACTGAATTTGGTTCAGTAATGGTAACATAATATTAATAATATTAAGGACCTGCATGGACATGGGATCTTCCTATCTTTTATTGAACTTTCATCAATATATCACCTACCTAACTCTCTTTAAAACATTTTTTTCTCATTTTTCCAACGACCCTCTGAAACCTTGCTTGACATCCTTTTGACAATGCATCATAACCAAAGGAAGGACAGTTATTTGTGGGTCCAAAAGGATTCATGAGGTCGGCCAGTCAAAGTCTCCCCACCCAAATCAAAAACGCCTGGGAAGCAGATCTGGGAACAGACTTATCTAATGAACAGTGGAACCGTATTATAGACCTGGTCCATTCCTCCTCCACAGACAGACAGACAGAAGATATAGATATACTTTATTGATCCCACAAGGGAAATTATTGCATCACAGCAGCTTAGTCAACTATAATCAAGAAAGAAAAAAAGAAGCTTATTACAAAAAATGACTAAAACACACAAATGACAATAAATTAATAGTCAGAATTTCAGGTCTGCATAGCAAACACTAAGTATTGAATAGTTACAGTAATTGCAATATATACATAAAGAACAGTAATAGTAATAGTAGAGAAAATAATTCAGGCCTTGTGAGTTAGTTTGTTGCAGATGGCGTTCACAACCGAGGACTGGTAGAAGATCTCCAGCATGTTGTTGCATACATTGAAAGATCAGAAAATAGACTCTGCTCATCCCTTTCTTGTACACAGTGTCTGTGTTGGTTCTTCATATTTTACTGTACATTTTGAATTTGTAAATGCAGAAATATAGCTAACCAGACAATCACAGCAAATTATTAAAACAAATTAGATGTTATAAGTAAGATTAATGAAATTCTTTCAATCTTGAAATAATAAGAGGCATTGTTTGTCCAGAAATTAACATTGAGATGAAGATGTCTTCATTCACTGTTTAATGGCAGCATGACCTCTGTTCTTCCTCTTCTGCTCATTGTTCTAATTGTCATATCAATCTATTACAGATTAAACCAGATTATTTCATTTTGTTTTAACAGAAGTATTTATATTCCATCGAACATCAACATCTTCAAGTGCAGCAATCCACATGATATTTTAAAGATACATTTGTTCTTACTCCATATTGCATATTTAAATAAAACAATGGTCTTAAAACTATTCTCATATGCCAAAATATACATTAAAGCAATGCTGTTTTGTTGCCACTTTTCTACTCTTTATTGTGGCCTCAAAGAGATCCTGTACTAACATGTTTCCAAAGGAAGGGATGGGGGAGATAAAAACCAACAGTACTCATTCTGTACAAAAATACATTGCATGTGTCTTAAGGTGAGACCTCAGCCTTGGCTCTCAGTTTCAGTCTACAGCATAAATGGTATACAAGGATGGGTCTGATGGTTTGGTCTCTGATACCATAGATGAGAGCACTTAGACATCTGGGGAGTAGCATAATACACACATAAAGGACAATTTGGATGCGGACAGTCATTATCCTGTCAAGGACTTTTGAGACAGCTACAAGCAATGGGTTGTGTATAGCTGACGAGAGACTGAGGCCCAGCTGCACCAGATGCAGCAGCAATGTATTACGAGCTTTTTCAGCAGAAGCTTTGTCTGTGGAGGCCGACCTGGCTGCTATCATCACACCAATATAGGAGCAAGTTATTGTCACACCAGCTGATATAAACAGAAAGCAAGCATAGGCTTTGTCATAATGTTCAGACATTGGGCCAAGCAACATGGCTACATCAGAGCAAAGGCCTTCAATCTGCAGGCTCTCCAGTTCTTCAAATGGAAAATCTAACAGCAAAAGAACTTGGATGAAAACATTTAGAGAACTGAATGTCCAAATTACACCAATCGCCACCCCTGTGTTTCTGGTGGTGATGATGGTAGCGTGCCTCAGTGGGTAGCACACAGCTACATACCTCTCCAGAGACATCACTACCAGTGTGAGGGGAGAGATATCAGTTATAACATTGGCGAGCATGACAAGAAAACCGCATACAGGATAAATCAGTCTTAATCTACAAAAAGCCAGAATATACATTAACTGACTCTGTGCCATCTGTAAGGTGTCTGCAAAAAGGAGGTTATACAGAAGAATGTAACGGGAGGTCTCACGAAACACAGGTTTACTCCTCAAGGTGAAAAGCATGATCACATTAATTAAGAGGAACACACAGCATGGTACGGTAGTCAGAGTGGAAAATATTGCTCTTTCTAGTAACCCCCGTCCAATAGTGGTGGTGGTCTGAGACTGAGAAGCATTTGACATTTTAAAAGAGCATCTAACAAAATATTAATCTGTTGATGAGGACTGCAAAAAACAAAAGTATTCTTTTTTCCATTCCTAGCACAGTGAAGATATATCATCTTTACAGAAGAGAATGCCACTGAGTTCACATGCAAAATCCAAATTCATCCACATACTTGTTAGGTTAGAGAATATGCTTATTTCCCCATGAGCAGAGCTGGTCTGCAGGGTTTGTCTTCCCTCACATATTGTTTATAAGCTTTGTCTTCACACCCACTTCACATAACACAATCACATGTCAGCATTGTTAACACATTATTCATGAGTGATGTAATACCATCATCAATACACTTATGCATGTCATCATGTCAGCAGCATCTATCAAACATGGAGTAATTATGGGGCAATGTAGTGTTGATTATAATTCTCTTTAGTGGTTTTGTGAGTATTCAAGTTCCCTTTCCTATTCTCCATTCCCTTTATCCAAGACAGCGTATTTATCTGCAAAATCAATGATATAGCTCCATGATCACTAATCGTACTATTAGGTTTTATTTTTATTTCTGAAATTGCATGTTTTTATTTTTTTAATTTCCAATTCTTACTGTTAAATGTTTGTTTTATGTAAAGCACATTGAGTTGCCATTGTGTATGAAATGCGCTATATAAATAAAGCTGCCTTGCCTATTATACCAACTTTTGGTCAGTAATCCATAAGACCAGTTAATTTAGCTCATTGGACTTATTTGTTTAATTCTGTATTGTAACGTCCCTCAATAACCACACGCCGAGACGTTAGCCGGTTTAGCTGGCTCTTTATTCCTTATTGTAACAAAGGCTACTGTGGGCCGTAGCCAACGCCAAAACAATAAAAGCCTAACAGAGAAGTTCACTAGCCACACGAGTAACGCCGTCTTCTTCAGAGGAGACAACAACACACACCTACACGCTAGCTGTCGGTCTCACTCACGAGACGCGTTCACAGACACTCAGGAAAAACCAGCACTTTAACTTAACAGTACAGAATCTGGCTTAAACTCTCTTATTTATAAAACACATAACAGTAACATGCCCAGTTTGTTGAAGTATTGAAATCTGTAATCATTCCTTGAGTGGAAGTAGAGGGTAAATGCTCCACCAAGGTTATCGGTGGGCAGACTCCTTCCTTGGTTTTTGCTCATGTGTTAGTACACAACAGTCAAGGCCTATAACAGCATGTCTTTATCAAAAAGGAAAGTATAAAAACAGGAAAGCCTGCTCCTTAATATTGAGAGGGTGTCTGTCCCTCAGACTGAATCTGGGAGATGGTTCCATGGGAGAGGAGCCTGATAACTGAAGGCTCTGCCACCCATTGTACTTATGGAGACTATAGGAATGTAATTGGGGATTAAAAATATAGGCCACACCACCTTGACAACTACATAGAGATGCCTCTATGGTGCAATATGTTAGTGTGTTGTGTTGTTAAAAAAAGGTTGGTGGTTGGAGTGCACCCAGGGGTGAAATGAGTTCCAATTTCTTCCATATTGCATGTTTCAAAGTTTTTGGTAATTCACGTAATTGGAGATTGAAAATTAGGCCACACCAAGTCAACAACAGGCCAGATATCTCTCTGTGGTACTATAGGTTAGTATGTTGTATTGTTAAATCAAAAGCTGGTGGTTCAAGCTCATCCAGGGTTGTAATGAGATCCAATTTCTGCCATACTGCAAGTTTTTGGTAATGCAGGTAATCGGAGATTGAAAATATAGACTACACCAACTTAACAAAAGGCCACAGATGTTTTTAAACTAAAGGTTGGTGGTTCCAGTGTACCCAGGGTCACAGGGAGTTCCAATATCTGACATATTTTTCTTTTTTTTAATGTATGGTAATGCACATTATTGGTGATTGAAAATTGGGCCACAATAAGTCAACAACAGGCCAGAAAACCACTTTAAAAAGAATTTTCATAATTAAATGGGTTCCCTCATTTATTTTAGGAAAACTAATTTGATTAAATAAAAGTCTGATCAAATTAAAGTGTGCAGAATGTAATATTATTAATAAAATATGAGCCGTATATGATATACACAGTTACAAACTTTGTCAGGAAAATGTCTCCATGGGTGCAAATTCACACACACCGCAATACCATCTGTGACTACTAGAGCACACATAGAGTAGTGAAGATCAGCTTCATGGGGACCAAGAATCACCAGGCATATCAGCAGACTGTTTTCTGTTGATTGAAATGCTCGTGCAATGCTCATGGAAATATTGGTCCACACAGCGTGAGTGATATGTCAGGTTATGGGCCCCATCAGGGTAGAAAAACAAGAACACACACACACACACACACACAAAATAACATGTAGTTCTTCCCTGTACTGAATATGAATATGCAAATACTTTGAATTTCTAAACTTTTCCTGCTGGACACAAAATGTCAGTGTTCAGCGTTGCACTGGAAGCTTCAAGTTTCCACATCACACTTGTGTAAGTTGCATAAAGGACCACGATTGGCTTTAAACCAGCGGTGACGTCACAAATCTAGGTCAAAGTCAACACTTTAAAAACTCATATTTATTTATACACAGAGCACAGAGAAACTTTCAGCAGATGAACATAAAAACAAACTGCACATACATCGTTCTGCACAGAAAAGCTCAAATATCCAACTAAAGGAACAAGAAGAGCAACACATCTTTGACTGGAGGGGGACTTTAAGCTTTTGCAATATATACAAATAATAGTAAAATAAAGTAACTTCTGCATATTGTAACTGCCAACTATTTAAAAACAATGAACTCAAATAAAGTATGTGCAGAATACAGATAATTCAGATATACAGTCAATTTTTAAAAAAGTCACCTAGGCTGAGACCCCAGCCTTGGCAGTTTCAATCGACAGCACAGATAGTACATGAGGATGGGTCTGATGGTCTGGTCTCTGATGCCATAGATTAGAGCACTCAGACATCTTGGGAGAAGGATAATACACATATAAAGAATAGTATGGATACGCACAATTGATGCTCTGTCTAGGATTTTTGAGAGAGCAATAATCAGTGGGTCATTTACAGCTGACAGGAGACTGAGGCATAGCTGCACCAGATGCAGCAGCAGTGTGTTACGAGTCTTATGGGCTGAAGCTTTGTTTGTGGAGGCCGACCTGGCTGCTATCATCACTCCAATATAGGAACAAGTTATTGTCACACCAGCTGATAGAAACAGAAAGCAAGCATAGGCTTTGTCATAGTGATCAGACATTGGGCCAAGAAACATAGCTATGTCAGAGCAACGGTCTTTCATCTGCAGGCTCTCCAGTTCTTCAAATGGAAACTCTAACAGCAAAATAACTCGAATGAGAACATTTAGTGAACTGAACCCCCAAACCACAGTGATAGCCACCCCTGTGTTTCTGATGGTGATGATAGTAGCGTGCCTCAGTGGGTAGCACACAGCTACATATCTCTCCAGAGACATCAACCCCAGTGTGAGAGGAGAAATTTCATTTGTAAGCTCAGTAAGCATGGCAATAACACCACATACAGGATAAGTCATCCATATTCTACTAACAGACAGAAGATACAGTAACTGGGCTAGTGCCATCTGTACAGTGTCTGCAAAAAGTAAGTTATATAGAAGAATGTAACGGGAGGTTTCTCTAAACACAGATTTACTCCTCAAAGTGAACAGCATGATCCCATTAATGAAGAGAAACACACAGCATGGCACTGTAATTGGAGCAGAAAACAATATAAGTTCCAGTACTCCCCAGTATTGGAGTCCAACAGTGATGTTGGTCTGAGATCGAATTGCAAATGACATATTAGAGAGGCATGTACGGGACCCCTGTGAAAATGAGAGTTTCAACCTGTTATACAGTAAATTTGACCAACTGGAAAGCAAATTTAAGATCTCAAAAAACAAAAGAAAACAAACAATAAAAAACAACAATTACACAGAAGCACAATTAAACAGTTCTTACTCTTAGAACAGCATAAAACACAAAAACAGGAAGAAATGTCTATTGAGTTCACATGCAAAAAAGAAAATGATTCACATACATGTCCCCTGTGCCGACAGTTAGCAGGTTAGAGGCTGTGCTTGTTCCATGTGGGTGGAACAGGTCTGCAGGGTTTGCCTGGCCTTATATGTATTTTAAGATCTCAATCCCACATCATGTGATACCATGACATGTAAGTATAGTAACTAGACAGTAATGTTGAACACTGATGGGTGATGTAATCCTTTACATTTCTCTCTCAATATTCTAGTCATTGTATATTCTGTTGCCGAAAGTTTTAGTACAGTAAACCTGTCCAGCGCTCACTAAGGTGGATATAAATCAGTCTGCCACTGTCTGTGTTTAAGTGTTTCTTTTGCTGTTGGAAAAAAAAAAGCTTTTTCAAATATTTTATCTAAAAATGGGAGGTTTCATATGGGCCAATAATTCTTCATTAGTGAGGTGTCCACACTATTCTTTTGATTGTTAATTCACAAATGCAAATTAGTCTGGAACTTTTCTCACTTTCGATATCTATGGTGCATTATACAGATCTAGACCGTACTCTTTCATTTAAGAGACCCAACATTCCCCCATGACCAGCACTTGGCGACTTGGCTAGGAAAAACTCCCCTTAAACAGGAAGAAACCTCAGGCAGAAACGGGTTGGTGACCGTCTGCCTCAACAGTCCCCTTTAGCAGCATGCTTGACAAAATCCAGCAGTGGTTGAGTACCTGTGGCACCTTCTTGGAAACCAGTTTTCTCCAACTTTGATTTTATAGGTCTTCAATTTTGTGTATATTTATATTTTATATCATTAGCTCAAAATTTCCATTTGTCCAAAAGGTTCATAACCAAATACCAGTCAAACTAATGACATTCCCAACAGGCTCAACTGTACTTTATTTTTAGTCCTATTCAGAAAATACTTTAGGACTTTGATCACATTTTTTTAACCTTTGAAAATAAAATAGGAAAGAAGAAAACCTAAAAAGTACATTAAGGGAAAAGTTCATGTGAACTAAAAATGGATTTTAACTATTTGTAACTGCAGACATTCATGCTTGTTTAATTAGTCTATCTAAACTAGTTCAAACATTGAGGACTGAAGATATGCACATGTCATACGCAAGTTGCAAGTTTGCAGAAATTAGAAACATGTCTTGGAGTAGGAGTTAATTTAATTTGGGTATTCTAATAAAATGTTTCCTGACATTAAATAGATATATTCATATAAACACATGTCATGCTTGGGGAGTAACCCTGATGCAATGTTGTCTTCCTTGAAGTTCATTATTGTATTTCAAAGTTATGAGTGGAAAGTGCATTTGATGTGCCTGTACTTCCAGTGTTCAAAAGTCACCCTGATCATATTCTGGTTTCAAGTATTAAGTACATCTTACTAGTCAGTATCAAGTGTAATGTACTTTATTCTCAACTTAACATCCCTGAAATATTAAGTAAATGTTAATCATATTTAAGCATAAATAATATTTATTTAAACTAATTAATTAAAGTCTACTTCATTTTTTCACAGACAGGAACATCACTGTTATGAAATTATTGAGTAAATCTTATCATTAAGAGAGTAGATTTTATTATACTTTTTTATGACTGGAAATCTGCTTGGAAATTGACTGGAAATAAATCATGTACTCATCCCGGTTCAAAAGTCACCCTGATCATATTCTGGTTTCAAGTATTAAGTACATCTTACTAGTCAGTATAAAGTGTAATGTACTTTATTCTCAACTTAACATACCTGAAAATATTAAGTAAATGTTCATCATATTTAAGCATAAATAATATTTATTTAAACTAATTAAAGTCCCTGTAAAGCAAGAATAAATATGTGTTCTGAGTTTGACATACCACAGAAAAGTGTGTTGTTAACCACCCTGCCAAATTTGAATGATTAAAAAAATCGCTAAATATGTGAAATTAGGCTTCAAAGTTGTGTAAAAATCAGCCTCTATCTCTGCTCCCAAACGCTGTGGGAGTTCCCGCCGAGTTTGCTGAAGCCCCGCCCCCTACCGAGTGTCACATGTCAATCAAAGTCACCACCTCTACCCCAAACATGGACACTATTGCTGAGAGCTTTCGGCTGCGCTAGCTTGGTTAACTGGCAAAACAGACAGACAGGAATTAGCCAATCACAAAAAAGTAGGTCAGTTTCTGCCCAGCAACAGGTTGCTAAGGGCAGCTAAGGTTCTACGGTTGCTACGGCGATTTGAGAATCTGCTTGGAAAAAATTCTCAAAATGCCCCAGAATTTGACTTCTGACAAGGTCCCGAACAATTGCAAACTGTGAGAAAACCGTAACTCATGTCCAAAAACCGAAAACACCGTGAGAGACACAGAAGCCGACAGATTCTGAAAGTGTTTATTTTATTCAGATATTCCTTAAAATGAGCGTGTAAACTCAGTGGGAAGACAGAGTGAGATTCTATTGAAAAAAAAAAAGACGATTACATTAGGGTCAATGGGGAGCGAGACTGGTATTGCCGCCGGTCTCGGCCCCCCCGTTTAAATTTTGTGCAGACCCCGCCTGTCAACGTCACATTTTATGAATCCCAACCCCTATGTCTACATTTTGACAAAAAATAGTTTGTCTCCTTTTGACGGTTTGGCCATGAGCTCGAATTAAAAATAAAAATTAAGTTTATTTTTTACTGCTTCTCGCACTCAAGCTAACTGACGCTTCCACTCTAACTTTGAAGAAAAAGTGATTTCCACTCCTCGTTTGACTGCTCATAGTTTGAAAAGTGTTCATGTTATGTAAAAACAGTTTGGTGTTTTGGAGAGAGCACACGTTTTACAGTTTGAATCACATTTCTACGTGCATGTATGAGAGAGCTAGGTGACTCCGAAAAAAGGTGAAATTTTGTGGTTTAAAAAATATATATATTTATTTAAACTAATTAATTAAAGTCTACTTCATTTTTTCACAGACAGGAACATCACTGTTATGAAATTATTATTTTTGATTGTCCTGATAAACATTATCAACGGGCCTGTTCAAGTGTTTATGTACAGTGTGCATTCTGCAGCTTTAAACATCCTCTATGTGCAGATTAATAATTTATGTCCTTTACGTTCTGAAATGGTCCAACCAACATCCTGTCTGACCTGGTTGACTGTTATACATCTTAACAATATGTCACTTTCAAGATAATCCTGATAACCTTAGTGTACACTAATACATACTAATAATAGTACACATCTGTTCAATCTGCTCTCAAACAATTCATTTATTAAATAATGTTTTTGAATGCTGTTGTTGATTTCTTTTTCAGTCCATCAGATACAGCGGTATGCTATCTTCATGCTATTTTGTAGTATCTATATATGCAAGTCGTAAATAACATGAAAAAAGTAAGTATGCAGATTTTAGTTTTGGCTGGGACAACTGAGAGCAAATGTGAGTGTCTCCACTGACAGCATATATGGCATACAAGGACTGTAAAGCACATTATTTAATTTGACTGTGTTTCAGTGTACATTTATATGTAACAGATCATAATGTGTTTATATATAATAGATCACATTAACAATCGGGAAATCTTACTTGTCTTTTCTATTTTCGGTGTAGTTGAATAGATGGAGATTTGTTTAGTGACAAGCATAATTTTAGCTTCAGCTGTACAACTTAGAGCAAAGGTGAACGTCTCCACTGAAAGCATAGATGGTATACAAGGACAGGTCTGATGGTTTGGTCTCTGATTCCATAGATAAAAGAACTTAGACATCTGGGGAGGATGATAATACACACATAAAGTACAATCTGGATGCGGACAATCACTATCCTGTCTAGGACTTTTGAGACAGCTACAAGCAATGGGTTGTGTATAGTAGAAGAGAGACTGAGGCCCAGCTGCACCAGATGCAGCAGCAGTGTGTTACGAGACTTACGGGCTGAGTCTTTGTCTGTAGAGGCCGACCTGGCTGTTATCATCACACCAATATAGTTACAAGTCACTGTCACACCAGCTGATACAAACAGAAAACAAGTGAAAGCTTTGTTATAATAATCAGATATTGGATCAAGCAACATACTTTCTTTGCCACAAAAGTCTTTCATCTGCAGGCTCTGTGGATCTTCAAAAGGAAAATTTGATAGTAAAAGAACTTGAGCAAAAATATGTAGTGAACTGAACCCCCAAACCACGGTGATGGCCGCCTCTGTGTTTCTGGTGGTGATGATGGTAGCGTGCCTCAGTGGGTAGCACACAGCTACATATCTCTCCAGAGACATCAACACCAGTGTGAGAGGAGAGATATTATTTGAGATATTGGCGATCATGATGAGAAAACCACATACAGGATAAGTCAGTCTTAATCTACAAACAGCCAGAATGTACATTAACTGACTATGTGCCATCTGTACAGTGTCTGCAAAAAGGAGGTTATACAGAAGAATGTAACGGGAGGTCTCACGAAACACATGTTTACTCCTCAACGTGAATAACATAGTCCCATTAATGAAGAGAAACACACAGCATGGCACTGAAGTCAGAATAGAAAACATCACAATTCCCAGTAGCCCCTGATACTGCAGTCCAACAGTGATGTTGGTCTGAGACTGATTGGAGTCCAACATATTAAAGAAACATTATAAACATCTACTTAACCTGTTGATATATATAAATGTCCAGTTTGTATCTCTAACAGTAACAACATCTCATCTTTAGAGCAGTGAAGGTTCCTAAGTTCACATTTAAAATCCACAGTCATCCACATATTTTACTCTGTGCAAACAGTAAGCAGCTTGTTTCTATGAGAGCAGAGCTGGTCTGCAGGATCGATCTGCCCTTACATACTGTTTATGAGCTCTGACCTCCCATCTTGTTCATGTGACATTACGTCAGCACTGTTAACAGATTACTAATGGTTAGAGATTATACTTGAACTTCTTAAAGGAATATTCTCGTATTTTTCAACCTGGCATATCTTTTTCATAAATGTGGCCATTGTGACTATATTGTTCACTAATAGATAGATACCTTATTGATCCTTACAGGAGACTTGTTATGGCAGCTACATTCACAGTAAAAAAAAAAACTAACACAGGAGACATCTGACACTGATCATAACACATCTAAACTAACCACAAAAATACTAAAATAAACTACTAAAACACCAAACAGTGGCAATAAAAATATTTTTCATATATAATAAAATACACAGTGCGCAATGTGCAATATGTGGCTTCCATACCACTTATTCTCTAGAGGGTTGTGGGGGGGCTGGAGCCAATCCCAGCTGACATTGGGCAAGAGGCAGGGTACACCTTGGACAGGTCACCAGTCAATCACAGGGCTAAGATATAGTAGACAAAAAAAACAGCCACACTCCCATTCACACGTAATTTAAAGTGACCAATTAACCTAACCTGCATGTTTTAGGTCTGTTGGAGGAAGCTGGAGTACTTGTTGAGAGCCCACGCAGGCATGGGGAGAACATGCAAACTCCTTTGACTCGTATAATGTTGAAATATATAAAAACTGTAACTTTGCACTTGCCAGATATGTGACTTAATAATGAATCCTTAGTGACTGTTATCAAGCCAGATAAAGCTCACATCATTGATAAACTCTTAAAAACTTATCAGGCCCAATGATGTTGGTTCTATGGGGAGAGGACGTCCCTCTTGGACAATCTGTTCTCAACCACTTAATGAATTAAACGTTTTTGTATGAAATATATAAAACTGAACTCCCACAGATGTGTTTCACAGTGAAACTTTGAGAACTGTTTAAATTGTTTTGTGTTTTTGAAGTCAGGTCCAGATGGAGCTTTACTGAACACGGAAAGGTCGACACCCTGTGACGTCTGCCCACAACAGGTTTTAATCCAAAAATAGAACAAACCTAATATACATTAGGAGGAGAAATTGTTTCTTAGACATTCATATCTGTATTCCAAATATGTGCACATGCTTGCTAAAAAGTAATTAGACTTGAGTTTCATGCTTAGTGTTTCATCTGCATGTTGCTGTTCATGGTGTCTAACTCAAATCATTTTTGGAAACAATATCACCATCTGAACGGTGTTTGCTGGGATGTTACAATGTTTAGCAGACTATTTTAAACAAAGCAATTATAATCAGAGACTAAATACAACACAAGCAAGGATCTAGTCTGGAGGGAACAACACAAATAAGTGCCATAAAGCTGAGTTCAGGTCCAATAGGACGTAGGTACCAACAGGCAGTGCACAGAGGCGACACATAGAGTGCATAGAAACATTTTTTGACTTGAGTTTCATGATTTGCATTTTATCTGCATGTTGCTGTTTTTGGACAGTTGTTTCAGTCCAGCATACACAGAGGTAAATGGCATTTTGTTTGTTCTGCTCATGATATTACATTTTTTCTTATGTGAGTATCCATATACATAAGTCAAGCAAGACATGAGGAAGTCCCATTATACTTTAGAAAAAGGGACACACTACTCATTCTCTATTTAAATATATAATAAATTAACACATTTTATCAGAAACAATATTATTGAAGAAATTATAAGTATGCAGGTTTTAGCTTCAGCTGGACAACTTAGAGCAAAGGTGAACGTCTCCACTGAAAGCATAGATGGTATACAAGGACAGGTCTGATGGTCTGGTCTCTGATTCCATAGATAAGAGCACTTAGACATCTGGGGAGGATGATAATACACACATAAAGTACAATCTGGATGCGGACAATCACTATCCTGTCTAGGACTTTTGAGACAGCTACAAGCAATGGGTTGTGTATAGTAGAAGAGAGACTGAGGCCCAGCTGCACCAGATGCAGCAGCAGTGTGTTACGAGACTTACGGGCTGAGTCTTGGTCTGTGGAGGCCGACCTGGCTGCTATAATCACACCAATATAGTTACAAGTCACTGCCACACCAGCTGATACAAACAGAAAACAAGTGAAAGCTTTGTCATAATAATCAGATATTGGATCAAGCAACATACTTTCTTTGCCACAAAAGTCTTTCATCTGCAGGCTCTGTGGATCTTCAAAAGGAACATTTGATAGTAAAAGAACTTGAGCAAGAATATGTAGTGAACTGAACCCCCAAACCACGGTGATGGCCGCCTCTGTGTTTCTGATGGTGATGATGGTAGCGTGCCTCAGTGGGTAGCACACAGCTACATATCTCTCCAGAGACATCACCACCAGTGTGAGAGGAGAGATATTATTTGCAAGACTGGCGATCATGATGAGAAAACCACATACAGGATAAATCAGTCTTAATCTACAAACAGCCAGAATATACATTAACTGACTATGTGCCATCTGTACAGTGTCTGCAAAAAGGAGGTTATACAGAAGAATGTAACGGGAGGTCTCACGAAACACAGGTTTACTCCTCAACGTGAATAACATGGTCCCATTAATGAAGAGAAACACACAGCATGGCACTGAAGTCAGAATGGAAAACATCACAATTCCCAGTAGCCCCTGATACTGCAGTCCAACAGTGATGTTGGTCTGAGACTGATTGGAGTCCAACATATTAAAGAAACATTATAAAAATCTACTTAACCTGTTGATATATATAAATGTCCAGTTTGTATTCTAACAGTAACAACATCTCATCTTTAGAGCAGTGAAGGTTCCTAAGTTCACATTTAAAATCCACAGTCATCCACATATTTTACTCTGTGCAAACAGTAAGCAGCTTGTTTCTATGAGAGCAGAGCTGGTCTGCAGGATTGATCTGCCCTTACATACTGTTTATGAGCTCTGACCTCCCATCTTGTTCATGTGACATTACGTCAGTACTGTTAACAGATTACTAATGGTTAGAGATTCTACTTGGACTTCTTAAAGGAATATTCTCGTATTTTTCAACCTGGCATATATTTTTCATAAATGTGGCCATTGTGACTATATTGTTCACTAATAGATAGATACCTTATTGATCATTACAGGAAACTTGTTATGGCAGCTACATTCACAGTAAAAAAAAAAACTAACACAGGAGACATCTGACACTGATCATAACACATCTAAACTAACCACAAAAATACTAAAATAAACTACTAAAACACCGAACAGTGGCAATAAAAATATTTTTCATATATAATAAAATACACAGTGTGCAATGTGCAATATGTGGCTTCCATACCACTTATTCTCTAGAGGGTTGTGGGGGGGCTGGAGCCAATCCCAGCTGACATTGGGCAAGAGGCAGGGTACACCTTGGACAGGTCACCAGTCAATCACAGGGCTAACATATAGTAGACAAACAACCAGCCGGAAAAGGGTGGAGTGGACTCTCCAGGTCGGGGATGAGATCCTGCCCCAAGTGGAGGAGTTTCAGTACCTCGGGATCTTGTTCACGACTGAGGGAAGGATGGAGCGGGAGATCGACAGGCGGATCGGTGCGGCGTCTACAGTAATGCGGACTCTGCACAGATCCGTCGTGGTGAAGAGAGAGCTGAGCCGAAAGGCGAAGCTCTCGATTTACCAGTCGATCTTTGTTCCTACCCTCACCTATGGTCATGAGCTTTGGGTAGTGACCGAAAGAACGAGATCGCGGGTACAAGCGGCCGAAATGAGCTTCCTCCGTAGGGAGGCTGGGCTCTCCTTTAGAGATAGGGTGAGAAGCTCGGTCATCCGGGAGGAGCTCGGAGTAGACCGGCTGCTCCTCCGCGTTTAGAGGAGCCAGATGAGGTGGCTCTGGCATCTAGTTAGGATGCCTCCCGGACGCCTCCCTGGTGAGGTGTTCAGGGCACGTCCCACCGGTAGGTGACCCCAGGAGAAGACCCAGGACACGCTGGAGAGACTATGTCTCTCGGCTGGCCTGGGAACGCCTCGGGATCCCACGGGATGAGCTGGACGAAGTGGCTGGGGAGAGGGAAGTCTGGGCTTCCCTGCTTAGGCTGCTGCCCTCGCGACCCGACCCCGGATAAGCGGACAGAAGACGGATGGATGGATGGATGGATAACCAGCCACACTCCCATTCACACGTAATTTAGAGTGACCAATTAACCTAACCTGCATGTTTTAGGTCTGTTGGAGGAAGCTGGAGTACTTGTTGAGAGCCCACGCAGGCATGGGGAGAACATGCAAACTCCTTTGACTCGTATTATCTTGAAATATATAAAAACTGTAACTTTGCACTTGCCAGATATGTGACTTAATAATGAATCCTTAGTGACTGTTATTAACCTTTGTGTCGTCCTCCCGGGTCAAATTGACCCCGTCTGTTTTGACTGTTCCTTCCTTCCTTCTGTCTTTCCTCCCTCCCTCCTCTCTTTCTTTCCTTCCTCTCTTTCCTCCCTTCCTACTTTACTTCCTCCATCCCCCTTTCTTCCTTCCTTTTGTCCTCCCTTCCTCCCTCCCCCCTTCTCTCCTTCCTTTCCTTCCTCCCTTCTTTCCTTCCTTCCTCCCTCCCTTCCTTCTTTCCTCCCTCCCTCCCTCCTTCTCTCTTTCTTTCCTCCCCCCTACCTTCCTCCCTTACTTCTTTCCTCTGTCCTTCTTTCCTTCCTCCCTTCCTCCTTCCTTCCTTCCTTCCTTCCTTCTTCCTCCCTTCCTTGACTCGAGGACAACAGGACGATTAAGCCAGATAAAGCTCACATCATTGATAAACTCTTAAACACGTATAAGGCCCAATGACGTTGGTTCTATGGGGAGAGGACGTCCCTCTCGGACAATCTGTTCTCAACCACTTAATGAATTAAACGTTTTTGTATGAAATATATAAAACTGAACTCCCACAGATGTGTAACACAGTGAAACTTTGAGAACTGTTTAAATTGTTTTGTGTTTTTGAAGTCAGGTCCAGGTGGAGCTTTACTGAACATGAAAAGGTCGACACCCTGTGACGTCTGCCCACAACAGGTTTTAATCCAAAAATAGAGCAAACCTAATATACATTAGGAGGAGAAATTGTTTCTTAGACATTCATATCTGTATTCCAAATATGTGCACATGCCTGCTAAAAAGTAATTAGACTTGAGTTTCATGCTTCGTGTTTCATCTGCATGTTGCTGTTCATGGTGTCTAACTAAAATCATTTTTTGACACAATATCACCGTCTGAACAGTGTTGCTGGGATGTTACAATGTTTAGCAGACTATTTTATCCAAAGCAATGAGCATCTGAGAGTTAATACAACACAAGCAAGAATCTAGTCTGGAGGGAACAACACAAATAAGTGCCATAAAGCTGAGTTCAGGTCCAATAGGACGTAGGTGCCAACAGGCAGTGCACAGAGGCGACACATAGAGTGCATAGAAACCTTTTTTGACTTGAGTTTCTTGATTTGCATGTTATCTGCATGTTGCTGTTTTTGGACAGTTGTTTCAGTCCAGCATACACAGAGGTAAATGGCATTTTGTTTGTTCTGCTCATGATATTACATTTTTTCTTATGTGAGTGTCCATATACATAAGTCATGCATGACATGAGGAAATCCCATTATACTTTAGAAAAAGGGACACACTACTCATTCTCTATTTAAATATATAATAAATTAACACATTTTATCAGAAACTATATTTATTGATGAAATTATAAGTATGCAGGTTTTAGCGTCTGCTGGAACAACTTAGAGCAAAGGTGAACGTCTCCACTGAAAGCATAGATGGTATACAAGGACAGGTCTGATGGTCTGGTCTCTGATTCCATAGATAAAAGAACTTAGACATCTGGGGAGGATAATAATACACACATAAAGTACAATCTGGATGCGGACACTCATTATCCTGTCTACGACTTTAGAGACAACTACAAGCAATGGGTTGTGGAGAGCAGAAGAGAGACTGAGGCCCAGCTGCACCAGATGCAGCAGCAGTGTGTTACGAGCTTTATGGGCTGAAGCTTTGTCTGTGGAGGCCGACCTGGCTGCTATAATCACACCAATATACGAAGAAATGACTGCCACACCAGCTGATACAAACAGAAAACAAGTGAAAACTTTGTCATAATGATCAGATATTGGATCAATCAACATACTGTCTTTGCCACAAAAGTCTTCCATCTGCAGGTTCTCTGAGTTTTCAAAAGGAACATTTGAGCCTAAAAGAACTCGAGTAATAATATTTAGTGAATTGAACCCCCAAACCATCATAATGGCCAGCCCTGTGTTTCTGATGGTGATGATGGTAGCGTGCCTCAGTGGGTAGCACACAGCTACATATCTCTCCAGAGACATCACCACCAGTGTGAGAGGAGAGATTTCATTTGTGAGATTTGTAAGCATGATGAGAAAACCACATACAGGATAAATCAGTCTTAATCTACAAACAGCCAGTATATACATTAACTGACTCTGTACCAAGTGTACAGTATCTGCAAAAAGGAGGTTATATAGAAGAATGTAACGGGAGGTCTCACGAAACACAGGTTTACTCCTCAAAGTGAATAACATGGTCCCATTAATAGAAAGAAACACACAGCATGGCACTGAAGTCAGAATGGCAAACATCACCGTTCCCAGTAGCTCCTGATACTGCAGTCCAACAGTGATGTTGGTCTGAGACTGATTTGCGTACAACATATCATTGAATAAAAATGTGAACCTGTTGATGTTATTGAAGCACAAAGACACAGTTAATCTTGTTCAGTTAGTGTTCCCATAAGAGTGATGATTCCTTGTATTTGGAGCATAGAAGCCTGCTGTTGAGTTCACATGCAAATCTTCTGATCATCCACAGAAATGTATCCTGTGCAGGTGGTTAGTAGGTTAGTGGTCTTGTCTGTTTCAGTGTCAGCAGTGCTCCTCTGCAGTGTTTGCCTATGTTGGCAGACTATATGAGCTCAATCATAACACTCACCTCACGTGACACCATCGCATGTAAGCAATGGTGTTGTAAAAAATGAGTGTCATTATGGAAGACATGATGACATGGACCAGGCAATTGGTAAATAATGAGAGGGATTACATCATCCTGCAGGAGAGAATTTTGAGTAGTGTGCTATTGTTTATTATAGTTGGAGTTATTTATGTTTTATCATAATAAACATGTGAAAAGAAGGTCTATGGATGGAAAACTATTCACCTGAATTAATGCATGATGATCTCCCTTTAAAAGCTTAGTCAAAAAAGACAGCCCCACACTTGGTCTTTTACAATGGACCGAGAGTTCCGGCCCATTAGTTCTGCAGTATAGAAGAAGGTTGTAACAACCCATCAAACAACAGCTGCAGGTCCCAAAGTGCTGAGCAAGAATTAAGGGCCTCGTCCAATGGACCCCATAGAGAACAACATCACCAATTGGTGGCTCTTGAAAGTGAATAATATTAATAATAATACAGTTTATTTATAAAGCAATTCACATTTGCAAAGCAAAACTCAAAGTAATATTCTTTGTGCTAAGAATGCAGTGTAATTCAAGACTTTAAGAGTCAGGCATAACAAGCCAAAAGAACTTGAAGATTTATGGTCTTTGATTCAACAGCTTGTAACGAACTGCCAACATGACCCATAAATGTTAAGAGCTTAAGATCATATCGACCTTGTCTATATCCATAGCTGTGGGAAGCAGGGGTGCAGGAGTGGATGGCAACCTATAGGCCCTTTTGTGTTGTCGCAATGATGTATTTTTTCTGTTGTGTGTGAGCTGGTCCAGCAAAAACATTGGCATGGAGAAAAAAAGCAACATAGCTGATCGCGGTGGAGCTGCTTACTATGGACATTTCACTCCACATCTGCCATCCCTGTAGGCTGTAGTGCTTTTTAAATTATGTCAAGCAGCGCAAGCTTTCCAGGTTGTTTCTTTATTGTGTGTTCTATTGATGTATGGGTGTTTCTTTAATAATTTATCTTAAAGATTAGAGAGGCTGTTTTCACGAATTGTTAAAATTTCCATGCAGTAGTTTCCAGTAGTGTCACTTCAGCCAATATTGTGGGACATTTAAGTAGCAAAACTAAAAACTATAGCTATAAATTTGGCAGGACAAAGGATATACTCCAGAATAAACAAAATTCAACTTTTACTTCTAAAATAATTTTTTTAGACAGCTCTGATGGAGCTCGATATTTATCCATAGACTGTATATAAAATGGACTTAACATCCGTGACGTCACCCATTGGTTTGTGGACTGCTGCTTGGAAGTGAATAGTATCGGATCTGAGCAGCGCCATCTTGAAAATTTCAGGTGCATGCTGGGAAAAATAAAAACACGGATTCTACTTATATGGGCATCAGGAGGAGCATGAGGCTCCCTCCTGAACCTGTGAACCAATCAACCTGTCAATCATGACGTAGCCACGCCCTAATGCATACCCTGCTTTATCGTCACATATAAAATCAGGGAGGCCAAAATGTCCCAAATGAACATCATACTGCATTGAAGAAGGCTTTAAACTAGCGATTGAGACCATAAACACATTTTGAAAATGTTTACTGAGGTTAGAAATCAAGTGAGAAGTTGGTGAATTCTCCATTGACTTGTATAGAGACGGAAGTCCTTTTGACACCAAAACGGTCGCCCCCTGGTGGCCTTTTGATAGAATGCAGTTTTAAGTTACTTCCGCGTTGGCATCATTTCAGAGGACCGGAACTCCCCGCCTGTATTTATCAGGAGAACGACTGCTTTACTCCACTTTTACTGTATGAACCTGGACTGTGTGTATGACGTATTGCATATGTAGAAGAAAACAGAACATTAATTAACATTAGATCCTGACAGATCTGGTAGGTTCGTCTCAAGATTTAAATAGTCAAAGAAGTTATGCTGCTGTGCCTGGTGCGTAAATGTGCACAGTGTCTCTCTGCAGATGATCACTGCAAATAAACTCCTTTGTGTTTCCTCTTCCTGTGTTTCTAAAGCCTCCGTTGTCTACCACTGGTTCTTCAGTTTTCTAAGCAGAGATTGGATGGCTGCCTTTGTTTTGGTATGGGCCATTCTTTTAGCCTTGCAGCTGATGTCATTGTGCTAGGTGATAATAAAGGTTTTCCACTTGATGTCAATGAGCTGTTGGATCTCAATGCCATCCTCATCGTACCAGTATTAGCCAAGGGTGCATTTTCAGGTGTCCATGATGCAGCAGCTGAAAGGTATTTCTGCCGCAGTCCAAGGGCTTGTAATCTGAGTCAAACACCCACCAGCTGTGTGTCAGGTTGTGGCTATAGGCTGCCAGACTTCACACTCCTGCCCTAATCACCATTTCCTGATTGCCACAGATTCTTTGAACCAAACTCCTTTAAATATCTTCTGGATATTGCCTGGGCAGTACAACACTGAGAGCAGCCTGAAGTGGCTGTCATGCTAAATGTGACAATGACAATATTAGCCAACAAATATTTAATATGCATTTGCTGACCCTCAAAATACATGGTTAGCATGATTTACTGCTGAATGTGAAAATGTTAATGTGCAATTTTTAATGATAACATGCAAACATGATAAACACTGCATGCTAAATATCAAGGGCCTGTTCAGCCTAATCACAAAATCACTTCTCTACCCATGCAGATAACACACTTAAATTTGAGGTGAATAGTGCGTAAAAGTCGCCAATGCTCTGTTGATTTACTAACGGCAGAGTTCCAAACTTCCTCTCACATTAACATCAGGCCAAGAATGCCTGCCTCTCACAGCATAAAGCTTTGTTGTATTTACAGGGATTTACTGCTTCTGCCTGCTGTCCATTTAGTATCACACCCAAAACCAGTCTTTCGTTTTCACGTGGTGGGCATGTTGAGCCATATATCCACATGAGCTGACCCTCTTCTTAACCAGAGTTGACTTTTGTTAAGCAACTTTGCTACGAGGAATGAATATATATTCAATGAAACTGACCTTGCATGCATTTAATGCCTTTAACCGAAACACTGAAAGAAAATTGAGGGAGAGAAAAGTATAAAAGATCATGGGCTCAGCTAGCAACAACTTTGTCACATAGTTCACCTTCCTAGAGTAACACTAAATCTATATTGTACAGCTTGGCACTCACATCTGGGGGGAGCCAAGCCCAAATCAAACACATTTTGTTACAAAATGAACACACACAGAGGCAGCAGGATGGGCAGTAAAGATGAACTCCGACAAACACCAACTAATAAATCCTGCATAATCTGCCTTTAAAGCTTTATTATGAATTACACAACCTGGGAAATGTTATTATCAGGACACAAAAATGAGATACATTTCTGTTTACTGCAGTACAAATAAATTAACTAGTGACACATTTTAGGGGTGGAAATTATATATAAGTACTTTATTGTGTACAAAGTACAGATACAAGTACAAATATAATACCAGAAAGCATTAACAGAAAGGAAAGCCATTTTAATCTTCCACATGAGTTTATCAATAAGCTCAGCTCAGTTCTATATATCTAATATCTATTGGCACATACTATGTTGTATATTAGTAGTGCAAAGTTTTGTTCACAACAAAATATTTTGAGAACAAGAATTAGGTTAATATATACCATATGAATATATATATATATACATATGTAAGTATGAAATATATAAACAATTGACTGTATATGGTAAATCAGACTTAATATGCACTCACAAGGCAAGACCAACACACAAATGTGCACAAATGTATTATAAAATGAATTTACGAACATTAATGTATTTCTTTTTATCTAAACCTCTTGGTAAACACAGCTGTGTATTACAATTATTATCACTTGAAATATATGTCAGAAAACAAACATAAAATTAGGGTTTGTTAAATTTCTCACTGGCTCTTGCTGAATACAACTGAACATCTGCACTGACAGCACAGATTCTGCATGAGGGCCGCTCTGATAGTTTGATCCCTGAGACCATAAATGAGAGCACTCAGACACCTTGGAAGGATATTCAAGCACACAAAGCATACATTGTAAATACGCATAAGGGCCAATCTCCCCACTATTCTAGCAAAGGTTATGATGAATTTAGAGGCAAAGGTGGAGGTGAGAATCAGGATTAGCTGAATCATGTGAAGCAGGAGAGTCTGAAGAGCCTTTCTGGCCGAGGTTTTGTCTTTTGAGACAGACCTGGCTACGAGTGCTACACCAATGTAGGAGCCGATGATTACCACACCTATTGACAGAAACAGAGTGCTGGCATACACTTCTTCAAAAACTTTTAACATTGGTGCAAAAACAAACGCCTCTTTAGAGCAAAAGACACCCATCTGCATCAGGGAGAAGTCTGTCAACACATATGACAACATGAAACCACGAATGACGATGTTAATCAAACTGAAAGACCAAACCACTGCAATGGCTATGCCTGTGCTTCTCATGTTGAAGACAGTAGCATGCCTCAGTGGATAACATACAGCCACATATCTCTCAAGTGACATCACAGCCAAGGTGAGAGGGGAGATTGTGGCTGTCAAATTTGAGAGTAAGATAAGGAGACCACATGGTAAATATATCAGGTTTATCCGTAAGGCAGCCAGTAAGTAAAGCAGAACTGCTATTGCCATGTGAGCGGTGTCTGCAAAGAGCAAGTTGTACAGCAGGATGTAACGAGATGTCTCACAAAACACCTGCTTACTCCTCAGGGTGAACAGCAAAACACTGTTAATGTAAAGAAAAGAGCAGTTTGATCCCACGGATAACATGCCAAACATCATTACCTCCTGTGATGTTTGATATTGCAGACCAGCAGTGATATTGGTCTTGGGCTGCAGCAAAGACAACATTACAGTACATGTGAAGAAAAAAGGCTTCTTTGGCTTGCTGTAGTTGTAATAATAAACTGTATAACAGACAAAGCAAAGACAAAGCAGTTATAGATGACCCATCAGCACAAACACCTGTTGAGTGTAGAAGCCCAAGTTATCCATCAGTGTTGAGCAGTGAAGTCATGAGGTCAGAGGCCATGTTCGTCTCCACCAGGGAAGAGCTGGTGTGGAGCTGTCTTCTCATGCAACATGCAGTATATATACTGTTTCCTCATACTCACTTCACAGGACACCATTACATCAACTTAGTCATGATATTAGAAATGAGTGATGTCATCTCTATACTATTGTCTTTTTCCACTTCTTCCATTTGTTTTGTTTTTTACTTTTTTTGGCATTCAGTGAACGTATCAATCATTCAAGTAGTTCTGATTATTATGTGAATGTGCAGTTAGTATTGTACTCAGTACAGTTAATATAATTTGGAGGTAATGCTTTATTTTACAGGTCCCCTAATTTTATACTAATTTCCTGGAATTCCTTTGAGTATTTAATGGTTAATATTTAGGACATTTGGTACAAAGTATAAGAAAAACATTTAGATTAGTTGGTAAGAACCCACTCATTATAAACTAAATGTAGCTGCTGTGTAAAGGTTAAAACACAATGCCACTGAATGGTGCATGTCAAAGCAGCATTCCAGACTATTTTCTTCTTTTTTAACACCTACACTGGCAGCAGCAAGGTGCGTATTTATTTTATATTTTTTGCTGTGCTTGGAGCACTTATGGGCATCAAGCTTTGTACAGTGGATGTGTAGCCTCCAGCCACCTCCAAACCAAACCACCTCATCCTGATGTTCCTGCAATCATCGCATTTCATTCATGTGTAGCTGAGACTGGCCCCGGAACCTGCATGACAATCACAGGTGTTTCTGCTCACCGCTTTCTCTACTCACCCTAACTAGTCCCACCTGTCTCTTCCCTCCTCTGCTCTGATTACTCTGCCAGCTGCGCTGCATTACCCACTAACCTCTCCCAGTATTTAAAGCCTCTTCTTACAGCTCTACTTTGTCAGATCGTCTGCAAAGCCCACAGTCTGAACCTGTTTGCTCGCACTTCATCTGATTCCTGCTTTGTGACCCCGGACCTGCCTGTATCCTGACGACTCTTCTGCCCCGGAAACCTTCTCGACTCCTGACTACTCTTCTACCCCGGTAATTCTGACCAGCCTTCTGCCTTGCACTACGATTTTGGATTCTCCTTCAACTGTACTTCTGCCTTCTTTCATCGTGCTGTTGTGTTTGTGTTCCCCCCCACCAGGACTTCTGGACCACCCACCACCTTCTCCCTTGGATGCATCATTGCCACTGGGGGGGACACACACACAGCACGTTGGACGGACCACTGGAACTCCTGTAACCCCGGTACCCCTTCACCACTGGAACCCTCACTCACTTCCAACTTCTCTTTCCCTGAAAATTCAATAAACATTCTTGTGTGATGCAATTGTGGTCCTCCGGTCATCTGTCTGATCCTTGACAGTACGATCTGACCACCATGGACCCAGCGCACATTTCCCCCAACATGGAAACCGACGAGCCTGAGCAACCCACCGCCATGCAACGTCTGGAAAACGCTGAGAGAGAGGTAAACCGCATGAGCGGCGACATTGCCTCCCTGCTACAGGTCTGCCACCAACAGCAGCAGCAGTTCCAGCAGCAACAGCAACAGGTCCAGCACCAGCAACAACAACTCGGCTTAATCGTCCAGCTCCTCACCAACCTTACCCCAGCCGCTCTACCCGCCGGCCTAGCCCCAGCCGCTCTGCCCGCCAGTCCAGCTCCAGTCAGTCTGCCCACAAGCCCAGCACCTGAGTCATCTGCCCCAGTCACTGCAGCCGCTGCTTTTGCCCCAGAACCCAAGATTGGAAACCCAGAGCGGTTCAACGGCGATTCAACCCAGGTCCGGCCATTCCTGATTAGCTGCTGACTTCAGTTCTCCTTGCAGCCAAGGACCTTTGCCACGGAAGGGGCCCCTGCATGTGCAACCTTCGACCTGTTTGCTGAGGAGATGCTGAAGGTGTTTGACCTGGATTCACAGACCACAGAGGCATCCCGTGAACTGTTTAGTATTCGGCAAGGCAGACGAACAGTTGCAGACCATTCCATCGACTTCCGAACCCTGGTAAGACGAAGTTCTTGGAACACACCATCGCTGGTGGACGCGTTCTTCCATAGCTTGGCCGACTACATCAAGGATGAGTTGGTCTCCCATGAACTGCCTTCCACCCTTGATGAAGCCATCGCACCGGTTGTCCGGATCGACAGAAGGATACAGACCCGCCGTCGTGAGAGGGGGTGCCAGAATCCACCAACCACAGGCATTCGGAGAAATTCGACTGGACCCCTGTCATCTACTGCTACCCAACCAAGCCAGCTTGACCAGTCTGAGCCCATGGAGATTGGGCGAGCCTCTCTCACTCCAGCAGAACGCCAGCGCCGCTTCACCTTAAACCTCTGCCTCTACTGTGGAGGTGATTCACATCGTGTTGCCACCTGCCCTTTAAAAGCCGAAGCTCACCGGACATAGGGGGAGTCCGGTTGAGCTCAATGACCATCCAGTCCTCCGACCGCAAAACCCTGCTGCAAGTTGACCTCCATCTCTCTGACTCAACTCACACCCTGGCTGCTCTGGTGGATTCTGGTGCCGAAGCCAACATAATAGACATCAAGCTGGCACGCCAACTGGGACTAGAGAGTCACCGTTTGACACCTCCTATTCCTGCCCGGGCGCTGGATGGACATTTACTCGGATCAGTCACTCATGTCACGGCCCCGTCTCAATGAGCCTGTCCGGAAACCATCCAGTTTCACCTGCTCCACTTTCCGGGCCAGCCCCTCATCCTGGGTTACCCATGGCTCCGCCGGCACAACCCTCACCTCGACTGGGTGACCGGGGAGATCAGGGAGTGGGGAGAAGACTGCCATCGAACCTGCCTGCTTGCTGCCGCCTTACCCCCACGGCCAGTACCCACCAACTCTGCTCCAGACCTTGCCAATGTCCCGGAATGCTACCACGGTCTCAGAGAAGTGTTCAACAAGGCAAGAGCCACATGGCTGCCCCCTCACCGGCCGTACGACTGTGCCATCGACCTCCTCCCTAGAACAGCTCCTCCCAAGGCCCGTCTCTATTGATTGTCTGCTCCTGAGAGGCAGTCCATGGAGGACTACATCAATGACTCTCTGTCTGCAGGGTTAATCCGTCCATCTTCATCTCCTGCTGGTGCTGGCTTCTTCTTTGTGGGGAAGAAAGACGGATCCCTTCGCCCCTGCATCGATTACAGGGGGCTCAACGACATCACGGTTAAGAACCGTTACCCTCTGCCTCTGCTCACCTCTGCCTTTGAGTTGCTCCAGGGAGCCACAGTCTTTACCAAATTGGATCTCAGAAACGCATACCACCTAGTGCGGATCCGGGAGGGGGATGAATGGAAGACCGCATTCAATACACCAACAGGCCACTACGTATCTGGTTATGCCCTTTGGCCTCACCAATGCTCCTGCTGTGTTCCAGGCTCTTGTGAACGACGTGCTGCGGGACATGTTAAACCAATTTGTCTTCATTTACCTGGATGACATCTTGATCTTCTCCAGAAGCCTGTCTGACCACACCCGTCATGTCCAGCAAGTCCTTCGTCGTCTCCTGGAGAATTCCCTCTGTGTCAAGGCGGAGAAATGTGAGTTTCACGTCAAGACGGTGGCCTTCCTGGGGTACATTGTGGCAGAGGGAAGTATCCAAATGGATCCAGCCAAGGTGTCAGCAGTCAGTTCATGGCCAGTTCCGGAGAACAGAAAGAAGCTGCAGCAGTTCTTGGGGTTTGCTAACTTCTATAGAAAGTTTGTCAGGAACTACAGTACCCTTGCCGCCCCTCTGACTGCTCTAACCAGCACCAAGCAACCCTTCACCTGGACCCCAGCAGCCGACAAAGCCTTCGGTATCCTCAAGGCAAGGTTCACCTCCGCTCCCATCCTCCAGATGCCTGATGTGGACCGGCAATTCATCGTGGAGGTGGATGCCTCTGATGTGGGAGTTGGTGCTGTGATTTCCCAGTGGGCTGCGGAGGATAAGAAGCTCCATCCCTGTGCATTTTTCTCACGTCGGTTGTCCCCCTCTGAGTGCAATTACGACATAGGGAACCGAGAGCTGCTAGCTGTAAAGCTTGTCCTGGAGGAGTGGCGTCACTGGCTGGAGGGGGCCACCGTCCCATTCCTCGTTTGGACTGATCATAAAAACTTGGAGTACATCCGCACGGCCAAATGGTTGAACTCCAGGCAGTCCCGCTGGGCCCTCTTCTTCACGCGGTTTAACTTCACTCTGTCATACCGGCCTGGATCACGCAACACCAAGCCAGACGCCCTCTCCCGCCAATTCCAGAAAGGTGACACTCCCAAGGATCCTGTGTCGATTCTGCCCAGTCCCTGCATCGTAGCAGCTCTGACCTGGGATGTCGAGGAACGGGTGCTGGAAGCTCTTCGTAATCAGCCAGGTCCCAGCACTTGTCCAGTTGACCGCCTCTTTGTTCCCGAAGATCTCAGGTCCCAGGTCATTCAATGGGGACAACTCCCGCCTAGCTTGTCACCCTGGCTCCAACCGCACTTACGACCTGCTCGACCAGAGATTCTGGTGGCCCTCTCTGAAAAAGGATGTACGGGAATTCGTCCAAGCCTGTCCCATCTGCAGCCAAAACAAGTCGGCCTGCCAGCCCCCAGCCGGATTGCTGCAGCCTCTGCCTGTGCCCACACGTCCCTGGTCTCACATCTCCCTTGACTTTGTCATGGGCCTGCCCCCTTCCAGTGGCATGACTGTCATTCTCACCATAGTCGACAGATTCAGCAAGATGGCACACTTCGTTCCTCTCCCCAAGCTCCCAACCGCCAAGGAGACCGCCCAGGTGGTCCTAGAACAGGTCTTCCGCATCCACGGTCTGCCCAAGGATGTAGTTTCTGATCGTGGCCCACAATTCTCCTCTGCCTTTTGGAAGGAGTTCTGCCGCCTGCTGGGAGCCACAGTCAGTCTGACTTCTGGATTCCATCCCCAATCCAATGGGCAGTCAGAGCGGACAAATCAGGAGCTTGAGAAGGCACTGCGATGCATGTCGTCCCGCAACCCCCACTCCTGGTCACAGCAATTGCCATGGGTGGAGTACGCACACAATTCTCTGACCAGCTCTGCCATCGGTATGTCCCCCTTCCAATGTGTCTATGGATACCAGCCTCCTCTACTCGCCAGCCAGGAAGGGGAGGTTACCTGCCCATCTGCACTTGCTTTTGCCCGTCGATGTCGTCGCACCAGTCACAAGCCGAGCCACACTCCTCAAATCCGTTGCCAGCTACACTACCGGGGCCAACCGTCGGAGAATCCCTGCACCCACCTACCATGTGGGCCAAAGAGTGTGGTTGTCATCCAAGGACCTGCTGCTCAAGGTGGAGTCACGAAAGCTGGCGCCCAGGTTCCTTGGTCCATTCCCCATCAAGAGGGTGATCAGCCCAACTGCTGTCCGGCTCCAACTGCCCAATTCCATGAGGGTGCACCCAACTTTCCATGTGTCAAAGATTAAGCCCATTCATGAGAGTCCGCTGGTTCCTGCTGCACCCCCTCCTCCTCCACGCCTTGTCAATGGTGGTCCAGTATACACCGTCCGCCGCCTGCTTCGGTCCAGACGGAGAGGTAGGGGCCTCCAGTACCTCGTTGACTGGGAGGGCTATGGACCTGAGGAAAGGACCTGGGTGCCGGCTGGTCGGATTGTGGATCGGACCCTCATCACCAGCTTCCACCAACGGCATCCTGATCAGCCTGCAATCCGGAGGGGGTGCCCCAGAGGGGTTCCTGACCGTCCTACCCGCCCGGCGTCCCGTCCTGTGCCTGACCCTGTCCCGCAGCCAGTGATCCGTAGGGGCCGTCTCAGAGGGGCCCCTGGCCGTCCTACCCGCTCGGCCTCTTGTCCTGTACCTGACCCTGACCCAGTCTTGGGCCCTGTCCCCGACCACGAGCCTCCAGCTTCCTCGGAGGATGAGGGCGCTCACTCGGACCGTTCATAGTTCTAACCCTCCGCCGGCTCCCCTCCTCCCGCCCGGCGTGATGTTGCGTTTGGGACTTCTGGGGCCGTCCCTTGGGTGGAGGGTTCTGTCATGAGCCCTCTCACTCCACCGGTTTACTTCCTAATTGGTTCCCATTATCTGCCACTCTGCTCACCGCTTTCTCTACTCACCCTATCTAGTCCCACCTGTCTCTTCCCTCCTCTGCTCTGATTACTCTGCCAGCTGCGCTGCATCACCCATTAACCTCTCCCAGTATTTAAAGCCTCTTCTTACAGCTCTACTTTGTCAGATCGTCTGCAAAGCCCACAGTCTGAACCTGTTTGCTCGCACTTCATCTGATTCCTGCTTTGTGACCCCGGACCTGCCTGTATCCTGACGACTCTTCTGCCCCGGAAAACTAGACCTGCCTTCTCGACTCCTGACTACTCTTCTACCCCGGTAATTCTGACCAGCCTTCTGCCTTGCACTACGATTTTGGATTCTCCTTGAACTGTACTTCTGCCTTCTTTCATCATGCTGTTGTGTTTGTGTTCCCCCCACCAGGACTTCTGCACAACCCACCACCGGCTCCCTTGGATGCATCATTGCCACTGGGGGGGACACACACACAGCACGTTGGACGGACCACTGGAACTCCTGTAACCCTGGTACCCCTTCACCAATGGAACCCTCACTCACTTCCAACTTCCCTTTCCCTGAAAATTCAATAAACATTCTTGTGTGACGCAATTTTGGTCCTCTGGTCATCTGTCTGATCCGTGACACAGCTGTTCACATCACCTGGTCAAGTCTAACCAATAGCACAGTGACACACATTCGTTGTCAGCCTATCATATTGCAGCTGTCTTCTTAAATGTTCTCCTTCTCTGCTCAGGTGCTCTCTTGATGCTGTTTTGTGCAACCCACCACCTCCTCATCACCACCCAATCTTCAGATTCCTCAATGCAACACTTCAACCTCATCAGCTGATCAGTTTCAGCCTCATGATGACTTTGTTGTGATTTGGCCCAAGATTGATTGATCGAAGTCATCAACCACCACCAGTGTCTGGTCACCATGGGAGGATCTATCATGCTGATGCTCAGGATTTACGTCCTTCGATTCAAAAATTCTCCCTGCAGAGTCCAAGCGCCAAAGACTTTGACAATACCTAATCATTAATATCATCTGCATAATAAACATTATTTTACTTCATTCTCTGGTCTCTCCTCATTGAAATGTCATGTTGCTGTTAGGCGTCCCAGTCATTCAACCTGCGTTTCCTCATGGTGTAGCACAGTACGTTGTAAGCTCTGGTATTTTGTTTGTTTGTACATTGCATCGTTCGTGCTCACCATTTAGCAAAAATCTCTGTATTTTGCAGCTTTAGCGGACTGATTGGTCCCGAGTAGTAAACCCAGCAACCGCCTGTTACCTGTGAAGTTGACCAGTGTCTGAGTTTGTACACTTGGTTAAAAGAGCGAGGTATGTAAATTACCGTCTTTGAATAAATGAAATCTGTGAGTTGCCGTTGATGGCTATTTTGTACAGGCCTTATTTAGTTAATTAGAAAGGTGAATGCATAAGGTTTTTTGTGTTGTTGGTTTTTTATTTATTTAACTGTATTGAATACGATGTGTTTTGTATTGCTTTTATTAATTATGTAGAGTACTGTTTCATATTTGTATGGCTTGTATTTGTGCTTTGTTTAGTTTCACGGTGCTGAATGAAATTAAAAAGTTGAATCCATCAGAGACTCTCTGCCTTGTTTTTCATGAGACCAAGGGCTGCTACATCGGATGTTTCCCTTCTTTCAACATCATACACCCTCCTCCAGGCAACCCAGCTGAGGCTGATCAGACCCCAGCTTGTATCTAGATTGCCAGCAAGCTTCTTTGCTCCCCGTGGTTCTCCTCTTTTGAGCCACAACCATCTTGAGGCTTTCTCTGCCACTTTGGTTGTATATTGTGGATGGCTCTTCCCTTCCTTGCTCCTTCGATGCCCAGCAAACAGAAGCCTCTGGACAGGAATCGGGCTGCAAAACCCCTTCATCCGACCTCTACTGGTAGACACCTTGCTCTCTACCAGGTTTGTTGACACCCACTGACCAGTACCTCGTATTTTATGAATTTCCTTTCAAAGGCCTCTTCTAAGCAGTCTTCTGAAAGTACTGTCAGCTCTAATAGAACGACTTGTTTGTTGGACTTGGATGGGAGAATGTCTGGTCTCAAGGTGGTGGTCACAATATGATTTGGAAAATTCAATTGCCAGTCAAGGTCCACCAACAGCTGCCAGTCCCTCGCAGAGGCCAGAATGGCTGCACATGGTTTTGCAGTGGGTCTTGGCTGTCCCCCAGCTCTGATGGTGGTGATGGCTAACCCTCCATCTGTATTGTCCCTCCCCCATTGCTTTTGAGCAGTTGCTCAGATTGTGCTCCAGTGTCTCATGCTTGGAGCACAGTGACATGCTGATGGCTCCACTTTGCCCCACAGGTGTAGATTTGACAGGCTGGGGAGCACATCATACACGTCTGGATAAAAACCTTGGTCTGCTGTGGTTCAGCGTCCCACAGCTCGACCCAGGTCACCCGCCTCTCAATTGTGTTCTCCCATCGTGTCCACACCCCCTGTTGCCTCATTCCCACTGTCCTGCACAATCTCCCCTCCTCAGCTGTTGCTCTCACCTCTTTCTGGACTAAGCAACGCCTTTCCTTCCCTTCGGTGGTGGGGAGTTGCAAAGGATCTCAATCCAGCCCTGCCTCTCATTACCACTCCTATAAGCCTGCTGTGATGCAGTCGTGACTCTTTTTGCTGAACAGCCTCCTCTGCCCTCCACTTCCTACTTGTCTTCACTTGAATCCCAGCTTTGGTCATGTTTGGATGAATGGAGCCTCTGTAATGCATAACCTATCTGGTTCTCTTCACTTTGGACTCCTCTTCCAAGGACTTGAGTGGCAGTTGTAGTTTGTTGCACTGTCCATGAAGTACAATGCTGCTCTGGCTCTTTGGAAGTCCCAGCCATCGCCTCAGATGTCCGCCAACTTTCCTCTCTATGGTCTCAACTGTTGAGATCACCACTTCATAAACGAGGAGTGGTAACAAAGTTCTAGAAAGAATGCCATGCTGATACAGTCATGATCTATACTTCCCTAGCAGGCCAGGCCGGTCCACTGACTTCAGCCAGCAATCCAACTCAGTGCAGGTTGACTGCATGGAAGCTACATCCCTTAGGGTGCTGTCAAACACTTTGCCTAAGCTCTTAACAGACTTCTCATAGATGGTTTGGGTGGTTGCACCTGCAGCGCTAAACCGGAACTTGTCATCCACCTATCCTCTTCTCAGCACCATTGATCTCAACTTGTTGGCGTGACATGCATCCAGGCCAACTCCATCAGCTTTTTGAGTCTCTACATAATCAGCTTGGTGTTGTGGATTCTCACCTCCCTTTGGTTTCTTCAGTGAGGCCCTTTGGCACATTTCTTATTCTCTTCTCCAAACCACGCAGATGCAGTGCTGATGATGTATTCATGTTATTTATCAATTTCAAAATAAATGTGTTTAAAATGTGGTTCTGCTGACAGACAGACTCTCCCTGCCTTTTTTAAAATTGATTTTATTAATTTTATCCATAATAAAAGTTAACAAGGGATCTACCAGATCATGAAGAGAATACTTTTTCTAATGAATAAAGAAAGTTTTTTATGGTTCTATTGTTTAAAAATTCTAAATGTTGTACAAGAACAATGTCTAGTTGCAGCAAGGATCTAGCTGCGCTTAAATGGTAAATGGACTGCACGATATACAGTGCTGTGAAAAAGTATTTGCCCCCTACCAAATTTCTTCTGTTTTTGCTTTTTTGTCACACTTACATGTTTCAGATCATCAAAGAAACTTTAATTTAAGAAAAAGACAATGAGAGTGAACATAAAATGCAGCTTTTAAATGATCATTCCACTTATTTAAAGTAAATAATTATTCAAAACCTATATCACCAATGTGAAAAAGTAATTGCCCCCTTAACTTAATAACTGGTTGTGCCACCCTTTGCTGCAACAACTGCAATCAAGCGTTTGCAATAACTAGCAATGAGTCTTTCACATCGCTGTGTAGGAACTTTTGCCCATTCTTCTTTGCAGAACTGCTTTAATTCAGCCACATTGGAGGGTTTTCGAGCATGAACAGCCCGTTTAAGGTCATGCCACAACATCTTGATTGGATTCAGGTCCGGACTTTGACTAGGCCACTCCAAAAACCTTAATTTTGTTTTTATTTAGCCACTCAGAGGTGGACTTGCTGGTGTGCTTCGGATCATTGTCCTGCTGCATAACCCAAGTGCGCTTGAGCTTCAAGTCACGAACTGATAGCCGGACATTCTCCTTCAAAATGTTTTGATAGAGAGCAGAATTCATGGTTCCGTCAATCACAGCAGGTCGTCCAGGCCCTGAAGCAGCAAAGCAGCCCCAGACCATCACACTACCACCACCATGTTTGACTGTTGGTATGATGTTCTTTGTATAAAATGCTGTGTTAGTTTTGCGCCAGATGTAACTGGACACACACTTTCCAAAAAGTTCCACTTTTGTTTCATCAGTCCACAGAATATTTTCCCAGAAGTCTTGGGGATCATCCAGGTGTTTTTTGGAAAATGTGAGACGAGCCTTTGTGTTCTTTTTGGTCAGCAGTGGTTTTCGCCTTGGAACTCTACCATGGATGCCATTTTTGCCCAGTCTCTTTCTTATGGTAGAATCATAAACACTGACCGTAACTGAGGCAAGTGATGCCTGCAGTTCTTTAGATGTTGTTCTGGATTCTTTTGTGACCTCCTGGATGAGTCGTTGATGCGCTCTTGGAGTAATTTTGGTAGGCCGGCCACTCCTGGGAAGGTTCGCCACTGTTCCATGTTTTCTCCATTTGTGGATAATGGCTCTCACAGTTGTTCGCTGGAGTCCCAAAGCCTTAGAAATGGCTTTGTAACCCTTTCCAGACTGATAAATGTCAATTACTTTGTTTCTCATCTGTTCTTGGATTTCTTTAGATCGCGGCATGATGTGTGGCTTTTTGAGATCTTTTAGCCTACTTCATGTTGTCAGACAGGTTCTATTTAAGTGATTTCTTGATTGTACAGGTCTGGAAGTAATCATGCCTGGGTGTGGCTAGTGAAATTGAACTCAGCTTTCCAAAAAAATTGGTTAATCACAGTTAATTCATGATTTGACAAGGGGGGGCAATTACTTTTTCACATAGGGCTAGGTTGATTTGGATAGTTTTTTCCCTTAATAAATGAAATCATCATTTAAAAACTGCATTTTGTTTTTACTTGGGTTGTCTTTGTCTGATATTAGAATTTGTTTGATGATCTGGAACATTTAAGTGTGCCAAATGTGCAAAAAAATAGGTAATCCGTAAGAGGGCAAATACTTTTTCACAGCACTGTATAGCACCTTTCTAGTCTGCTAACCTCTAAAAATGCTTTTAAACTACAAGTCACATTCACCCATTCATGCATGGTACTATGTTGTTCTTTATTTTAAAATGTATGCATCTTGCTAATGATCCCCATTTTTATTAAATGTATCTGTAATCTGATTAACCGTTTTTTATCTGTAACTATGGAATGCATTTACCTTTTTTCATATACTGATTACATAACTCAGTTGCATATGTTATGTTACTTCCCAAGCCTGCCAATAAATCCTGCATAATCTGCTTTTAAAGCTTTATTATGAATTACACAACCTGGGAAATGTTATTATCAGGACACAAACATGAGATACATTTCTGTTTACTGCAGTACAAATAAATTAACTAGTGACACATTTTAGGGGTGGAAATTATATATAAGTACTTTATTGTATACAAAGTACAGATACAAGTACAAATATAATACCAGAAAGCATTAACAGAAAGGAAAGCCATTTTAATCTTCCACATGAGTTTATCAATAAGTTCAGCTCAGTTCTATATATCTAATATCTATTGCCACATACTATGTTGTATATTAGTAGTGCAAAGTTTTGTTCACAACGAAATATTTTGAGAACAAGAAATAGGTTAATATATACCATATGAATATATATATATATATACATATGTAAGTATGAAATATATAAACAATTGACTGTATATGGTAAATCAGACTTAATATGCACTCACAAGGCAAGACCAACACACAAATGTGCACAAATGTATTATAAAATGAATTTACGAACATTAATGTATTTCTTTTTATCTAAACCTCTTGGTAAACACAGCTGTGTATTACAATTATTATCACTTGAAATATATGTCAGAAAACAAACATAAAATTAGGGTTTGTTAAATTTCTCACTGGCTCTTGCTGAATAAAACTGAACATCTGCACTGACAGCACAGATTCTGCATGAGGGCCGCTCTGATAGTTTGATCCCTGAGACCATAAATGAGAGCACTCAGACACCTTGGAAGGATATTCAAGCACACAAAGCATACATTGTAAATACGCATAAGGGCCAATCTCCCCACTATTCTAGCAAAGGTTATGATGATGTTAGAGGCAAAGGTGGAGGTGAGAATCAGGATTAGCTGAATCATGTGAAGCAGGAGAGTCTGAAGAGCCTTTCTGGCTGATGCTTTGTCTGTTGAGGCAGACCTGGCTACGAGTGCTACACCAATGTAGGTGCCGATGATTACCACACCTATTGACAGAAACAGAGTGCTGGCATACACTTCTTCAAAATGATTAAACACTGGTGAAAAAAAAATTGCCTCTTTAGAGCAAAAGACACCCATCTGCATCAGGGAGAAGTCTGTCAACACATATAACAACATAAAACTTCGAATGAGGATGTGAATTAAACTGATGGCCCACACCACTGCAATGGCTATGCCTGTGCTTCTCATGTTGAAGACAGTAGCATGCCTCAGTGGATAACATACAGCCACATATCTCTCAAGTGACATCACAGCCAAGGTGAGAGGGGAGATGTTATCTGTGAAATTTGAGAGTAAGATAAGGAGACCACATGGCAAATATGTCAGTTTTATCCGTAAGGCAGCCAGTAAGTAAAGCAGAACTGATATTGCCATGTGAGCGATGTCTGCAAAGAGCAAGTTGTACAGCAGGATGTAACGAGATGTCTCACAAAACACCTGCTTACTCCTCAGGGTGAACAGCAAAACACAATTAATGTAGAGAAAAGAGCAGCTTGATCCCATGGATAACATGCCAAACATCATTACCTCCTGTGCTGTGAGATATTGTAGACCAGCAGTGATATTGGTCTTGGGCTGCAGCAAAGACAACATTACAGTACATGTAAAGAAAAAAGGCTTCTTTGGCTTGCTGTAGTTGTAATAATAAACTGTATAACATACAAAGCAAAGACAAAACAGTTAAAAATTACCCATCAGCACAAACACCTGTTGAGTGTAGAAGCCCAAGTTATCCATCAGTGTTGAGCAGTGAAGTCATGACGTCAGAGGCCATGTTCGTCTCCACCAGGGAAGAGCTGGTGTGGAGCTGTCTTTTCATGCAACATGCAGTATATATACTGTTTCCTCATACTCACTTCACAGGACACCATTACATCAACTTAGTCATGATATTAGAAATGAGTGATGTCATCTCTATACTATTGTCTTTTTCCACTTCTTCCATTTGTTTTTTTAAACTTTTTTTGGCATTCAGTGAACGTATCAATCATTTAAGTAGTTCTGATTATTATGTGAATGTGCAGTTAGTATTATACTCAGTACAGTTAATATAATTTGGATGTAATGCTTTATTTTACAGGTCCCCTAATTTTATACTAATTTCCTGGAATTCCTTTGAGTATTTAATGGTTAATATTTAGGACATTTGGTACAAAGTATAAGAAAAACATCTAGATTAGTTGGTAAGAACCCACTCATTATAAACTAAATGTAGCTGCTGTGTAAAGGTTAAAACACAATGCCACTGAATGGTGCATGTCAAAGCAGCATTCCAGACTATTTTCGACTAGTTTCTTCTTTTTTAACACCTACACTGGCAGCAGCAAGGTGCGTATTTATTTTATATTTTTTGCTGTGCTTGGAGCACTTATGGGCATCAACCTTTGTACAGTGGATGTGTAGCCTCCAGCCACCTCCAAACCAAACCACCTCATCCTGATGTTCCTGCAATCATCGCATTTCATTCATGTGTAGCTGAGACTGGCCCCGGAACCTGCATGACAATCACAGGTGTTTTTTTTAACTTATGAAGCTTAGCTAAAGTTCAGACAGGAAGACCACCTTTTTTGTATGCTCACGTCATAGTTTTATTTCTCATTCTTCTTCTCACAGCTCATACTGATATTTCCTGAGCATCAATTGACACATCAGCTGTTCACATCACCTGGTCATGTCTAACCAATAGCACAGTGACACACATTCGTTGTCAGCCTATCATATTGTAGCTGTCTTTTAAATGTTCTCCTTCTCTGCTCAGGTGCTCTCTTGATGCTGTTTTGTGCAGCCCACCACCTCCTCATCACCACCCAATCTTCAGATTCCTCAATGCAACACTTCAACCTCATCAGCTGATCAGTTTCAGCCTCATGATGACTTTGTTGTGATTTGGCCCGAGATTGATTGATCGAAGTCATCAGCCACCACCAGTGTCTGGACACCATGGGAGGATCTATCATGCTGATGCTCAGGATTTACGTCCTTCGATTCAAAAATTCTCCGTGCAGAGTCCAGGCGCCAAAGACTTTGACAATACCTAATCATTAATATCATCTGCATAATAAACATTATTTTACTTCATTCTCTGGTCTCTCCTGATTGAAATGTCATGTTGCTGTTAGGCGTTTCAGTCATTCAACCTGCGTTTCCTCATGGTGTAGCACAGTACGTTGTAAGCTCTGGTATTTTGTTTGTTTGTACATTGCATCGTTCGTGCTCACCATTTAGCAAAAATACTCTGTTGTATTTTGCAGCTGTAGCGGACTGATTGGTCCCAAGTAGTAAACGCAGCAACCGCCTGTTACCTGTGAAGTTGACCAGTGTTTGAGTTTGTACACTTGGTTAAAAGAGCGAGGTATGTAAATTACCGTCTTTGAATAAATGAAATCTGTGAGTTGCAGTTGATGGCTATTTTGTACAGGCCTTATTTAGTTAATTAGAAAGGTGAATGCGTAAGGTTTTTTGTGTTGTTGGTTTTTTATTTATTTAACTGTATTGAATATAATGTGTTTTGTATTGCTTTTATTAATTATGTAGAGTACTGTTTCATATTTGTATGGCTTGTATTTGTGCTTTGTTTAGTTTCACGGTGCTGAATGAAATTAAGAAGTTGAATCCATCAGAGACTCTCTGCCTTGTTTTTCATGAGACCAAGGGCTGCTACATCGGATGTTTCCCTTCTTTCAACATCATACGCCCTCCTCCAGGCAACCCAGCTGAGGCTGATCAGACCCCAGCTTGTATCTAGATTGCCAGCAAGCTTCTTTGCTCCCCGTGGTTCTCCTCTTTTGAGCCACAACCATCTTGAGGCTTTCTCTGCCACTTTGGTTGTATATTGTGGATGGCTCTTCCCTTCCTTGCTCCTTCGATGCCCAGCAAACAGAAGCCTCTGGACAGGAATCGGGCTGCAAAACCTCTGCATTCGACCTCTACTGGTAGACACCTTGCTATGTATCAGGTTTGTTGACACCCACTGACCAGTACCTCGTATTTTATGAATTTCCTTACAAAGGCCTCTTCTAAGCAGTCTTCTGAAAGTACTGTCAGCTCTAATAGAACCACTTGTTTGGTGGACTTGGATGGGAGAATGTCTGGTCTCAAGGTGGTGATCACAATATGATTTGGAAAATTCAATTGCCAGTCAAGGTCCACCAACAGCTGCCAGTCCCTCGCAGAGGCCAGAATGGCTGCACATGGTTTTGCAGTGGGTCTTGGCTGTCCCCCAGCTCTGATGGTGGTGATGGCTAACCCTCCATCTGTATTGTCCCTCCCCCATTGCTTTTGAGCAGTTGCTCAGATTGTGCTCCAGTGTCTCATGCTTGGAGCACAGTGACATGCTGATGGCTCCACTTTGCCCCACAGGTGTAGATTTGACAGGCTGGGGAGCACATCATACACCGTCTGGATAAAAACCGTGGTCTGCTGTGGTTCAGCTTCCCACAGCTCGACCAAGGTCACCCGCCTCTCAATCGTGTTCTCCCATCGTGTCCACACCCCCTGTTGCCTCATTCCCACTGTCCTGCACAATCTCCCCTCCTCAGCTGTTGCTCTCACCTCTTTCTGGACTAAGCAACGCCTTTCCTTCCCTTCGGTGGTGTCAGTGTGGGGAGTTGAAAAGGATCTCAATCCAGCCCTGCCTCTCGTTACCACTCCTACAAGCCTGCTGTGATGCAGTCGTGACTCTTTTTGCTGAACAGCCTCCTCTGCCCTCCACTTCCTTCTTGTCTTCACTTGAATCCCAGCTTTGGTCATGTTTGGATGAATGGAGCCTCTGTAATGCATAACCTATCTGGTTCTCTTCACTTTGGACTCCTCTTCCAAGGACTTTAGTGGCAGTTGTAGTTTGTTGCACTGTCCATGAAGTACAATGCTGCTCTGGCTCTTTGGAAGTCCCAGCCATCGTCTCAGATGTCCGCCAACTTTCCTCTCTATGTTCTCAACTGTTGAGATCACCACTTCATAAACGAGGAGTGGTAACAAATTTCTAGAAAGAATGCCATGCTGATACAGTCATGATCTATATTTCCCTAACAGGCCAGGCCGGTCCACTGACTTCAGCCAGCAATCCAACTCAGTGCAGGTTGACTGCATGGAAGCTACATCCCTTAGGGTGCTGTCAAACACTTTGCCTAAGCTCTTAACAGACTTCTCATAGATGGTTTGGGTGGTTGCACCTGCAGCACTAAACCGGAACTAGTCATCCACTTATCCTCTTCTCAGCACCATTGATCTCAACTTGTTGGCGTGAAATGCATCCAGGCCCACTCCATCAGCTTTTTGAGTCTCTACATAATCAGCTTGGTGTTGTGGATTCTCACCTCTGGTTTCTTCAGTGGGGCCCTTTGGCACATTTCTTAATCTCTTCTCCAAACCGTACAGATGCAGTGCTGATGATGTATTCATGTTATTTATCAATTTCAAAATAAATGTGTTTAAAATGTGGTTCTGCTGACAGACAGACTCTCCCTGCCTTTTTTAAAATTGATTTTATTAATTTTATCCATAATAAAAGTTAACAAGGGATCTACCAGATCATGAAGAGAATACTTTTTCTAATGAATAAAGAAAGTTTTTTATGGTTCTATTGTTTAAAAATTCTAAATGTTGTACAAGAACAATGTCTAGTTGCAGCAAGGATCTAGCTGCGCTTAAATGGTAAATGGACTGCACGATATATAGCACCTTTCTAGTCTGCTAACCTCTAAAAATGCTTTTAAACTACAAGTCACATTCACCCATTCATGCATGGTACTATGTTGTTCTTTATTTTAAAATGTATGCATCTTGCTAATGATCCCCATTTTTATTAAATGTATCTGTAATCTGATTAACCGTTTTTTATCTGTAACTATGGAATGCATTTACCTTTTTTCATATACTGATTACATAACTCAGTTGCATATGTTATGTTACTTCCCAAGCCTGCCAATAAATCCTGCATAATCTGCTTTTAAAGCTTTATTATGAATTACACAACCTGGGAAATGTTATTATCAGGACACAAACATGATATACATTTCTGTTTACTGCAGTACAAATAAATTAACTAGTGACACATTTTAGGGGTGGAAATTATATATAAGTACTTTATTGTATACAAAGTACAGATACAAGTACAAATATAATACCAGAAAGCATTAACAGAAAGGAAAGCCATTTTAATCTTCCACATGAGTTTATCAATAAGCTCAGCTCAGTTCTATATATCTAATATCTATTGGCACATACTATGTTGTATATTAGTAGTGCAAAGTTTTGTTCACAACGAAATATTTTGAGAACAAGAAATAGGTTAATATATACCATATGAATATATATATATATATGTAAGTATGAAATATATAAACAATTGACTGTATATGGTAAATCAGACTTAATATGCACTCACAAGGCAAGACCAACACACAAATGTATTATAAAGTGAATTTAGGAACATTAATGTATTTCTTTTTACCTAAACCTCTTGGTAAACAGAGCTGTGTATTACAATTATTATCACTTGAAATATATGTCAGAAAACAAACATAAAATTAGGGTTTGTTAAATTTCTCACTGGCTCTTGCTGAATACAACTGAACATCTGTACTGACAGCACAGATTCTGCATGAGGGCCGCTCTGATAGTTTGATCCCTGAGACCATAAATGAGAGCACTCAGACACCTTGGAAGGATATTCAAGCACACAAAGCATACATTGTAAATACGCATAAGGGCCAATCTCCCCACTATTCTAGCAAGGGTTATGATGATGTTAGAGGTAAAGGTGGAGGTGAGAATCAGGATTAGCTGAATCATGTGAAGCAGGAGAGTCTGAAGAGCCTTTCTGGCCGAGGTTTTGTCTTTTGAGACAGACCTGGCTACGAGTGCTACACCAATGTAGGAGCCGATGATTACCACACCTATTGACAGAAACAGAGTGCTGGCATACACTTCTTCAAAAACTTTTAACATTGGTTCAAAAAAAAACGCCTCTTTAGAGCAAAAGACACCCATCTGCATCAGGGAGAAGTCTGTCAACACATATAACAACATGAAACCACGAATGAGGATGTTAATCAAACTGAAAGACCAAACCACTGCAATGGCTATGCCTGTGCTTCTCATGTTGAAGACAGTAGCATGCCTCAGTGGATAACATACAGCCACATATCTCTCAAGTGACATCACAGCCAAAGTGAGAGGGGAGATTGTGGCTGTCAAATTTGAAAGTAAGACAAGGACACCACATGGTAAATATATGAGGTTTATCCGTAAGGCAGCCAGTAAGTAAAGCAGAACTGCTATTGCCATGTGAGCGGTGTCTGCAAAGAGCAAGTTGTACAGCAGGATGTAACGAGATGTCTCACAAAACACCTGCTTACTCCTCAGGGTGAACAGCAAAACACTGTTAATGTAAAGAAATGAGCAGTTTGATCCCACGGATAACATGCCAAACATCATTACCTCCTGTGATGTTTGATATTGCAGACCAGCAGTGATATTGGTCTTGGGCTGCAGCAAAGACAACATTACAGTACATGTGAAGAAAAAAGGCTTCTTTGGCTTGCTGTAGTTGTAATAATAAACTGTATAACATACAAAGCAAAGACAAAGCAGTTATAGATGACCCATCAGCACAAACACCTGTTGAGTGTAGAAGCCCAAGTTATCCATCAGTGTTGAGCAGTGAAGTCATGAGGTCAGAGGCCATGTTCGTCTCCACCAGGGAAGAGCTGGTGTGGAGCTGTCTTTTCATGCAACATGCAGTATATATACTGTTTCCTCACACTCACTTCACAGGACACCATTACATCAACTTAGTCATGATATTAGAAATGAGTGATGTCATCTCTATACTATTGTCTTTTTCCACTTCTTCCATTTGTTTTGTTTTTTACTTTTTTTGGCATTCAGTGAACGTATCAATCATTCAAGTAGTTCTGATTATTATGTGAATGTGCAGTTAGTATTGTACTCAGTACAGTTAATATAATTTGGAGGTAATGCTTTATTTTACAGGTCCCCTAATTTTATACTAATTTCCTGGAATTCCTTTGAGTATTTAATGGTTAATATTTAGGACATTTGGTACAAAGTATAAGAAAAACATTTAGATTAGTTGGTAAGAACCCACTCATTATAAACTAAATGTAGCTGCTGTGTAAAGGTTAAAACACAATGCCACTGAATGGTGCATGTCAAAGCAGCATTCCAGACTATTTTCTTCTTTTTTAACACCTACACTGGCAGCAGCAAGGTGCGTATTCATTTTATATTTTTTGCTGTGCTTGGAGCACTTATGGGCATCAAGCTTTGTACAGTGGATGTGTAGCCTCCAGCCACCTCCAAACCAAACCACCTCATCCTGATGTTCCTGCAATCATCGCATTTCATTCATGTGTAGCTGAGACTGGCCCCGGAACCTGCATGACAATCACAGGTGTTTCTGCTCACCGCTTTCTCTACTCACCCTAACTAGTCCCACCTGTCTCTTCCCTCCTCTGCTCTGATTACTCTGCCAGCTGCGCTGCATTACCCACTAACCTCTCCCAGTATTTAAAGCCTCTTCTTACAGCTCTACTTTGTCAGATCGTCTGCAAAGCCCACAGTCTGAACCTGTTTGCTCGCACTTCATCTGATTCCTGCTTTGTGACCCCGGACCTGCCTGTATCCTGACGACTCTTCTGCCCCGGAAACCTTCTCGACTCCTGACTACTCTTCTACCCCGGTAATTCTGACCAGCCTTCTGCCTTGCACTACGATTTTGGATTCTCCTTCAACTGTACTTCTGCCTTCTTTCATCGTGCTGTTGTGTTTGTGTTCCCCCCCACCAGGACTTCTGGACCACCCACCACCTTCTCCCTTGGATGCATCATTGCCACTGGGGGACACACACACACAGCACGTTGGACGGACCACTGGAACTCCTGTAACCCCGGTACCCCTTCACCACTGGAACCCTCACTCACTTCCAACTTCTCTTTCCCTGAAAATTCAATAAACATTCTTGTGTGACGCAATTGTGGTCCTCCGGTCATCTGTCTGATCCTTGACAGTACGATCTGACCACCATGGACCCAGCGCACATTTCCCCCAACATGGAAACCGACGAGCCTGAGCAACCCACCGCCATGCAACGTCTGGAAAACGCTGAGAGAGAGGTAAACCGCATGAGCGGCGACATTGCCTCCCTGCTACAGGTCTGCCACCAACAGCAGCAGCAGTTCCAGCAGCAACAGCAACAGGTCCAGCACCAGCAACAACAACTCGGCTTAATCGTCCAGCTCCTCACCAACCTTACCCCAGCCGTTCTACCCGCCGGCCTAGCCCCAGCCGCTCTGCCCGCCAGTCCAGCTCCAGTCAGTCTGCCCACCAGCCCAGCACCCGAGTCATCTGCCCCAGTCACTGCAGCCGCTGCTTTTGCCCCAGAACCCAAGATTGGAAACCCAGAGCGGTTCAACGGCGATTCAACCCAGGTCCGGCCATTCCTGATTAGCTGCTGACTTCAGTTCTCCTTGCAGCCAAGGACCTTTGCCACGGAAGGGGCCCCTGCATGTGCAACCTTCGACCTGTTTGCTGAGGAGATGCTGAAGGTGTTTGACCTGGATTCACAGACCACAGAGGCATCCCGTGAACTGTTTAGTATTCGGCAAGGCAGACGAACAGTTGCAGACCATTCCATCGACTTCCGAACCCTGGTAAGACGAAGTTCTTGGAACACACCATCGCTGGTGGACGCGTTCTTCCATAGCTTGGCCGACTACATCAAGGATGAGTTGGTCTCCCATGAACTGCCTTCCACCCTTGATGAAGCCATCGCACTGGTTGTCCGGATCGACAGAAGGATACAGACCCGCCGTCGTGAGAGGGGGTGCCAAAATCCACCAACCACAGGCATTCGGAGAAATTCGACTGGACCCCTGTCATCTACTGCTACCCAACCAAGCCAGCTTGACCAGTCTGAGCCCATGGAGATTGGGCGAGCCTCTCTCACTCCAGCAGAACGCCAGCGCCGCTTCACCTTAAACCTCTGCCTCTACTGTGGAGGTGATTCACATCGTGTTGCCATCTGCCCTTTAAAAGCCGAAGCTCACCGGACATAGGGGGAGTCCAGTTGAGCTCAATGACCATCCAGTCCTCCGACCGCAAAACCCTGCTGCAAGTTCACCTCCATCTCTCTGACTCAACTCACACCCTGGCTGCTCTGGTGGATTCTGGTGCCGAAGCCAACATAATAGACATCAAGCTGGCACGCCAACTGGGACTAGAGAGTCACCGTTTGACACCTCCTATTCCTGCCCGGGCGCTGGATGGACATTTACTCGGATCAGTCACTCATGTCACGGCCCCTGTCTCAATGAGCCTGTCCGGAAACCATCAAGAAACCATCCAGTTTCACCTGCTCCACTTTCCGGGCCAGCCCCTCATCCTGGGTTACCCATGGCTCCGCCGGCACAACCCTCACCTCGACTGGGTGACCGGGGAGATCAGGGAGTGGGGAGAAGACTGCCATCGAACCTGCCTGCTTGCTGCCGCCTTACCCCCACGGCCAGTACCCACCAACTCTGCTCCAGACCTTGCCAATGTCCCGGAATGCTACCACGGTCTCAGAGAAGTGTTCAACAAGGCAAGAGCCACATGGCTGCCCCCTCACCGGCCGTACGACTGTGCCATCGACCTCCTCCCTGGAACAGCTCCTCCCAAGGCCCGTCTCTATTGATTGTCTGCTCCTGAGAGACAGTCCATGGAGGACTACATCAATGACTCTCTGTCTGCAGGGTTAATCCGTCCATCTTCATCTCCTGCTGGTGCTGGCTTCTTCTTTGTGGGGAAGAAAGACGGATCCCTTCGCCCCTGCATCGATTACAGGGGGCTCAACGACATCACGGTTAAGAACCGTTACCCTCTGCCTCTGCTCACCTCTGCCTTTGAGTTGCTCCAGGGAGCCACAGTCTTTACCAAATTGGATCTCAGAAACGCATACCACCTAGTGCGGATCTGGGAGGGGGATGAATGGAAGACCGCATTCAATACACCAACAGGCCACTACGAGTATCTGGTTATGCCCTTTGGCCTCACCAATGCTCCTGCTGTGTTCCAGGCTCTTGTGAACGACGTGCTGCGGGACATGTTAAACCAATTTGTCTTCATTTACCTGGATGACATCTTGATCTTCTCCAGAAGCCTGTCTGACCACACCCGTCATGTCCAGCAAGTCCTTCGTCGTCTCCTGGAGAATTCCCTCTGTGTCAAGGCGGAGAAATGTGAGTTTCACGTCAAGACGGTGGCCTTCCTGGGGTACATTGTGGCAGAGGGAAGTATCCAAATGGATCCAGCCAAGGTGTCAGCAGTCAGTTCATGGCCAGTTCCGGAGAACAGAAAGAAGCTGCAGCAGTTCTTGGGGTTTGCTAACTTCTATAGAAAGTTTGTCAGGAACTACAGTACCCTTGCCGCCCCTCTGACTGCTCTAACCAGCACCAAGCAACCCTTCACCTGGACCCCAGCAGCCGACAAAGCCTTCGGTATCCTCAAGGCAAGGTTCACCTCCGCTCCCATCCTCCAGATGCCTGATGTGGACCGGCAATTCATCGTGGAGGTGGATGCCTCTGATGTGGGAGTTGGTGCTGTGATTTCCCAGTGGGCTGCGGAGGATAAGAAGCTCCATCCCTGTGCATTTTTCTCACGTCGGTTGTCCCCCTCTGAGTGCAATTACGACATAGGGAACCGAGAGCTGCTAGCTGTAAAGCTTGTCCTGGAGGAGTGGCGTCACTGGCTGGAGGGGGCCACCGTCCCATTCCTCGTTTGGACTGATCATAAAAACTTGGAGTACATCCGCACGGCCAAATGGTTGAACTCCAGGCAGTCCCGCTGGGCCCTCTTCTTCACGCGGTTTAACTTCACTCTGTCATACCGGCCTGGATCACGCAACACCAAGCCAGACGCCCTCTCCCGCCAATTCCAGAAAGGTGACACTCCCAAGGATCCTGTGTCGATTCTGCCCAGTCCCTGCATCGTAGCAGCTCTGACCTGGGATGTCGAGGAACGGGTGCTGGAAGCTCTTCGTAACCAGCCAGGTCCCAGCACTTGTCCAGTTGACCGCCTCTTTGTTCCCGAAGATCTCAGGTCCCAGGTCATTCAATGGGGACAACTCCCTCCTAGCTTGTCACCCTGGCTCCAACCGCACTTACGACCTGCTCGACCAGAGATTCTGGTGGCCCTCTCTGAAAAAGGATGTACGGGAATTCGTCCAAGCCTGTCCCATCTGCAGCCAAAACAAGTCGGCCTGCCAGCCCCCAGCCGGATTGCTGCAGCCTCTGCCTGTGCCCACACGTCCCTGGTCTCACATCTCCCTTGACTTTGTCATGGGCCTGCCCCCTTCCAGTGGCATGACTGTCATTCTCACCATAGTCGACAGATTCAGCAAGATGGCACACTTCGTTCCTCTCCCCAAGCTCCCAACCGCCAAGGAGACCGCCCAGGTGGTCCTAGAACAGGTCTTCCGCATCCACGGTCTGCCCAAGGATGTAGTTTCTGATCGTGGCCCACAATTCTCCTCTGCCTTTTGGAAGGAGTTCTGCCGCCTGCTGGGAGCCACAGTCAGTCTGACTTCTGGATTCCATCCCCAATCCAATGGGCAGTCAGAGCGGACAAATCAGGAGCTTGAGAAGGCACTGCGATGCATGTCGTCCCGCAACCCCCACTCCTGGTCACAGCAATTGCCATGGGTGGAGTACGCACACAATTCTCTGACCAGCTCTGCCATCGGTATGTCCCCCTTCCAATGTGTCTATGGATACCAGCCTCCTCTACTCGCCAGCGAGGAAGGGGAGGTTACCTGCCCATCTGCACTTGCTTTTGCCCGTCGATGTCGTCGCACCAGTCACAAGCCGAGCCACACTCCTCAAATCCGTTGCCAGCTACACTACCGGGGCCAACCGTCGGAGAATCCCTGCACCCACCTACCATGTGGGCCAAAGAGTGTGGTTGTCATCCAAGGACCTGCTGCTCAAGGTGGAGTCACGAAAGCTGGCGCCCAGGTTCCTTGGTCCATTCCCCATCAAGAGGGTGATCAGCCCAACTGCTGTCCGGCTCCAACTGCCCAATTCCATGAGGGTGCACCCAACTTTCCATGTGTCAAAGATTAAGCCCATTCATGAGAGTCCGCTGGTTCCTGCTGCACCCCCTCCTCCTCCACGCCTTGTCAATGGTGGTCCAGTATACACCGTCCGCCGCCTGCTTCGGTCCAGACGGAGAGGTAGGGGCCTCCAGTACCTCGTTGACTGGGAGGGCTATGGACCTGAGGAAAGGACCTGGGTGCCGGCTGGTCGGATTGTGGATCGGACCCTCATCACCAGCTTCCACCAACGGCATCCTGATCAGCCTGCAATCCGGAGGGGGTGCCCCAGAGGGGTTCCTGACCGTCCTACCCGCCCGGCGTCCCGTCCTGTGCCTGACCCTGACCCTGTCCCGCAGCCAGTGATCCGTAGGGGCCGTCTCAGAGGGGCCCCTGGCCGTCCTACCCGCTCGGCCTCTTGTCCTGTACCTGACCCTGACCCAGTCTTGGGCCCTGTCCCCGACCACGAGCCTCCAGCTTCCTCGGAGGATGAGGGCGCTCACTCGGACCGTTCAGAGTTCTAACCCTCCGCCGGCTCCCCTCCTCCCGCCCGGCGTGATGTTGCGTTTGGGACTTCTGGGGCCGTCCCTTGGGTGGAGGGTTCTGTCATGAGCCCTCTCACTCCACCGGTTTACTTCCTAATTGGTTCCCATTATCTGCCACTCTGCTCACCGCTTTCTCTACTCACCCTAACTAGTCCCACCTGTCTCTTCCCTCCTCTGCTCTGATTACTCTGCCAGCTGCGCTGCATCACCCATTAACCTCTCCCAGTATTTAAAGCCTCTTCTTACAGCTCTACTTTGTCAGATCGTCTGCAAAGCCCACAGTCTGAACCTGTTTGCTCGCACTTCATCTGATTCCTGCTTTGTGACCCCGGACCTGCCTGTATCCTGACGACTCTTCTGCCCCGGAAAACTAGACCTGCCTTCTCGACTCCTGACTACTCTTCTACCCCGGTAATTCTGACCAGCCTTCTGCCTTGCACTACGATTTTGGATTCTCCTTGAACTGTACTTCTGCCTTCTTTCATCGTGCTGTTGTGTTTGTGTTCCCCCCACCAGGACTTCTGCACAACCCACCACCGGCTCCCTTGGATGCATCATTGCCACTGGGGGGGACACACACACAGCACGTTGGACGGACCACTGGAACTCCTGTAACCCTGGTACCCCTTCACCAATGGAACCCTCACTCACTTCCAACTTCCCTTTCCCTGAAAATTCAATAAACATTCTTGTGTGACGCAATTGTGGTCCTCTGGTCATCTGTCTGATCCGTGACACAGCTGTTCACATCACCTGGTCAAGTCTAACCAATAGCACAGTGACACACATTCGTTGTCAGCCTATCATATTGCAGCTGTCTTCTTAAATGTTCTCCTTCTCTGCTCAGGTGCTCTCTTGATGCTGTTTTGTGCAACCCACCACCTCCTCATCACCACCCAATCTTCAGATTCCTCAATGCAACACTTCAACCTCATCAGCTGATCAGTTTCAGCCTCATGATGACTTTGTTGTGATTTGGCCCAAGATTGATTGATCGAAGTCATCAACCACTACCAGTGTCTGGTCACCATGGGAGGATCTATCATGCTGATGCTCAGGATTTACGTCCTTCGATTCAAAAATTCTCCCTGCAGAGTCCAAGCGCCAAAGACTTTGACAATACCTAATCATTAATATCATCTGCATAATAAACATTATTTTACTTCATTCTCTGGTCTCTCCTCATTGAAATGTCATGTTGCTGTTAGGCGTCCCAGTCATTCAACCTGCGTTTCCTCATGGTGTAGCACAGTACGTTGTAAGCTCTGGTATTTTGTTTGTTTGTACATTGCATCGTTCGTGCTCACCATTTAGCAAAAATCTCTGTATTTTGCAGCTTTAGCGGACTGATTGGTCCCGAGTAGTAAACCCAGCAACCGCCTGTTACCTGTGAAGTTGACCAGTGTCTGAGTTTGTACACTTGGTTAAAAGAGCGAGGTATGTAAATTACCGTCTTTGAATAAATGAAATCTGTGATTTGCCGTTGATGGCTATTTTGTACAGGCCTTATTTAGTTAATTAGAAAGGTGAATGCATAAGGTTTTTTGTGTTGTTGGTTTTTTATTTATTTAACTGTATTGAATACGATGTGTTTTGTATTGCTTTTATTAATTATGTAGAGTACTGTTTCATATTTGTATGGCTTGTATTTGTGCTTTGTTTAGTTTCACGGTGCTGAATGAAATTAAAAAGTTGAATCCATCAGAGACTCTCTGCCTTGTTTTTCATGAGACCAAGGGCTGCTACATCGGATGTTTCCCTTCTTTCAACATCATACGCCCTCCTCCAGGCAACCCAGCTGAGGCTGATCAGACCCCAGCTTGTATCTAGATTGCCAGCAAGCTTCTTTGCTCCCCGTGGTTCTCCTCTTTTGAGCCACAACCATCTTGAGGCTTTCTCTGCCACTTTGGTTGTATATTGTGGATGGCTCTTCCCTTCCTTGCTCCTTCGATGCCCAGCAAACAGAAGCCTCTGGACAGGAATCGGGCTGCAAAACCCCTTCATCCGACCTCTACTGGTAGACACCTTGCTCTCTACCAGGTTTGTTGACACCCACTGACCAGTACCTCGTATTTTATGAATTTCCTTTCAAAGGCCTCTTCTAAGCAGTCTTCTGAAAGTACTGTCAGCTCTAATAGAACGACTTGTTTGTTGGACTTGGATGGGAGAATGTCTGGTCTCAAGGTGGTGGTCACAATATGATTTGGAAAATTCAATTGCCAGTCAAGGTCCACCAACAGCTGCCAGTCCCTCGCAGAGGCCAGAATGGCTGCACATGGTTTTGCAGTGGGTCTTGGCTGTCCCCCAGCTCTGATGGTGGTGATGGCTAACCCTCCATCTGTATTGTCCCTCCCCCATTGCTTTTGAGCAGTTGCTCAGATTGTGCTCCAGTGTCTCATGCTTGGAGCACAGTGACATGCTGATGGCTCCACTTTGCCCCACAGGTGTAGATTTGACAGGCTGGGGAGCACATCATACACGTCTGGATAAAAACCTTGGTCTGCTGTGGTTCAGCGTCCCACAGCTCGACCCAGGTCACCCGCCTCTCAATTGTGTTCTCCCATCGTGTCCACACCCCCTGTTGCCTCATTCCCACTGTCCTGCACAATCTCCCCTCCTCAGCTGTTGCTCTCACCTCTTTCTGGACTAAGCAACGCCTTTCCTTCCCTTCGGTGGTGGGGAGTTGCAAAGGATCTCAATCCAGCCCTGCCTCTCATTACCACTCCTATAAGCCTGCTGTGATGCAGTCGTGACTCTTTTTGCTGAACAGCCTCCTCTGCCCTCCACTTCCTACTTGTCTTCACTTGAATCCCAGCTTTGGTCATGTTTGGATGAATGGAGCCTCTGTAATGCATAACCTATCTGGTTCTCTTCACTTTGGACTCCTCTTCCAAGGACTTGGGTGGCAGTTGTAGTTTGTTGCACTGTCCATGGAGTACAATGCTGCTCTGGCTCTTTGGAAGTCCCAGCCATCGCCTAAGATGTCCGCCAACTTTCCTCTCTATGGTCTCAACTGTTGAGATCACCACTTCATAAACGAGGAGTGGTAACAAAGTTCTAGAAAGAATGCCATGCTGATACAGTCATGATCTATACTTCCCTAGCAGGCCAGGCCGGTCCACTGACTTCAGCCAGCAATCCAACTCAGTGCAGGTTGACTGCATGGAAGCTACATCCCTTAGGGTGCTGTCAAACACTTTGCCTAAGCTCTTAACAGACTTCTCATAGATGGTTTGGGTGGTTGCACCTGCAGCGCTAAACCGGAACTTGTCATCCACCTATCCTCTTCTCAGCACCATTGATCTCAACTTGTTGGCGTGACATGCATCCAGGCCAACTCCATCAGCTTTTTGAGTCTCTACATAATCAGCTTGGTGTTGTGGATTCTCACCTCCCTTTGGTTTCTTCAGTGAGGCCCTTTGGCACATTTCTTATTCTCTTCTCCAAACCACGCAGATGCAGTGCTGATGATGTATTCATGTTATTTATCAATTTCAAAATAAATGTGTTTAAAATGTGGTTCTGCTGACAGACAGACTCTCCCTGCCTTTTTTAAAATTGATTTTATTAATTTTATCCATAATAAAAGTTAACAAGGGATCTACCAGATCATGAAGAGAATACTTTTTCTAATGAATAAAGAAAGTTTTTTATGGTTCTATTGTTTAAAAATTCTAAATGTTGTACAAGAACAATGTCTAGTTGCAGCAAGGATCTAGCTGCGCTTAAATGGTAAATGGACTGCACGATATACAGTGCTGTGAAAAAGTATTTGCCCCCTACCAAATTTCTTCTGTTTTTGCTTTTTTGTCACACTTACATGTTTCAGATCATCAAAGAAACTTTAATTTAAGAAAAAGACAATGAGAGTGAACATAAAATGCAGCTTTTAAATGATCATTCCACTTATTTAAAGTAAATAATTATTCAAAACCTATATCACCAATGTGAAAAAGTAATTGCCCCCTTAACTTAATAACTGGTTGTGCCACCCTTTGCTGCAACAACTGCAATCAAGCGTTTGCAATAACTAGCAATGAGTCTTTCACATCGCTGTGTAGGAACTTTTGCCCATTCTTCTTTGCAGAACTGCTTTAATTCAGCCACATTGGAGGGTTTTCGAGCATGAACAGCCCGTTTAAGGTCATGCCACAACATCTTGATTGGATTCAGGTCCGGACTTTGACTAGGCCACTCCAAAAACCTTAATTTTGTTTTTATTTAGCCACTCAGAGGTGGACTTGCTGGTGTGCTTCGGATCATTGTCCTGCTGCATAACCCAAGTGCGCTTGAGCTTCAAGTCACGAACTGATAGCCGGACATTCTCCTTCAAAATGTTTTGATAGAGAGCAGAATTCATGGTTCCGTCAATCACAGCAGGTCGTCCAGGCCCTGAAGCAGCAAAGCAGCCCCAGACCATCACACTACCACCACCATGTTTGACTGTTGGTATGATGTTCTTTGTATAAAATGCTGTGTTAGTTTTGCGCCAGATGTAACTGGACACACACTTTCCAAAAAGTTCCACTTTTGTCTCATCAGTCCACAGAATATTTTCCCAGAAGTCTTGGGGATCATCCAGGTGTTTTTTGGAAAATGTGAGACGAGCCTTTGTGTTCTTTTTGGTCAGCAGTGGTTTTCGCCTTGGAACTCTACCATGGATGCCATTTTTGCCCAGTCTGTTTCTTATGGTAGAATCATAAACACTGACCGTAACTGAGGCAAGTGATGCCTGCAGTTCTTTAGATGTTGTTCTGGATTCTTTTGTGACCTCCTGGATGAGTCGTTGATGCGCTCTTGGAGTAATTTTGGTAGGCCGGCCACTCCTGGGAAGGTTCGCCACTGTTCCATGTTTTCTCCATTTGTGGATAATGGCTCTCACAGTTGTTCGCTGGAGTCCCAAAGCCTTAGAAATGGCTTTGTAACCCTTTCCAGACTGATAAATGTCAATTACTTTGTTTCTCATCTGTTCTTGGATTTCTTTAGATCGCGGCATGATGTGTGGCTTTTTGAGATCTTTTAGCCTACTTCATGTTGTCAGACAGGTTCTATTTAAGTGATTTCTTGATTGTACAGGTCTGGAAGTAATCAGGCCTGGGTGTGGCTAGTGAAATTGAACTCAGCTTTCCAAAAAAATTGGTTAATCACAGTTAATTCATGATTTGACAAGGGGGGGCAATTACTTTTTCACATAGGGCTAGGTTGATTTGGATAGTTTTTTCCCTTAATAAATGAAATCATCATTTAAAAACTGCATTTTGTTTTTACTTGGGTTGTCTTTGTCTGATATTAGAATTTGTTTGATGATCTGGAACATTTAAGTGTGCCAAATGTGCAAAGAAATAGGTAATCCGTAAGAGGGCAAATACTTTTTCACAGCACTGTATAGCACCTTTCTAGTCTGCTAACCTCTAAAAATGCTTTTAAACTACAAGTCACATTCACCCATTCATGCATGGTACTATGTTGTTCTTTATTTTAAAATGTATGCATCTTGCTAATGATCCCCATTTTTATTAAATGTATCTGTAATCTGATTAACCGTTTTTTATCTGTAACTATGGAATGCATTTACCTTTTTTCATATACTGATTACATAAATCAGTTGCATATGTTATGTTACTTCCCAAGCCTGCCAATAAATCCTGCATAATCTGCTTTTAAAGCTTTATTATGAATTACACAACCTGGGAAATGTTATTATCAGGACACAAACATGAGATACATTTCTGTTTACTGCAGTACAAATAAATTAACTAGTGACACATTTTAGGGGTGGAAATTATATATAAGTACTTTATTGTGTACAAAGTACAGATACAAGTACAAATATAATACCAGAAAGCATTAACAGAAAGGAAAGCCATTTTAATCTTCCACATGAGTTTATCAATAAGTTCAGCTCAGTTCTATATATCTAATATCTATTGCCACATACTATGTTGTATATTAGTAGTGCAAAGTTTTGTTCACAACAAAATATTTTGAGAACAAGAAATAGGTTAATATATACCATATGAATATATATATATATGTAAGTATGAAATATATAAACAATTGACTGTATATGGTAAATCAGACTTAATATGCACTCACAAGGCAAGACCAACACACAAATGTGTACAAATGTATTATAAAATGAATTTAGGGACATTAATGTATTTCTTTTTATCTAAACCTCTTGGTAAACACAGCTGTGTATTACAATTATTATCACTTGAAATATATGTCAGAAAACAAACATAAAATTAGGGTTTGTTAAATTTCTCACTGGCTCTTGCTGAATACAACTGAAGATCTGCACTGACAGCACAGATTCTGCATGAGGGCCGCTCTGATAGTTTGATCCCTGAGACCATAAATGAGAGCACTCAGACACCTTGGAAGGATATTCAAGCACACAAAGCATACATTGTAAATACGCATAAGGGCCAATCTCCCCACTATTCTAGCAAGGGTTGTGATGATGTTAGAGGTAAAGGTGGAGGTGAGAATCAGGATTAGCTGAATCATGTGAAGCAGGAGAGTCTGAAGAGCCTTTCTGGCCGAGGTTTTGTCTTTTGAGACAGACCTGGCTACGAGTGCTACACCAATGTAGGTGCCGATGATTACCACACCTATTGACAGAAACAGAGTGCTGGCATACACTTCTTCAAAGTGATTAAACACTGGTGAAAAAAAAATTGCCTCTTTAGAGCAAAACTCACCCATCTGCATCAGGGAGAGTTCTGTGAAAAAATATAACAACATAAAACTTCGAATGAGGATGTGAATTAAACTGATGGCCCACACCACTGCAATGGCTATGCCTGTGCTTCTCATGTTGAAGACAGTAGCATGCCTCAGTGGATAACATACAGCCACATATCTCTCAAGTGACATCACAGCCAAGGTGAGAGGTGAGATGTTATTTGTGAAATTTGAGAGTAAGATAAGGAGACCACATGGTAAATATGTCAGGTTTATCCGTAAAGATGCCAGTAAGTAAAGCAGATCTGATATTGCCATGTAAGCAGTGTCTGCAAAGAGCAAGTTGTACAGCAGGATGTAACGAGATGTCTCACAAAACACCTGCTTACTCCTCAGGGTGAACAGCAAAACACTGTTAATGTAAAGAAAAGAGCAGCTTGATCCCATGGACAACATGCCAAACATCATTACATCCTGTGCTGTGAGATATTGTAGACCAGCAGTGATATTGGTCTTGGGCTGCAGCAAAGACAACATTACAGTACATGTGAAGAAAAAAGGCTTCTTTGGCTTGCTGTAGTTGTAATAATAAACTGTATAACATACAAAGCAAAGACAAAACAGTTAAAAATTACCCATCAGCACAAACACCTGTTGAGTGTAGAAGCCCAAGTTATCCATCAGTGTTGAGCAGTGAAGTCATGAGGTCAGAGGCCATGTTCGTCTCCACCAGGGAAGAGCTGGTGTGGAGCTGTCTTTTCATGCAACATGCAGTATATATACTGTTTCCTCATACTCACTTCACATGACACCATTACATCAACTTAGTCATTATAATAGAAATGAGTGATGTCATTTCCCTATTATTCTCCCTAACTATTTGTCTAAATGTGACACTGTTAACACAAATGTAACACTTTGAAGGTAAGGAACCACCTGATGACCTCTCCTCCTGGTCAAGCCTACATCTATTAAAAAATGAATGTATTCAAAATTCTCCAAGGCCAGAAACCCCTAATGCAGCACTCATGAGAAGTCACCAAACAAGCCACAAAACAGACAACCAAGCAATACCCAGAGTCTCCCAAGAGGGGAAAAGGATGAGAGACTCAGTAGGAAAGAATCAACAGCAACAGCCAGGATTGTGACACATACACAGAGAAGGCTCAAATAAACAACTTTAACGCGGGAGGCATAGGAAGCAAAATTACATTTTGGAAAGATCTGCAAAAATGCAAAAAGCGAAGGAGAAAAAAAAGGCAACCTTACAGTTGTCTGCTCATCTGTGCCAATGCATATGGATCCAGCATCTCCAGCACAGAACATCAAGCTGAAGACTGGCTGAAGATAGTTGATAAGTCTGGCCTACCTGTGCGACATCAATACTACATTGCCTGCTTCCAGGACATATGTGGCTTCTCACTGTGTATGAAGTGACTATAACATTTAACTGTTGAAGGAGTGGAAAGGAAATTCAATAAGCACCTTCGTAGATGGCTGGCTGGGAATACCCCCAAGCTTTACATCAGGCTCTCCATAAGGTCTGGACAGCTCCTGCTCCCATTGTCTTCCGTTGCTGAGTAGTTCAAGGTTGCTAAGTATAGATTATCCTTAATATACCAGGACTCTCAAGACCAACCCATCCAAGAAGTGAGAATAAGAACAAGAGCTGGGCAGACGCAGGTTGCAAGTGCTGCAATTAACAAGGCAGAATGTTCTCTCAAGACCAGAGACATCATTGGCAACTCAGCAGTGGCCAAAGTCCACTCCTAAGGAAAAGAGAAGCTTGATCCAAAAGGAAGACCAAAGCCTTAATGAAGAGGGGAGAAGAGCTAAAGCTGTTCAGCTTGGAACACGAGCCGCCTGGATGGAACCTTCCTACAATTACATGGACTGAAGACCAGACATCGTCATGTGGTCATTCTGGTGGAAGTAACAGTCCAGTGGAAGGTGGGCTGCAAGGAAGTGGCAGAGAGGGAAACTGGTCCAGGATTGTCAAGGGTGGACAACATGGCTGTTCTCAGTGGAAGTGGGGTGTCAAGGATTCCCAGCTCAATCAGTTTGAAATATGATGATGAAAACTGCTCTTCAAAGGTTGGGAGAACAGGAAGAAAGACTCTCCTGTTGGCTCTGGCATAAGAGGGAGGACAGTAGCTGAACACCAGGAAGACAGCGGCAGTGACCCACCAATTGGAGGGTGGTGTGGTTGAGGGTCGAAACAATCATTGAGGGTTAGGAACCACCTGACAACCTCATCTCCTGATCATGGATGTATTAAAGGATCTCTGATGTAATACATACCTTACAGGTAACACTGATTAGATGTAACGCATATCAAACTTGAAACTCAGGAACTGTCAGTCTCAGAGTGGAAATGGTGTCAAATATAAATGTGTTTCTTGTTGACAGACAGACTCTCCCTGACTTTAATTATGATCCATAATAAAAGTTAAATAGATAACAGTATTGTCAGGGCAATAGCCCTTTGTAGGGTCTCCCAAGGCAAATTGATACCACGTGAGAATCAAGACTAAGAATGATTCATAGACCCCATTGAAGAAACACTTAAGGGACATGAAAACCTCACCCAGAAGAGGGAGACCAGGGCACTCTCCTAGAGCCAGGCCTGGGAGGGGAGCTCACTGATAAGTGTCTGATAGCTGGGCCTTGACCTATGTGGCCCGGTGGTTGGGCACAACCCAAGAAACAACGCAGAGTTGCCACCCTGTGGTTCCGCCACTGGATGATGTGGTTCTGCTGGCTTCAACACATCAGGACCTCCAACAGTCACTGTGATGGTTTGCAGCCGATTGTGAAGCTGTCAGGATGAGAGTCAGCACCTCCCAATCTGAGGCCATGGTGGTCTACTAGAAAAAGGAGGACTGTCCCCTCAGGGTTGGGAGGGAGTTACAGTCCCAATAAAAGGAGTTCAAGTGTCTTAAGGTCTTATTCATGAGTGAGGGTAAGATGGAGTGTGAGTTTGACAGGTGGATCAATGCGGCATCCTGCAGTGATGCAGGTGTTGTACCGGACCGTCCTGGTGAAGAAAGATCTGAGCTTGAAGGTGAAGCTCTCAATTTACCAGTCAGTCTACGCCCCAACTTTCACCTATAGTCACCAGCTTTGGGTAGTGACCAAAACAATGAGATCATGGATACAAGTGGCTGAAATAAGTTTCCTCCAGAGAGTGTCTGGGCTCAGCCTTAGAGATAGGGTCAGACATCCGGGGGAGGCTAGGAGTAGAGCCGCTGCTGGTTTGGGCACCTGGTCAGGATCCTCCTGGACGCCTCCTTTAGAGGAGTTCCAGGTACGTCACCCAGAACACACTGGAGGGATTATATATATCTCTCCTGGCCTGGGAACGCCTTGGGATCCCCTGGGAGGAGCTAATGAGTGTTGCTGGGGAGAAGGATGTTTGGGTTTTATTGCTCAGCCCTAATGCCACCATGACCCAACCCTGGATAAGCAGCAGAACATTTATGGATGGGAAATAACAGACCATGAAGAGAAAAATCTTTCCAACAAGTGAAGAAAGATTTTTTTATGGTTGTTTTATTGATCAGACCCACAATGAACAGATGGTGAATTAAAAACCATTTAAAATACAAAGCTTGGGAATGGTACACTTGAGTTAATTCATTAAGCTGTCTCCACTCAGTGATGTTGTAATGTGTCAGATCAGTCTTATCAGCTGCAGCATCCAATCAATAACTGCTTTCCAGTAAAGTGTTGTGTCAACCAGTAAAATACTTCTGTGAAGGCTGCTCTCGTGTATCCTTGCTCATGGCTCCTCAGAGATGCTCCTTCGAGCAGACTTATGAGCTTTAAGATGGACTTCAAAATGGTGGACCAGAATGACATCAATTCAAGCGGTGAGCGAGGTAACAACACAAGAGACTTGAGATTTAAGCTGTGTGTTTGTCTGACTGTGGGTGGTGCTGAGCTCTAAACACACACATGTTGTCTTTATACCCTGGTGAGGACACTTATTGACATAATAATTCCCTTGCCCCTTACCCTAACTTTAACCATCACAACTAAATGCCTAAACCTAACCATTACCCTAAGCTGAACCAAGTCTGAAAACTCAAACAACCCTCTGAAGTTGTGAGGACCGGCCACAAGTTGTGATGTCCTAACAACACAGAAATGTCCTCACAATGCTGGTTTTTAACTGAAATTGGTTCTGTCAAAGATAGAGTGAGTCTTTGGGACTGCCTCAGTGAGTAACGACTGTCCCTGCTCTCCCAACATAAATTCAGTAAGTGTGACAGTTTCTTCCCCCCAGGCAGTGAGACCTGTCAACACACTGTGTCCCCTACCACTACCACCCCCACTGACAAGATAATATTCCCCTGGCACATACGCGCTTTAGGAGGCACACACATTGACTGTCGGCATCCCTAATGAACTATTTTTACCTCACTATTTATTTATTATTATTAAATGCACTGCACTTTTTGTTTAAGGGAACACAATTTTGTTTCTTATGTACATGTACTTGAGAAATGACAATAAAGGCTATCTTTATCTTTATCTTTATTGTGAGTGAGTTATTTTGCCTCTCATCCCTGCTCTGCTTCAGTTTGGGACTTTTACGGTGTATGGTAGTATATGGTTCTTTATTTTAAAATGTATTGTAAAACTGAAATGCTGCTAATAGTCCCCATTTTTATAAAGTGTACCTGTAATCTGATGTCTTTTTTTCCTACTAACTCTTTAACTTCAATGGTATGCAGGTACCTTTTTTGTATCCTAATTACATAATGTATTGTGATTCTGCCCAAGCCTACTAACAAATCTCGTATAATCTGCCTTTAAAGCTTCAATACATATTGCACAACCTGTAAACCTGTCAATACTAGGGCACAAACATAAGTGATAATATAAATTAACCAGTGACACATTTTGGGGATTGAAATGTCAATTATATGTACTTTAATGTATTTTACAAACATAATATTACAAAGTATTGAAAGAAAGGTAAAATGATAAATGGACTGCATTTATATTGCATTTGTCTAGTCTTCCAATCACTCAAAAAAAAGTATAAAATATATAAACTGAATTCATCTGATGAAGGTGATTCAATATGCAGTGACAAGACAAGACGTTCATCATACAGTATGGCTTCACTTACAGAAATTAGGGTTTGTTAAATGTTCTCACTGGTTCTTGCTGAATAAAACTGAACATCTGCACTGACAGCACAGATTCTGCATGAGGGCCGCTCTGATAGTTTGATCCCTGAGACCATAAATGAGAGCACTCAGACACCTTGGAAGGATATTCAAGCACACAAAGCATGCATTGTAAATACGTGTGAGGGCCAATCTCCCCATTGTTCTAATAATGGCTCTGATGATGGTAGAGGTGAAGGTGGAGGTGAGAATCAGGATTAGCTGAATCATGTGAAGCAGGAGAGTCTGAAGAGCCTTTCTGGCCGAGGTTTTGTCTTTTGAGACAGACCTGGCTACGAGTGCTACACCAATGTAGGAGCCGATGATTACCACACCTATTGACAGAAACAGAGTGCTGGCATACACTTCTTCAAAATCATTAAACATTGGTGCAAAAAAAATGGCCTCTTTAGAGCAAAAGTCACCCATCTGCATCAGGGAGAGTTCTGTGAACAAATATAACAACATAAAACCACGAATGACAATGTGGATAAAACTGAAAGCCCACACCACTGCAATGGCTATGCCTGTGCTCCTCATGTTGAAGACAGTAGCATGCCTCAGTGGATAACATACAGCCACATATCTCTCAAGTGACATCACAGCCAGCATTAGAGGGGAGATTGTCTCTGTGAAATTCGAGAGTAAGATGAGAGCACTGCATACAGAATATGTCAGTTTTATCCGTAAGGCAGCCAGTAAGTAAAGCAGAACTGATGTTGCCATGTGAGCAGTGTCTGCAAAGAGCAAGTTGTACAGCAGGATGTAACGAGATGTCTCACAAAACACCTGCTTACTCCTCAGGGTGAACAGCAAAACACTGTTAATGTAAAGAAAAGAGCAGCTTGATCCCATAGATAACATGCCAAACATCATTACCTCCTGTGATGTTTGATATTGCAGACCAGCAGTGATATTGGTCTTGGGCTGCAGCAAAGACAACATTACAGAATATGTGAAGAAAAAAGGCATAAAGCAGTTAAAAATGACCCATCAGCACAAACACCTGTTGAGTGTAGAAGCGCAAATTATCCATCAGTGTTGAGCAGTGAAGTCAGGAGGTCAGAGGCAATGTTCGTCTCCACTAGGGAAGAGCTGGTGTGGAGCTGTCATTTCATGCAACATGCAGTATATATACTGTTTCCTCACACCCACTTCACAGGACACCATTACATCAACTTAGTCATGATATTAGAAATGAGTGATGTCATCTCTTCTATTGTCTCCTTAAAACTTTCCCATTTTTCCACTGCTTCCATTCTCTTTTTTACTTTTTTTTGGCATTCAGTTAACATATCAACCACTCAAATAGTTCTGATTATTATGTGAATGTACAGTTAGTATTGTACTCAGTACAGTTAATATAATTTGGAGGTAATGTTTATTTTTACAAATCGAGAGCTTTGCCTTTCGGCTCAGCTCCCTCTTCACCACAACGGATCTGTGCAGGGTCCGCATTACTGCAGACGCAGCACTGATCCGCCTGTCGATCTCATACTCCATCCTTCCTTCACTCGTGATCAAGACCCTGAGGTACTTGAACTCCTCCACTTGGGGAAGGATCTCATCCCTGACCCGTAGAGTGCACTCCACCCTTTTCCGGCTGAGGACTATGGACTCGGATTTGGAGGTGCTGATTCTCATCCCGGCCGCTTCACACTCTGTGGCGAACCGATCCAGTGAGAATTGGAGGTCACGGTCTGATGAAGCCAACAGGACCACATCATCTGCAAAAAGCAGCGACCTAATCCTGAGGTCACCAAACCGGACCCCCTCAACGCCCTGGCTGCACCTAGAAATCCTGACCATAAAGATTATAAACAGGATCGGTGACAAAGGGCAGCCCTGGCGGAGTCCAACCCTCACTGGACACAAGTCCGACTTATTACCGGCAATGTGGACCAAGCTCTGACACCGGTCGTACAGGGAACGGACTGCCTGTATCAGGGGGTCCGATTCCCCCTTCTCCCGGAGAACCCCCCACAGGACTCCCCGAGGGTCGAATGCCTTCTCCAACTCCACAAAACACATGTGGACTGGTTGAGCAAACTCCCATGAACCCTCAAGGATCCTGCAGAGGGTGTAGAGCTGGTCCACAGCTCCACGACCCGGACGAAAGCCACATTGCTCCTCCTGAATCCGAGATTCGACTATCCGACGGACCCTCCTCTCAAGCACCCCCGAATAGACCTTACCAGGGAGGCTGAAGAGTGTGATCCCCCTATAGTTGGAGCACACCCTCCGGTCCCCCTTCTTAAAAAGAGGGACCACCACCCCAGTTTGCCAATCCAGAGGCACTGCCCGCGATGTCCACGCGATGCAGCAGAGTTGTGTCAACCATGACAGCCCCACAATATCCAGGGCCTTGAGGAACTCATCCACCCCCGGGGCCCTGCCACTGAGAAGTTTTTTGAGCACCTCGGCGACCTCAGCCCCAGAGATAGGAGACCCCACACCCGGGTCCCCAAGCCCTGCTTCCTTACCGGAAGGCGTGTCAGTGGGATAGAGGAGGTCTTCGAAGTATTCCTTCCACCGATCCACAACGTCCCGAGTCGAGGTCAGCAGCGCACCGTCCCCACCGTACACAGTGTTAACGGTGCACTGCTTCCCCCTCCTGAGACGCCGGATGGTGGTCCAGAACCTCTTCGAAGCCGTCCGGATGTCGTTCTCCATGGCCTCACCGAACTCCTCCCATGTCTGGGTTTTTGCCTCAGCGACCGCCGAAGCTGCACTCCGCTTGGCCTGTCGGTACCTGCCTGCTGCCTCCGGAGTCCCACAGGCCAAAAAGGCCCTATAGGACTCCTTCTTCAGCTCCACGGCATCCCTCACCACCGGTGTCCACCAGCGGGTTCGGGTATTGCCGCCACGACAGGCACCGACCACCTTACAGCCACAGCACCGATCGGCCGCCTTGACAATGGAGGCACGGAACATGGCCCACTCGGACTCAATGTCCCCCCCTCCCCCGATACATGGTCAAAGCTCTCCTGGAGGTGGGAGTTGAAACTCTCTCTGATAGGAGACTCTGCCAGATGTTCCCAGCAGACCCTCATAATGCGTTTGGGTCTGCCAGGTCTGACCGGCATCCTCCCCCACCATCGGAGCCAACTCACCACCAGGTGATGGTCAGTTGACAGCTCCGCCCCTCTCTTCGCCTGAGTGTCCAAGACATGCGGCCGCAAGTCCGATGACATGACTTCAAAGTCAATCATCGAACTGCGGCCTAGGGTGTCCTGGTGCCAAGTGCACATGTGGACACCCTTATGCTTGAACATGGTGTTTGTTATGGACAATCTGTGACGAGCACAGAAGTCCAGTAACAACGCACCGCTCGGGTTCAGATCGGGGGTGGTGTTCCTCCCAATCACACACTTCCAGGTCTCACTGTCGCTGCCAATGTGAGCGTTGAAGTCCCCCCAGCAGAACGAGGGAATCCCCAGAGGGAGCACTCTCTAGCACCCCCTTTAAGGAATCCAAAAGGGGTGGATACTCTGAAATGCTGTTTGGACTGTAGGCACAAACAACAGTAAGGATCCGTCCCCCCACCTGAAGGCGGAGGTAGGCTAGTTTGTGTCTGTACATGTCTACACTTTTCTGACACTAATAAAGACTCAGTTATCACTGGCACTCACTGTTATCACTGTTGACGTCCACTGATCAGTCCCTCATTTTTGGCGAGCTTCCCTTCAGAGGCTCCTTCAAAGCAGTCTTCAGCTCTAAGAGAACCTCTTGTTTGGCGGGCTCGGACAGTAGAATATTGTTTGGTCTCAAGGTGGTGGTCATAGGTAGATACTTTTGCAGCAGGTCTTTCTCTCAGATGACCGCCAACCTTCCTCTCTATGGTCTCACCTATTGAGATCACCACTTCATAAACGAGGAGTGGTAACAAAGTTCTAGAAAGAATGCCATGCTGATACAGTCATGATCTATACTTCCCTAGCAGGCCAGGCTGGTCCACTGACTTCAGTCAGACATCCAACTCAGTGCAGGTTGACTGTATAGAGGCTACATCCCTAAACCAAAAATCATCCATATTTCCTCTTCTCAGCACCACTGATCTCGACTTGTTGGCTTGAAACGCATCCGGGCCCACTCTATCAGCTTTTCAAGTCAATGCAGAATCCTCTGACAGCCTAGGAAACTGTGATGTCATCCATAAATGCCCTGATTGGTGGCTAGCATTGAGCTGATTTTATTTTGGGCCCTCTGTGCTCTGAGTCAGCAGATTTTGCATGCATAATAATGGTCAGGGAAAACAGGACCACAGAGATAGTACATCCTTTGATGATCCCAATCTTGATCTTGTGCCAGTCTGATGTCACTGCTTCATGAGAGGCTCTCATCCTGAATTTACTGTAATAGTCAGCAACAAGGTCTCTGTCTCTGCTGGGGGCTTGATGTTTTATCAATGTGAGGTGCACCAGCTTGAGTGATATTGACCCATATGCATTTTCCAGGTCAAGCCATGACACTGAAAGATTGCCCTTGTTCTTTCTGGCCTCTCTGATGAGCTGGGTCACCATGCCGATGTGCTCCAGGCATCCTAACGTTCCTGAGAAAAAAGTTTCTAATAAATAAAGTTTTTTATGGTTCTTTTGTTGATCAGACCAACAACTATCAGACGTGAATCAGAAAAAAATAAAATATAAAACTTGGTAATGATACACTTTAATTTAATGTGTAATCTGTCTCCACTCAGTCTGATCAGCTGCAGTATCAAATCAATGTTTGCTTTCCAGATAGGTGGTGTGTCGACCAGACTTTGTAGTCTGCTAACCCCTCGAAGTGCTTTACACAACATGTCACATTCACCCATTTATGGACAGTAGATGATGTTCTTTATTTTAAAATGTATTATAAAATTGTAATTCTGCTAATAATTAAATATATTTAATGTTAGTAGAATATAAACCCAGTAGGACTCTGAGATCTACTGACTCAGGTCAGATAGTGGAGCCCAGAGTTCAGACTAAACATGGTGAAGCAGCTTTTACACAACTGGAACAAACTACCAGCAGAACTGAAATCAGCCCCAACTGTGAATATTTTTAAATCCAGGTTAAAAACACTTCTCTTCTCCTGTGCTTATGATTGAGCTCTTTCAAAGCACTTTAAATTTTAATCTTTCATTTGCACTCTATGTCCTTTTAATGATTTTAAAGCAAATCATTATTTAATGCTGCAATCTTATATTTAATGCTCTATTATAGTATTTTATTTCTCTCTCTTTCTGTGTTTCTGTACTTTGTTTTTATTATAAGTGTGTGTGTGTGGGGGGGGGGGGGGGGGGGATTTGTATGTGTTTACTATGATTGGGTTTTATTTTTATTTCTCAAATTCCATGTTTTTTTCCCAATTTTTTCTGTTAAATGTTTGTTTTATGTAAAGCACATTGAGTTGCCACTGTGTATGAAATGCGCTATATAAATAAAACTGCCTTGCATGTATCTGTAGTCTGCCTTTAAAGTTATACTTTGTATTACACAACCTGTGAAATGTCGATATCAGGGCACAAACATGAGATACATTTCTATTTGCTACAGTACTAATAAAATAACATATGACACATTTGAAGGGTTGAAATGTCAATTTTCTATGAGAACTTTAATGTGTTAATTACAAACATAATACCAAAACATAATTACAGAAAAGTGAAATGGTAAATGGACTGCATTTATATTGCACTTTTCTAGACTTCCAACCACTCAAAGATCTTTATACTACATGACAACATTAACACATTAATACATTCATACAGTGATGGCAGAGGCTGCCATGCAAGGAGCAAACCTGCTCATCAAAAGGAGTTTCTTATCATTCACTCACACATACTGAGGCACAGCATTCAGGAGCAACATTGGTCATTAGTAGACAACCCACTGTACTTCTGAGCCACAGCCGCTTCATAAAGAAAAGCAATTTTAATTGTGAATAAGTTCAGTTCCTACTGTTTATTGTGATATGCATACCTTTTATATTGGTAGTGCAAAGATTAATTCTTGCTCTTTGTTCCATTGTAAGATAAATTATTTGTGCCTCTGATTATGGTAAAAACACAATGTTTTGGGAACAGGAAGGTAGTATATATATACCATATAAATAATTTTTTTGTGAAAAGTATAAAATATATAAAGAACTGAACTGAACTGATAAAGCTGACTTAATATGCAGTGACGTGACAAGACATCAAGTTTATCATACAGTATAGCTTTGCTTACAGAAATGAGGGTTTGTTAAATGTTCTCACTGGCTCTTCCTGAGTAAAACTGAACATCTGCACTGACAGCATAGATTCTGCATGAGGGCCACTCTGATAGTTTGATCCCTGAGACCATAAATGAGAGCACTCAGACACCTTGGAAGGATATTCAAGCACACAAAACATGCATTGTAAATACGCATAAGGGTCAATCTCCCCAATGTTCTAGCTAGGGTTATGAAGATGGTGGAGATGAAGGTGGAGGTGAGAATCAGGATTAGCTGAATCATGTGAAGCAGGAGAGTCTGAAGAGCCTTTCTGGCTGATGCTTTGTCTGTTGAGGCAGACCTGGCTACGAGTGCTACACCAATGTAGGAGCCGATGATTACCACACCTACTGACAGAAACAGAGTGCTGGCATACACTTCTTCAAAGTGATTAAACACTGGTGAAAAAAATATCGAATCTTTAGAGCAAAAGTCACCCATCTGCATCAGGGAGAGTTCTGTGAAAAAATATAACAACATAAAACTTCGAATGAGGATGTGAATTAAACTGATGGCCCACACAACTGCAATGGCTATGCCTGTGCTTCTCATGTTGAAGACAGTAGCATGCCTCAGTGGATAACATACAGCCACATATCTCTCAAGTGACATTACAGCCAAGGTGAGAGGGGAGATGTTATCTGTGAAATTTGAGAGTAAGATAAGGAGACCACATGGTAAATATGTCAGTTTTATCCGTACGTTAGCCAGTAAGTAAAGCAGAACTGATATTGCCATGTGAGCGGTGTCTGCAAAGAGCAAGTTGTACAGCAGGATGTAACGAGATGTCTCACAAAACACCTGCTTACTCCTCAGGGTGAACAGCAAAACACTGTTAATGTAAAGAAAAGTGCAGCTTGATCCCATGGATAACATGCCAAACATCATTACATCCTGTGCTGTGAGATATTGCAGACCAGCAGTGATATTGGTCTTGGGCTGCAGCAAAGACAACATTACAGTACATGTGAAGAAAAAAAGCTTCTTTGGCTTGCTGTAGTTGTAATAATAAACTGTATAACATACAAAGCAAAGTTTACCATGACAAAACAGTTAAAAATTACCCATCAGCACAAACACTTGTTGAGTGTAGAAGCCCAAGTTATCCATCAGTGCTGAGCAGTGAAGTCAGGAGGTCAGAGGCCATGTTCGTCTCCACCAGGGAAGAGCTGGTGTGGAGCTGTCATTTCATGCAACATGCAGTATATATACTGTTTCCTCATACTCACTTCACAGGACACCATTACATCAACTTAGTCATGATATTAGAAATGAGTGATGTCATCTCTATACTATTGTCTTTTTCCATTGCTTCCATTTGTTTTTTTAAACTTTTTTTTGGCATTCAGTGAACGTATCAATCATTCAAGTAGTTCTGATTATTATGTGAATGTACAGTTAGTATTGTACTCAGTACAGTTAATATAATTTGGAGGTAATGCTTTATTTTACAGGTCCCCTAATTTTATACTAATTTCCTGGAATTCCTTTGAGTATTTAATGGTTAATATTTAGGACATTTGGTACAAAGTATAAGAAAAAAATGAAAAATTGTTTATTTAGATTAGTTCGAAAGAACCCACTTATTATAAAGCTGCTGTGTAAAGGTTAAAACACAATGCCACTGAATGGTGCATGTCAAAGCAGCATTCCTTACTATTTTCGACTAGTTTCTTCTTTTTTAACACCTACACTGGCAGCAGCAAGGTGCGTATTTATTTTATATTTTTTGCTGTGCTTGGAGCACTTATGGGCATCAACCTTTGTACAGTGGATGTGTAGCCTCCAGCCACGCAACCACCAAACCACCTCATCCTGATGTTCCTGCAATCATCGCATTTCCTTCATGGGTAGCTGAGACTGGACCCGGAACCTGCATGACAATCACAGGTGTTTTTTTAGGGCCCGAGCGGCGACTGCAAGTCGCCTGGCGAAAGCCCTATTGAAATTCGTTCATGCCCCAACGTGCAAGTGACCCCAAAGTGCAAGTGACCCCAAAGTAATCAAGTAATCAAGTAATCATGTGGTATGGAAGACCCCCGGGGAAAAAAACTTTATTGAAATTGTAATGTTTATTATTATTATTATTATTCTTCCGACATTTCGTGCCCCAATTTCGCCCCTTTCTCAAATGCGAAAATGCTAATACTTTTGCACGGACGTCCGGCCTCATCCGAAATTCGATATTTTTGGGTGGTCGCACATGGTCGACGTAGAATGGCGGAATAGCGCCCCCTACAAAGTCCAAAAATGCCCATTGGGAATTTTGCTAACTTTGTCCTATGCTCACAAAATTCGGTACACATATGTATTATACCCACATATGCAAAAAAGCCTCTTGACCTCATGACCTCAACCCAACAGGGAGTCGGCCATTTTGGTTTTGATTTTTCCCGCCTAAAATGAACTCCTCCCACAGCGTTTGCCCGATCAAGTTCAAATTAGGTACGCAACATCTCTAGACCTAGCTGAGCTTAAGTTGTGCTCTGCGCATCCGTAGGTCAAAGGGCGTATCTGCCAGGGCTCAACTAACTTTGGCGTGCTCGCCATGTACATACGAGTGGCTGTCACGGCCACATACTTCATCCAATCACCTTCAAACTTGCTGGACATGATGATGTCTCCGCCCTGAACGTCGATATATTAACTTCCCACGTAACTCATAGCGCCCCCCGGTGGTAACAGGAAGTGAACTTAAATTCGTGAAAAATACATAGTTGACCCCATCAACTTCATTCCACATCTAAAACATGCAGAACCAGTTCGTGAAGCTACATTATGAACACTGTGAAGCTACGAGTAATGGCGTCCCTGTGGGGGCGTGGCTACCATCAATTCCTCGCCATGAAAATACGTTTGGCTTTTTGATGGCTTTATTGAACACGTATCATCATGAAAATTGGTACACAGGTCCAGGGTGGAGACCTCTTCCGTCTGATAGGGGTGTCGCTCATGTCGCCCCTTAGTGGAAACAGGAAGTGCCATTTTTTGCATCAACATTGTCCGATTTCCACGAAACTTCACATGTGTGATGAGGGACTGACCCTGAAAAAACCTGCATGCATCCCATTACTGCCCCCTGGTGGATGAACCATCAACTGCTCATAACTCCCTCATGCTTCGTCCCATTTCCACGAAACTTCACATGTGTGATGAGGGACTGACCCTGAACACACCTGCACGCATCCCATTACTGCCCCCTGGTGGATGAACCATCAAATACTCATAATTCCCTCTTGCTTTGTCCGATTCACTCCAAACTTCACATGAGTGATGAATGGCCGCCCTGAACACACCAGACCACACCAGACCATATGTGTAACTACCTGTGACTGCCCCCTACTGGATGAACGAAACATTGCATTTTTGGCCTCCTTCCAGGTTTTTTCTCACTTTCTGCTTCACGCCACAGCCCCGCCATGCCTCAGGCCCCGCGGTGGCATGGGTGAGCGAGGGCCCGCCATCGCCGCTTGCGGCTTTAATTTTACTTGTGTTATGTTGCTGATTAGGCGTCTCAGTCATTCAACCTGCGTTTCCTCATGGTCTACCACAGTACGTTGTAAGCTCTGGTATTTAGTTTGTTTGTACATTGCATCGTTCGTGCTCACCATTTAGCAAAAATACTCTGTTGTATTTTGCAGCTTTAGTGGACTGATTGGTCCCGAGTAGTAAACGCAGCAACCGCCTGTTACCTGTGAAGTTGACCAGTGTCTGAGTTTGTACACTTGGTTAAAAGATCGAGGTATGTAAATTACCGTCTTTGAATAAATGAAATCTGTGAGTTGCCGTTGATGGCTATTTTGTGCAGGCCTTATTTAGTTAATTAGAAAGGTGAATGCGTAAGGTTTTTTGTATTGTTGTTTTTTATTTATTTAACTGTATTGAATACGATGTTGCAATTACTATTGTGAGGACTGCAATGATTAATAATTTGCTCCCCGTGGTTCTCCTCTTTTGAGCCACAACCATCTTGAGGCTTTCTCTGCCACTTTGGTTGCATATTTTGGATGGCTCTTCCCTTCCTTGCTCCTTCGATGCCCAGCAAACAGAAGCCTCTGGACAGGAATCGGGCTGCAAAACCCCTGCATCCGACCTCTACTGGTAGACACCTTGCTATCTATCAGGTTTGTTGACACCCACTGACCAGTACCTCGTATTTTATGAATTTCCTTACAAAGGCCTCTTCTAAGCAGTCTTCTGAAAGTACTGTCACCTCTAAGAGAACCACTTGTTTGGTGGACTTGGATGGGAGAATATCTGGTCTCAAGGTGGTGGTCACAATATGGTTTGGAAAATTCAATTGCCAGTCAAGGTCCACCAACAGCTGCCAGTCCCTCGCAGAGGCCAGAATGGCTGCACATGGTTTTGCAGTGGGTCTTGGCTGTCCCCCAGCTCTGATGGTGGTGATGGCTAACCCTCTATCTGTATTGTCCCTCCCCCATTGCCTTTGAGCAGTTGCTGAGATTGTGCTCCAGTGTCTCATGCTTGGAGCACAGTGACATGCTGATGGCTCCACTTTGCCCCACAAGTGTAGATTTGATAGGCTGGGGAGCACATCATACACCGCCTGGATAAGAACCGTGGTCTGCTGTTGTTCAGCTTCCCACAGCTCGACCCAGGTCACCTTCCTCTCAATCGTGTTCTCCCATTGTGTCCTGTTGCCTCATTCCCACTGTCCTGCACAATCTCCCCTCCTCAGCTGTTGCTCTCACCTCTTTCTGGACTAAGCAACGCCTTTCCTTCCCTTCGGTGGTGTCAGTGTGGGGAGTTGAAAAGGATCTCAATCCAGCCCTGCCTCTCGTCACCACTCCTACAAGCCTGCTGTGATGCAGTCGTGACTCTTCTTGCTGAACAGCCTCCTCTGCCCTCCACTTCCTACTTGTCTTCACTTAAGTCCAAGCTTTGGTCATGTTTGGATGAATGGAGCCTCTGTAATGCATAACCTCTCTGGTTCTCGTCACTTTGGACTCCTCTTCCAAGGACTTGAGCAGCAGTTGTAGTTTGTTGCACTGTCCATGAAGTACAATGCTGCTCTGGCTCTTTGGAAGTCCCAGCCATCGTCTCAGATGTCCGCCAACCTTCCTCGCTATGGTCTCACCTGTTGAGATCACTACTTTATAAACGAGGAGTGGTAACAAAGTTCTAGAAAGAATGCCATGCTGATACAGTCATGATCTATATTTCCCTAGAAGGCCAGGCCGGTCCACTGACTTCATCCAGCCATCCAACTCAGTGCAGGTTGACTGCATGGAAGCTACATCCCTAAAGCCCAATTTCCACTGGGTCCTTCAGCGGAACGTTACGGCTGCGCCGCGGCCACCGGACCTGATAGGTACCACTATAATCAATGAGAGTATTTCCACAGGGAGCGTGTCAGCAACATCCCAGCAACGTCCAAGCAGCGGCTCTCCGCGCCGCAACGCTATCAATCCGCAGCATTTCTATTTTTCACGGACACGTTTCTAACTCGCAACAAGCTCAACAGAGCAGATTGCACCAGACAGGAAGTCAGACACAGAATCGGCATAATAAAACTTCCGTCCCCTTTCAAAATAAAACACAATGCGCAGATCACAACCTCACATCCACATTACATCATAACCGGTGGCCCCAGGTCAGCAGTCAATCGATCACAGGGTCTCAGAGAATTGGTCCGAGAAGCAAAGTAACCAGTTGTTTCTTGTTGTTGACTTTATACACCCAGTTCGCGGGATCTCGCGGTCTCGCGATTATCGCGTGATCTCGCGCGAATACTGCTGGCTCGCAAGGCACCGCTCCGCTGCTGTAACGCTCCCGGTGTGAGTTGACACTGGGCAGAGGACGGATCTAAACTGTGGCGCAGCTGTAAGGTGCCGCTGACGGACCCGGTGGAAATCCCGGGTTAGTGTGCTGTCAAACACTTTGCCTAAGCTCTTCACAGACTTCTCTTAGTTTGGGTGGTTGCACCTGCAGCGCTAAACCGGAACTTGTCATCCACCTATCCTCTTCTCAGCACCATTGATCTCAACTTGTTGGCTTGAAATGCATCCAGGCCCACTCCATCAGCTTTTTGAGTCTCTACAGAATCAGCTTGGTGTTGTGGATTCTGACCTCCCTTTGGTTTCTTCAGTGAGGCCCTTTGGCACATTTCTTATTCTCTTCTCCAAACCACGCAGATGCAGTGCTGATGATGTATTCATGTTATTTATCAATTTCAAAATAAATGTGTTTAAAATGTGGTTCTGCTGACTGACAGACTCTCCCTGCCTTTAAAAAATAATAATTTTATTAATTTTATCCATTATAAAAGTTAACAAGGGATCTACCAGATCATGAAGAGAATATTTTTTCTAATGAATGAATAACGTTTTTTATGGTTCTATCTAAATTTTAAATGGTGGACAAGAACAATGTCCAGTTGCAGCAAGGATCTAGCTGCATTTACCTTTTTTCATATACTGATCACATAACTCTGTTGCATGTGTTATGTTACTCCCCAAGCCTGCCAATAAATCCTGAATAGTCTGCTTTGAAAGTTTTACTATATATTACGCAACCTGTGAAATGTCGATATCAGGGCACAAACATGAGATACATTTCTATTTGCTACAGTACTAATAAAATAACATATGACACATTTGAAGGGTTGAAATGTCAATTTTATATGAGAACTTTAATGTGTTAATTACAAACATAATACCAGAACATAATTACAGAAAAGTAAAATGGTAAAGGCATTGGCATTCAGGAGCAACATTGGTCATTAGTAGACAACCCACTGTACTTCTGAGCCACAGCCGCTTCATAAAGAAAAGCAATTTTAATTGTGAATAAGTTCAGTTCCTACTGTTTATTGTGATATGCATACCTTTTATATTGGTAGTGCAAAGATTAATTCCTGCTCTTTGTTCCATTGTAAGTTTTTTGTGCCTCTGATGATTGTAACAACAAAATGTTTTGGGGAAAAGAAGATAGTTAATATATACCATATAAATACATATAAATGCAATTTTTGTGAAAAGTATAAAATATATAAAGAACTGAACTGAACTGATAAAGCTGACTTAATATGCAGTGACAAGACATCAAGTTTATCATACAGTATAGCTTCACTTACAGAAATTAGGGTTTGTTAAATGTTCTCAATGTCTCTTCCTGAATATAACTGAACATCTGCACTGACAGCATAGATTCTGCATGAGGGCCGCTCTGATAGTTTGATCCCTGAGACCATAAATGAGAGCACTCAGACACCTTGGAAGGATATTCAAGCACACAAAACATGCATTGTAAATACGCATAAGGGTCAATCTCCCCAATGTTCTAGCAAGGGTTATGAAGATGGTGGAGATGAAGGTGGAGGTGAGAATCAGGATTAGCTGAATCATGTGAAGCAGGAGAGTCTGAAGAGCCTTTCTGGCTGATGCTTTGTCTGTTGAGACAGACCTGGCTACGAGTGCTACACCAATGTAGGAGCCGATGATTACCACACCTATTGACAGAAACAGAGTGCTGGCATACACTTCTTCAAAATCTTTAAAAATTGGTGCAGTAAAAAATGAGTCTTTAGAGCAAAAGACACCCATCTGCATCAGGGAAAAGTCTGTCAACACATATAACAACATGAAACCACGAATGACGATGTTGATCAAACTGAAAGACCAAACCACTGCAATGGCTATGCCTGTGCTTCTCATGTTGAAGACAGTAGCATGCCTCAGTGGATAACATACAGCCACATATCTCTCAAGTGACATCACAGCCAAAGTGAGAGGGGAGATTGTGGCTGTCAAAATTGAGAGTAAGACAAGGACACCACATGCTAAATATGTCAGGTTTATCCGTAAAGATGCCAGTAAGTAAAGCAGAACTGATGTTGCCATGTGAGCGGTGTCTGCAAATAGCAAGTTGTACAGCAGGATGTAACGAGATGTCTCACAAAACACCTGCTTACTCCTCAGGGTGAACAGCAAAACACTGTTAATGTAGACAAAAGAGCAGCTTGATCCCATGGACAACATGCCAAACATCATTACATCCTGTGATGTTAGATATTGCAGACCAGCAGTGATATTGGTCTTGGGCTGCAGCAAAGACAACATTACAGTACATGTGAAGAAAAAAGGCTCCTTTGGCTTGCTGTAGTTGTAATAATAAACTGTATAACAGACAAAGCAAAGACAAAACAGTTAAAAATGACCCATCAGCACAAACTCCTGTTGAGTGTATAAGCCCAAGTTATCCATCAGTGTTGAGCAGTGAAGTCAGGAGGTCAGATGCCATGTTCGTCTCCACCAGGGAAGAGCTGGTGTGGAGCTGTCTTTTCATGCAACATGCATTATATATACTGTTTCCTCACACTCACTTCACAGGACACCATTACATAAATGTAGTCCTGATATTAGAATTGAGTGATGTCATCTCCCTACTACTAACCCTAACCCATATTCAACATTGAAGTTTAGATTTTTACATGAAAAACTAGGTCTCACAGCCCCGCACCGTGCAGCTTGATCAGCATTCAGAGAACACCAGAACCGTTCTCTTCACAGATGAGAGCAGGTTGACACTGAGCACATGTGACAGGCCTGAAAGAGTCCGTAGATGCAGTGGTGAACGTTATGCTGCTGGAACATCATCCAGCAGGACCGCTTTAGTGGGGGGGTCAGTGATGGTCTCGGAAGCAGATCCTTGGAGGGTCACACAGACCTCCATGTCATAGCCAACTGTACACTGACTGCTGTTAGGTACCGGGATGAAACCCTCAGAGAGACTGTCAGACCTTACACTGGAGCAGTGGGTTCCTCCTGGTGCAATGCCCGGCCTGATGTGGCCAGAGTGTGTAGGCAGTTCCTGTATGATGAAGGCATTGATGCCATTGACTGGCCCTCATGTTCCCCCGACCTACGTCCAACTGTGCACCTACGGAATATTGTGTATCAATGCATCTGAAGCCGCCGAGTACTGCCACAGCAGCTCACTGATGCCCTGATCCATCAGGAGCATGCCCAGACATTGTTGGGAGTCCATACAGGCACGTGGGGGCCAAACACACTACTGACTCATATTATGAGTTGCTGTGATGAAGTTGGATCAGTTGTAGGACCCACTGGACGTCAGGGGAGATGGAGGAGAAGACCAGGACTCTGCAGACAAAGGAGGGAAATTGTGCAGGTTGAAGATGTCATATTTATTCTCCAACTGGATGTCACAGTGAGGAGGTGCAGGTGACCTGTCCTCCTGCTGTGAGCCCTGACCAGGGCTTGTGATGGGATGGAGTGGCGCTGACCAGGGCTTTAGGTTTGTTGCAGCCACCTCCACAACTGAAGTCCGGAACATGGCCTACTGGGATTCCATTTCCCCAACCTCCTCAGGATGCAGGAAAAATTCCTCCAGAAGTGCAACTTGAAGACCTCATGGACAGGGGCTGATACCAGTCACCCTCACTATTCACTTAGGCTTCCCAGGTTTTGTCCAGGAACCTCCCCCGCCACCTGATCCAACTCACCACCAGATGGTGAGTAGTAGACAGCTCTCCTACACTTTACCTGAGTGTCCAAGACATATGACCGCAGACCTGATGACACAACTACAAAGTCAATCAACGATCTTTGGTTCTGGTACTAGGTACACTCATGAACAGCCTTATGCTTAAACATGGTGTTTGTTATGTTCAATCCATGGCTAGCAAAGAAGTTCAGTAAAAATGCACTACCTGGGTTCAGATCATGCAAGCCGTTCCTCCCAGTCGCCCCTTCAGGTTTCTCTGTCACCTGCATGGGCATTGAAGTCCACCAGCAGAACAATGGTCTTGCCAGGCTTCACATGCTCCAGGGCCTGACTCAGAGAGTCCAAGAAGGCAGAATACTCTGAAATGCTGTTTAGTGCATACGCATGGTCAACAGTCAGAGTCTTCCTGCCAGCATCAGGAGGTCTCAAGGAGGCACCTCTTACCCCAGCTGGTGCTGTGAAAAGAGGCCAGCCCAGCTACATCTAGTTGATACCGCTCCACCTCTTGCACTAGCTCAGACTTTCCCACCAAGAAGGTAACTTTCATCCCCAAAACTGGTTTACGATGCCATGGATTAGCACTAAAAGGCCTCTGCCCCTGCCTGCTACCTGTTTGGCAATACACTGACTCCAAGTCTTTATCCTTGCAGTTGGTCGGCCCTCGGCCGGTGTCCAGTCCAGGCCCCATGAGTCAAGGCCCGGGTACCAGATGTGCACCAGCAAGCTCCCCTCTCAGGTTTTTTTATTTTGCTGGCACCCATAGCATACACTATAGTAACTGCTCTCTTCAAAGAGCAAACTACATACTTTTTACAGTAATCCACTTTTCAGGGCTACAGGAAGTTATTCTGACAACTTTATGCTTTGTGGGTTAAATATTATGTTGTTAGGGCAATTTTGACAGATGCCTCAGCATACCTCAGCATACCATTTAAGTCCTTTCAATTCCTCCAAATTTGGATTTGGCCATGTGTTATATCCTAATATCCTACAATTGGGAAAAAAGTATTGTTGGGTGTCTACTATATTTTATTTTAGGTTTTATATGGTTCTGCTTGAATATCTAATGCCTACAACTAAATGGAAAACAGTAATCAGAAAAGTTGGACTTCTTCTAACCAAGTAATGAGGTTTGTTATTGTTATTATGACAATGATGTTTTTAGTTTGCTGAAATACTCTGAGGTATCACAGAGAGAAATCCCCACATCTAACCTGGTCCCCTGATAACTCATTTAGACGCATTAAATATTCAGACATTCACTGATGAATGTTTTCAGTAAATATTGACATAATTAATGTATCTTATGGATGTTTATCAGCAGTCTTAATGGAGGGGGGGTGGTGTGTGAGCCCATAGTGAATGATGAAATCTTTAGAGTGAATGAAAGTACAAAATTAATTAAGAAAACTTTTAACTTGAATCTTAAATGACGGAACATGTAAATAAGTATAAGTTGCATTAAGTAGAAAATAAATATAGACATAAATTAAACAAACAATGGTACCATTTCACATTTTAGGCTAAAGTGTGACTACAGAAAACAGCAATCTCTCTGTAGGCACTGCCTCATAGTGTTCAATATCCCTGTTTGCCAACATATAGTAGAGCATAGTTAGGTGCACTTTACACATTAATGTTAAGTATAAATATTATTTGGAGTAAATGGGGTACTTCGTAACCTTGTTATGTTAGATTAGTTATGGCCTAACTACAGAGTAGGTCTAGACTATAGACTGTACATATATTTGGAGGAAGCGAGGTGTGACATCACGCGTTGGTTTCATTGGAGCTGGTTTGAAGCCCAGAGTTGCAGCTCATGGTTGGTGCCATTTTTTCCATTTGGAGCCAGGACCTTCCAAATAGAGAGGGATGATGTTGTCTTTCATGCTCTGGAAACATGCCCAACTACCTCGGACCCAAGCTAATGCTAGCTTACCTGGGCTAACATTGGCTACTTTAGCAAAATCGTGCTAACAGGGCAGGTATCATAATCAAGTAACTTAGTGAAATATTGCAACAGTAGTCCAACTCAGTGTGAGAACACATCTACTAGTCTTTACATTTTATTGATGGCGCAATAATTTCCTAAAGGACCACCAGCACACCGAATTTAGAGATTGAAACCATAATGACTTGTTGAAAAAACAATTGACTTAGTAGTTCTAAAGAGAAGTTGAGGCTTTGAATGGGAATGCACTGGAGCAACTACTGGCTGTCAGTGGCATTGCATTTTATGGAACTTATGCATTGGCATTAACTTCTACCTGTGGTAGTTGCTGATTGATCTCAATTCTACTTAATGTTACCTTGAAGTTTCATGTTTCATGAAATTAACCAGAGCATAACGTTTAATTCCTTCACAGTGCACAGATAAAAACTTTTGTCAATGGAGAGAATTTCCCAGACTGTATTATGCATTTGTCCAGATTGGTTAATTAAGTAGACAAAAACCTCACTACTTCCTTCTCCAAAATTGAACAGAATTGTCTTGAGGGCTAACAGTTATAGGGGATTTAGTGGGATCAATTTTGCCTGAGAGCTAAAGCTTTGTACATCTTGCACCTTTCTACAATGAGTCATAAAAGTGAATTTAAGAGATTAATTTGAGCTATTTCAATTATGACTATTACTAATGCAAAAGTGGTAGAGGATTAAAAGTGCAAATATATAGAGGCCTTGTGCTAGACTTTCTCTTGGTGTTCTAAGGTCACACTGTCACTCTGAAGCAGGTTTCATTCGGGGATGCTCAGTAGACACAAGAGTTCGAGACCTGTTCTTGAGTTTAAATTGTGTCCAGACTGACTCCAAACTTGATTTTAGAGGTGGCACAATATCATATGGAAAGATGGCAATGGAGGCAAGTAGGTCTGGTTCTGTCGAGGTGGCAGAAAGACTTGTTCACCTGAGATGGAAATGCTTTGATTTGCAGCATAAAGTTTTGTTTTTCAGAGACAGGAGTAAAAAAGTATGTAAAAAAGTATAATGGAAAATAAATAAAGATAAACATGTGTTATTTTGAGTTAAAACTATTGATTCTGTGGTATTTCTTGGGAGGATAAAAATAAGGGAGATACACAGTAAGTGATGTGTTTTATATTACTCATCAGCAGTTAGTTGGCCAGAGATGGTGTGTGAAGCAGCGTACTGTTTTTTCCCGGTTCTGTTTGGATCTTTGGGAGTGAGGCTGAGTGAGGTCCAAAAACACATCTGTAATCCGGAAGGCTAAAAGCATTACCAGAGACAGCACACACCCTGGACACTGCTTCTTTGCCCCCCTGCCCTCAGGAGGGCGCCAAAAAACACTGAGCGCCCACACCACAAGACTAAAAAACACTTTCTACCACAGAGCTGTTACACTTCTTAACTACTTTAAATTATATCTTTAAATATAAAACTTTGGTATCACTGTTCTTCATGATTGACGTCATGTTTCCGTAATTGACTGTTAATGATTTCTAAAAGTGTAAATGTTGTTTTTGTGTTGTGTCACAGAGAGAAATCCCTCTCCTCTGACCTGGTCCCCTGACAACTCATTTAGACACATTAAATATTCAAAGCCTTGCTAACTGATGTTTTCAGTACATATCGTTATGGTTAATGATTCCTGTGGGATTAATCAGGAGAGCCTTCATGCAGAGGGTATGATGTATTCCTCTGTGGTGACAAATTATGGCAAAGTTGAACAAGTTGAAACAAAGTAAATAGAGAAAACTTAACTTCAGCTTCAACTTAAAACTTGTAAGGTAAAACTGTGCTTGGTAAAGATTGTTATGAATTTAAAGTTGGCCTGCAACAGAGGGGAATATCTCATCTTCACTGCCTGAGACGGTTCCTTTGCCCAGCATAGTGCATAGTTAGTTATATGTTACACAGCAATATAAAATATAAATAAAGTTAAAAAAAAAAAAAGGACATGATTGTGAGGTAAGGAAATCCCCCTTAGTCAAACTGTCATACAGATCTCAGCCTGGTATAGATATTTACAAATACTTTGGGACAGTAATTGAAATCAAACTGGAATCATATATTGATTTTGTTTATATGATAGCTTAACTGTGACTGTATTTTTTAAAGATATATGAACTCTCTTAAAGTTTGTGGCTCCGTGATGACTGTGTTCTATCGCAGTTTCATTTAATCTTTTCTACATGTTTGCATCGTGGTGTGGTCCAACAAAAATAGATTAAACAGTTAGAGTGTCAAAGTGTCCAATAATGGATTGTGGCATTTTCAGCTCTCTGACATCTATAATATGCATATTTTTAGGATAACTGAGGTTATTCTGGAGGTAATTCCATCTGATCGTTTTAAGGTAGCCTACCAGTTGTAAGGATTCTACAAATGTGTTAGAGTTTGAGTGTAGTTTAATCCAGGTAGGCTGGTTCGTGAAGAGATTCTTCTCCGTAAGGAAGGTCTAAATTGTGTTTGTGTTTTACTGTATTGTGGGTTTGACTATTGTTTCTGGTTCTCATAGCTGATGTCATCTGACTGCAAACCAAGTTTCCCCCTTAAACAAAGACAGTAAAGATTGTTTAGCTCGGTTTCCATCCATAGTTATCGCACATGTTAACCAAATTTTCAGACAAGGCAAAGGAAAATGCAAATTTATGTGAATATTAGGAGATGTTTAATCAAAATAAGTAGCAGGTGGCGCTAATTCTCCAGTCAGGTTCTAATTATACGACTGCAGAAGAAGAGGGCTCAACAAGATAAACAAGTGCAGTGAATGATCTGGTAGTTCTGTTGTGTTTGTTCTCCTCAGTCACAACCAGGCGGGGAGCTCCGGTCCTCTGAAATGAGGCCAACGCGGAAGTAACTTAAAACTGCATTCTATCAAAAGGCCACCAGGGGGCGACCGTTTTGGTGTCAAAAGGACTTCCGTCTCTATACAAGTCAATGGAGAATTCACCAACTTCTCACTTGATTTCTAACCTCAGTAAACGTTTTCAAAATGTGTTTATGGTCTCAATCGCTAGTTTAAAGCCTTCTTCAATGCAGTATGATGTTCATTTGGGACATTTTGGCCTCCCTGATTTTATATGTGACGATAAAGCAGGGTATGCATTAGGGCGTGGCTACGTCGTGATTGACAGGTTGATTGATTCACAGGTTCAGGAGGGCGCCTCATGCTCCTCCTGATGCCCATATAAGTAGAATCCATGTTTTTATTTTTCCCGACATGCACCTCAAATTCTCTGACAGCTCTGACATCTGGAGGGAGTTCTGAGTAGATGTGGAGATATTCCTGGCATGTCCAACTGAGAGGAGATGGCAGGGAGATTTACTGTACATCCCATCTGGTCTAGAGATCACCCAGGGCAGACTAGACGAAGTGTCTGTAAAGAAAGTTGAAAAAAGGTTGTACTTTATTTGCAATTTTTAAAGAAAAACAACACAAAGGTGCATCTTTTACACATAAAAGGGCTGTAGATGAGAATCAGGATGTCTGTCACCTGATGATGTCACGTGACGTTGGTGTGAGGACAGGATACTGAGAACGTGATAGTGTCATGTGAAATGGGCGTGAGGACAGAGTTCATAAACGGTATGTGAGGGTAGGCAAACCTTGCAGAAAGGCTGTGCCCATATGGGAACAAGCATGGCCTCTAACCTGCAAACTTTCTGCACTGAACAAAATACTTGTGTGTGATTTGGAGCTTTGTTTTGCTCTAAAGAGGACTGTTGACTGTTTTAGGAATACAAACTGAAAAAGAGTTGTTCTGCTTTTGTGCGCCAATTACTCAACAAGGCATTGTTCATATTTTAACTGTTTCTCTAAGATGTTGTTTGCAAATCAATCTCAGACCAACATCACTGCTGGTCTGCAGTATCAGGGGCTACTGGGAATAGTGATGTTTTCCATTCTGACAACCCTGCCATGTTGTGTGTTTCTCTTCATTAACGGGACTATGTTATTCACTTTGAGGAGTAAACTGGTGTTTCGTGAGACCTCCCGTTATATTCTCCTGTATAACCTCCTTTTTGCAGACACTGTACTCCTGGCACAGAGTCAGTTACTGTACATAATTGCTGCTTGTAGAATAAGGCTGACATATCCTGTATGTGGTTTTCTCATCACGCTTGCTCATCTCACAAATGAAATCTCTCCTCTCACACTGGTAGTGATGTCTCTGGAGAGGTATGTAGCTGTGTGCTACCCACTGAGGCACGCTACCATCATCACCATCAGAAACACAGGGGTGGCCATCACTGTGGTTTGGGCCTTTTGTTCAGTAAATGTCCTCATTCGAGTTGTTTTGCTGTTAGATTTTCCATTTGAAGACCTGGAGAGCCTGCAGATGAAAGACTTTTGCTCTGACATAGCCATGTTTGTTGGTGCGTTGTCTGATCATTATGACAAGGCCTACACTTGTTTTGTGTTTATATCAGCTGGTGTGGCAGTCATTTCTTCTTACATTGGTGTGATGATAGCAGCAAGGTCGGCCTCCACAGACAAAGCTTCAGCCCGTAAAGCTCGCAACACACTGCTGCTGCATCTGGTGCAGCTGGGCCTCAGTCTCCTGTCAACTATGCACAATCCATTGCTTTTAGCTATTTCAGAAATTGGAAGCAGGATAGTCATTGTGCGTATCCGCATGGTTGTTTATGTATGTATTATCCTCTTCCCCAGATGTCTGAGTTCTCTCATCTATGGGCTCAGAGATAAGACCATCAGACCCATCCTCATGTACCATCTGTGCTGTCGAGTGAAACTTTCAGTAATTCCATCCAAAGCTGAGGTCAGCATTCACTATCAATAGATGTACTACATCAGATGATATGGAAATGCTTGAAATAAAGGTTTTCAGTTTACATGATTCATAATTGAAAATATATATATTTAAAGTATATTTATGTAGTCAAACATGACACAAGACTCTTATTTCCATAAAATCCACCAGAAGAGGGGATGAAACCATTGCACAGACTGAAAACATAGCAGATTGTTGCCACATTTAATGATCACACATCAGTGTCTGACAGTGTCTCCTCTTCACATTCCTGATGGATTGATATAAAGTTTTAGACACAATACTATGAACATTTGTGCAAAACAATGCATTCCAGATAAATAGCCCTGAAGAAAATGTTTTGTGAAGATACGTAAATTTAGAAAGTATTCCTCTCTGTTAGGGATCTTTGCTGGCTCGGTGGTCAAACCTTGTTCCTGGTCAGCCTCCCTGTTAGATTGTTTTATGGCTTGTTAAATTTAAGAAATTATTTGTAATTTTACCCTAAGCCTAACCCTAAGCCTAACCCTCTTGCACACTCCATGTACCGTTTATACTGTTTTTATACTGTGAACTTTTACTACAAAATTTTCCATTTAAGGACCTGCAAGGTCTAAAAACTGATAGACCTTTTGTTCTGACATGTTTGTTGGTGCATTGTCTGATCATTATGACAAAGTCTATACTTGTTTTCTCTTCTGTTCGATGTTGTGTTACTTAATTCACTTATCTTTCATAGTAGTGGTATTTTTCTCTTTACTCTCTATTTTTTGACAGTTATGCACTACAGCACCAAGGCAGATTCCTTGTATGTGTAAATGTACTTGGAAATAAAGCTGATGTGGGAGAGGGAAGAGATGATGTTTTAAGGTTTTTTAATGAGGAACTTCATTTGTGGAAAGAGCATATTAGGCACAGATTATTAGTATTAGTATAGTATTAGGATAGTATAGTATTACAATGTTATAATATATTTTAAAACATGTCTGGAGGGGACCTTTAGAAAGTATGAAGACATGTTTTTCAGTGTTTATTCATGCACATTGCATTTGAATTCAAACTATGGGCCTAATTAATGTGTGATCATGTTTTCTCTGTTTTCTCTGATTATGTTTTCTCTTAACTGTGTTTGAAAAAACCCTGAGGAAGATTAAATAATTTATAGATCTCCCTTATTACCCTCAGGGAAATCTTTGCAAATCAAGATTGTTCTAAATTTGGGTGGAGTAGCGTAAAAATGACAAATAATCCAGTATAGGGCAGCGATCCTTACTCCCATATGCCTACCAGAACAACAGGGACTAATAACAATGCTAAATACACAAACTGCACACGTGGGGAAAAGAGAAAAGATCAAAAATGTTTTCACTGTAGTGTTAAGGTTGGATGGATATGATGAATGCTTGCAGTAAATACAGATCTCATGGAGACTTAACACCTGTAGCGCTTTCCACTGGATCAGGCATTATGGTCAGGTTTTTAATCAACTCCAGTGATAGTCACCAAAGTGGAGGCACATCATTGTCTACAATATCAGTGCATATTGGGACATTTCCCTTATAGAAATTAAGAGGTTCAGTCATAGCCATGAAAAACTACATTGGACCAAAAGTACACACTTTGCAAGAAAAAAACATGTCTTGACTTGGAGCCGGTCCAAACTATATTCTTGGTTGCTGTGGTTTCAACATGATACTGCAGAGCTTACTTCATGCAGAAAGTCAATGGTGCCAAAAGGTTGAACAAACCCCTCAAGAGGCTGCACATGAAACCTCTTTAGAACAATAGTGATACTTCACATGTGGAACCGATCAGCCAAAAGCTACTGGTTCAGGGTGTGTTCAAAGTGCTGCAAGGAACATTTAAATAAAATCTCTCTCCTCTCTACCCCAACCGGTCGAGGCAGATGTTCTCCCACTGTGAGTCTGGTTCTGAGGTTTCTTCCTGTTAAAAGGAAGTTTTTTCTCTCCACTGTCACCAAGTGCTGCTCATGTGGGAATGTTGGGTCTCTTATTTAAAAAAAAATTAAAATTAAAACCTGAAGAGTTCAGTTTAGACCTGCTCTATGTGTACAGTGCCTTGAGATAACTTTGTTTTGATTTGGCGCTATACAAATAAAGATTGATTGATTGATTGAGTCCTCCCACAGTGGTTTACCATGACAGGATGTCTGTTGCTGATGATTTCCTCCAAAGCTCAGATGAATTTCTCCATCCAGTAAAGGAAATGTGATTTGGTAGTCATTTGTAGTAGTGGTAGTTGTTTTTCTTCCAGCGAACCCCTCATGCCTGTCCATCACAGAGCCCCCTCCAGATGGCCTTCCAACCGAAAACATCACATCTGCTTTCACTACAAAGGTTTCTCCCCTACATCACTACAAAGAAGATACATTCATTTGTTCTGGCTTGTTTGATCAGCAGTACTTAGAACATTTGAGCAACTTCTGCCTTCTACTGATTATGATTCAGAGATTCTCAAATATCAACCCAAAACTGGCTGACTGATTGTGTTCGCTGTCTTACTGAGATTCATAGAGGACTGACAGGGTTGATTAATGGACGTCAGCCAATGTTAATTTAGTTCAGAATTGGAGGGTCTATAAATTGTACAGCTGATGTCAGGATTTCTGGAGTGCTGTCATTAGCTGTGTTCCCATCTAATGTCAAGCAAATTTTAAGCAAACTTTTGAAATGTCACAAACAAAGAGAATATGATAACAAAGAGGATTTCCATCAACTGGTTCGGAGCGAATAAACTGGGGTACGCAAAGCATAGTTTTGTCAGAAGTTGGCGGTAAAGACTACATTACACATGGCCGTACCAAACATAGCTGACCTTTTCATAAAAATGTATTGATGACAACATGGCTACTGCAACTATGGTAATGCTAGCTGTTATATGGTCAGTAAATCCTCCCAAACTGTCTCTTTGCCTGCTCGTTAAACCACAAATATCTAATTTTCTTTCACTGCATGTGTTAAATAAGATGCAGAATGCGGTTGTAGAAGATTTTGAGCTGTTTAAAAGCAACTTCGATGGAGCTGAGTAACAGGAGCAAAGTGATAAGTAATATAACATGTTACTGCAACTGCTGAGGAATGAGTTGAGTAATGTAAACACTTTCATAATTAGTGTTATCAATAATTAATTATAATTTTTTAAGTAACTTGTCCAACACTGTTCAGAATACATCCAATTTGGACATCAGTTTGTGTGCTTATTTTGCAACTTCAGGACAGACTGGATGTTCATTGGCAGGAGAAATCTTTCTATAGAATAATATGCTTGGACAGCCATGATTAATACAAGCAAAGCAACAAATAAAAATAAATCCACCAAGTTTGATAGATGCTAATCATTTCTTTGCATTTCCACTATGGAAAACATCACCAGATGGACCAGGATACTGGGAATGTGATGATGTCATGTGATGATGTCATGTGATGGTGTCATGTGATGGTGTTTCGTGAATTGGGTGTAAGGGCAGAGCTCATATACAGCATATGAGGGTAGTCAAACCCTGCAGAGCAGCTCTGCTTACATGGGAACAAGCTGAGACTCGTACTTGCTCAAACTGTTTGCAGGGGAAACATGTATGTGCATGATTTGAAATGTTTGCATGTTTACTGAACAGGTGCCTCTTCTCACGCTGGCTCTTCACTGTTGTGGGAATACAAATTTGAAGAAAATTGTTGTGTGTTAGTTTTCAAATGAGATCAGTGGATTAATGTCTTAAATGTCTCTCTGAAATGACGTTTTCAAATCAATCTCTGACCAATGTCAGCGCTGAACAGCAGTTTCAGGGATTGCTGGAAAGGGGGTTATTTTCCGCTCTGACTACAGTGCCATGCTGTGTGTTCCTCTTCATTAATGTGACCATGCTTTTTACCCTGAGGAGTAAATCAGTGTTTTGTGAGACCTCCCGTTACATTCTTCTGTATAACCTCCTTTTTGCAGACACTGCACAGCTGGTTGTGAGCCAGTTATTGTACATAATTGCTTTCTGTAGAATGAAACTGACATATCCTGTATGTGGTGTTCTGACTTTGTTTGCTGTTCTCGCAAATGAAATCTCTCCTCTCACACTTGTGTTGATGTCTCTGGAGAGATATGTAGCTGTGTGCTACCCACTGAGGCACGCTACCATCATCACCACCAGAAACACAGCTGTGTCTATCATTGCAGTTTGGGCCTTCAGTTCACTAAATGTTCTCACTCGAGTTTTTTTGCTGTTAGAATTTCCATTTGAAGACCTGGAGAGCCTGCAGATGAAAGACTTTTGCTCAAACATAGCCATGTCTATTGGTCCGATGTCTGTTAACTATGACAACGCCTACACATGTTTTCTGTTTGTTTCAGCTGCTGTTGCAATCACTTCTTCCTATGTTGGAGTGATGATAGCGGCCAGGTCGGCCTCCACAGACAAAGCTTCAGCCCATAAAGCTCGTAACACACTGCTGCTGCATCTGGTGCAGCTATGCCTCAGTCTCTCCTCAACCATTTACACCCCAATGCTCATAGCTCTTTCGAAATCTGTTGCAAGATTAGTATTTGTGCGTGTCCAGAATGTTTTTTATGTGTGCATCTTCATTTTCCCCAGATGTCTGAGTTCTCTCATTTATGGTATCAGAGACAAAACCATCAGACCCATCCTTGTGTACCATCTGTGCTGTCGGCTGAAACTCTCAGCCAAGTCTGAGGTCTCCCCTTAGGTTTAATGGACTGGGTCAAGCTTTGTATGTCCTCGTAAATATTTAACACATTTAAAATAAGCATATCTTTGATTTAGCACGAGGCAAATTGAAAATAATAAGAATAACAATTTTCATATGTAGTTTTATCAGTATTTTTTTATCTACAGTAAAGAAGAATGTCAAAAATATTAACATAGTGTGAACAAACAAAGGGTGTTTGAAAAGGATTGTAATTGTTGAAGATACTTTCATTAAAATGTTGAAAGGGCAGAAAGGGCAACGTCAAATGTATTATTATGGGGAAATCTCTTCAGATCTTCTCAGATATGTGGAGTGAGCAGATGTAGTAGATTTATTCATTTTGATTTAATTCAAGCTCGGATTGTCTATAACGAAATACAATGATATGAATATTCTTCATAAGCAAAATAACTACAGATTGCATTATTAGTGATTTTCAGTCTTTATTAATGTGAAGAGATTAATGTGGTACATATTATTTTCTGTTGTATAACTGCCAGGGGAATGTGCTTGGGGAAGAATGTATGTTATAAACAGTATGAATATTTGGTCCATTGTGGCCACAAAACTCTAAGTGACGGTTAATATTTTTAAATTGTACTTTTATTCCTATTTAATGTAGATGCCAAACAAATGAATGAATAAAACTGTACAGGAAGGCATATTTGTACATGTGTGTATGTGTCTGTCAGGTGCATGTAGAGCACTAAATGCTGCAGCTGCTGTTAAAACACCCACAGGGTTAATTAGACGCTACAGGCTTTTAGTTAAGTTAATTTGACATAAGGAGTATGACATTTAATCACACACCACTACAAAATGTCCTCTTTGTGTAGAACAGCAGTAATGTACAGAAGCATTCAGGTAACAGGAGATTTCATGGATGGACTGAATGACCTCATCCAAAATAAGGTACCTGGGACCCCATCCTGGACCCTGGCCAGGCAGCGTGGCGCAGGCTATGCTGTCAAATTCTGGTTTCATAAACTGTCTTTTGTCTTTTGGTACCTGGAGTGTTTCCTCTGTGGGGCAGAAGGAACCATATGTAGTTTTAAAACTGAAGTGATACCTAGTATTTACATTGTGGTTCCTAGTATCTCTAAAAGTAGAATGGGAGGCAGAGCCTTCAGTTATCAGGCTCCTCTCCTGTGGAACCATCTTTCCTTTTAAATAAAGCTTATAGTTAGGCCCGAGTCCTATGTAGGCCATGATGCACTGAGGTCCTCTCTCCTCCTCCCTCTCTCTATCTGTTCACATTCATGTACCATTAATGCATTTCACCAACTTAACTTCTTACCCAGAGTTTCTGATAACACTTTACTTGAAGGTATCGTCATAACTGTTACATGACGCAGTCATGAACGCGTCATAAACATTATGTCAATGTCATAAACGTTTATGACTGTTGTCGTTAAGTGTCATTCGGTTTTTGTAATGACAAGTTGACATTGTTTGGGTTGTCCTTATTATGACAACTTGACATTAATCAAAGTGACATTACCAGAAAATGTCTTTGTCATCTGTGTGTGGGTATCATATCTGGATAAGAGAAAAACATTTTAATGCAGGTGTAAATGAATGCAGAATGCATTAGGAGAACACATTTGGGGGTCAGAAATCCTGAGTAAATTTAGCAGTGAATATTCTCAGTAAAGTCTACATACCAATAAGAATCGAGTTTAATAAGAAATACTCATCAGGTTTAACAGCAAATATCTGTTTTCAACAGTAAATCTTACTCAGAATAGCTGACTTACAAACTATATTTTGAGAAATACTTGATTTTTCAAAGCTTTTCACTGGCTGGGCCACGTTTTTACTTTTCCATATTTGCTCATTTACATTTGAACTCTGGTTCTATTATCAATTTTACCTTTTGTTCCAACACAACTGTCCACATACATAAGGATAACGATAGTACACATGACACAACAGACACATTTTATTTATATGTTCTCCATTATTGGTGCAAAAATTCTGAAACTGTTTACAGTGTTTATAACATAATGAGTCGACACACAGTCAGCCTTTGTTGCAAATAAAATAAGATCAAGTGCCAACAATTTTTTGCATTGACATTCACACCTGCCTTTATCATGCTGTATCACCTGTGTGTGGATATCCTATCTGGGTAATGTTAATGCAGACATTCAGACAGAATGCATTGTGATCATAATGTGATAAGATCAGCCAGACCACTTCTGGAGATGGTCTGGCTTACTTAATGATGTCATTATATCAGTCAGGTATAAATCATAGACTGTATATAAGAAATGGACGTAACATCCGTGACGTCACCCATTGGTTTGTGGACTGCTGCTCCGAAGCCAATAGTATCGGATCTGAGCAGCGCCATCTTGAAAATTTCAGGTGCATGCTGGGAAAAATAAAAACAGGGATTCTACTTATATGGGCATCAGGAGGAGCATGAGGCGCCCTCCTGAACCTGTGAACCAATCAACCTGTCAATCACGACGTAGCCACGCCCTAATGCATACCCTGCTTTATCGTCACATATAAAATCAGGGAGGCCAAAATGTCCCAAATGAACATCATACTGCATTGAAGAAGGCTTTAAACTAGCGATTGAGACCATAAACACATTTTGAAAACGTTTACTGAGGTTAGAAATCAAGTGAGAAGTTGGTGAATTCTCCATTGACTTGTATAGAGACGGAAGTCCTTTTGACACCAAAACGGTCGCCCCCTGGTGGCCGTTTGATAGAATGCAGTTTTAAGTTACTTCCTCGTTGGCTTCATTTCAGAGGACCGGAACTTCCTGCCTGGTATAAATGCAGTTTGTACGGTGTGACTACATTCGTAAGAATAAAACTCTGCCCAGTAAGTTGAGAGGTTACCTGACTCCACCTAGAGGTACAGCTGAAGGAAGTGTGGCAGCAGTGAGTAAGCAGTCAAATGCTTTAAGAACAAACGTATGGAGGGGGATCTGCTTTTGTGGTTTGTGACAGTTTGAAATTCGTGTCACATACATGAAGGTGTCTGACCACATGACTCTGAGGACTCCCACCTTGTATTCCTCCATATCACTGGTTTCAAGTAAGCAGCAGCATGTTTTGAGTTTTAGTATGGACCGTATAGTCATCTTAGGAATGGAAGAAACCTGCTACAGATTTTGCAGTGTCTGCAGTTCTATTATACCCCAGCACACACTGAGATGTTTTTTGGCTATTGTTTAAACATCCATTGTTAGACCATTGTTCAAAAATAATTCCAAACTGAAAGTCGTTATCTGGCTGTGATCAGGGCATCCTCCCTGGCTGTTTCAGCAACATGGAAATATATCTTTACCATCGTTAATGGACCTGTTCAGCTATTCTGCTGAGGTTTATGTACACAATGTGCATTCCACAGCATTATATGCCTTATGTGTCTAGATTAACAATTTAATATAGCCTACAATATACTTTATAAAATGGTCCAATGTACTGTGGTAAAAATATAATAGAAAATACATTACACCTGTTATTACGAAGCTGTTCAACATGCTCACGTGTCACAGTGTCACATGATGTTGTAGGACTAAGCTGATATATAGTATGTGAAGGCAGGTGAACCCTGCAGACCAGCTCTGCCTGCACAGAAAGAAGCACTGACTCCAGCTTGGTAAATATCTGTGCAGGGAAAATGTATTTTGATGATTTGTGCTTTTTGATGTGACTCAACATTTATTTGTGACTTAAACACATTTGATTTGAATTATTATTAATTAATTATTATTATTATAATTATTATGTATTACATACTTCTCTGAGATGTCTGATGCTCAATCTCGGACCAACATCACTGTTGGACTGGGATTAGTGGAAAGAGTGATGCTTACCACTCTGACTACAGTACCATGTTGTATATTATTCTGCATTAATGTGACTATGCTGTTCACTTTGAGGAGCAAACTGGTGTTTCGTGAGACTTCTCGTTACATTCTTCTGTATAACCTCCTTTTTGCAGACACTGTTCAGATGACACTGAGCCAGTTACTGTACATACTGTCTATTTGTAGAATAATGTTGACATATCCTGTGTGTGGTGTTCTGGTTATGATCGCCAGTCTTACAAATGAAATCTCTCCTCTCACACTGGTAGTGATGTCTCTGGAGAGATATGTAGCTGTGTGCTACCCACTGAGGCACGCTACCATCATCACCATCAGAAACACAGGGGTGGCCATCACTGTGGTTTGGGCCTTTTGTTCACTAAATGTTCTCATTCGTGTTGTTTTGCTGTTAGATTTTCCATTTGAAGACCTGGAGAGCCTGCAGATGACACGTTTTTGTGGCACATTTGCCATGTTTATTACACCAATATCTGATCATTATGACAAGGCCTACAGTTATTATCTGTTTATATCAGCTGGTGTGGCAGTCATTTCCTCTTATATTGGTGTGATGATAGCAGCTAGGTCGGCCTCCACAGACAAAGCTTCAGCCCATAAAGCTCGTAACACACTGCTGCTGCATCTGGTGCAGCTGGGCCTCAGTCTCCTGTCAACTATGCACAATCCATTGCTTATAGCTGTTTCAAAAATTGTGACGAGGATAATGCTTATACGCATTCAGAATGTTTTCTATGTGTTTATTATCATTCTTCCCAGATGTTTGAGTGCTCTCATCTATGGGCTGAGAGATCAGACCATCAGACCTGTTCTTCTTTACTATCTGTGCTGTCGACTGAAAGTCTCAGTCGTTCCAGCCAAGACTGACTCATCCTAAGATTCATGAAATGAACCTTTCTACATGTTTGTTTAACTCATACTGTAATCAGACTGGCTTTCATAGGTCAGCAAGAAATACATTAAAACATATTTTGAGATGTTTAGTTTAGATTTTCTTATTGTAATACACATGTGTTTAGTTGTGTGTGTGTGTTCGTGTGGGTGGCTTTACTGTGTGATAGATGTAGAGAGGAGATAAGACCATAAAGGGGAGACAGTATTAACTAGAGGAAAAAAGAAAGAGAAAAAAATAAATGAAATAAAAAATAAGTAACTATAATGCAGCTTGGAGGGGTCTGTGGCTGTGGGGGATTAGATGTAACAATGATATATGATATTAATTGGAATTTACAGGAGCTTTGTGTTTATTTTGTAATTTGTAGAATTGTGAAAAATGTTTTGATGTAAAATATCAATTTTCATCGGAGGGACAAATATTTTTGCTGCTGGGCCAAATTCACTAATTGCCTCCCTGTGGTGTAATATGAAGTAAGGAACTTTTGCGGTCCTGACACTTTTTTATATTCTTATCAAATCAAAGCCAAAAACATTCAAAACAACACATGAGAATGAATAAACAATGTTTTTAAATTATTCCAGTTGACGTCTTTGTTCATCATTTCTGTATCTGTCTAAAATTTTATTTTTATAAATTTGTTTAAACTCATTTAATGTTCTACATGTTTTCAGTTCTTCAGTACAGTTGTTACACAGATTAACTCCTTGTGTTGTGATACAGTGAAGTTCTGCTTTTGTCCTCACTAATTGTTTATTGAACATAGATATTCCCTGTAGATCATGTTTACCTTCTCTCATTTGGATGAATATTTTTGAAGTTAACGAGATGCTTAAACTTTAGTACTTTTAATTTAATTTGATGAAGAGTGGGTTTGTTGGTTCTCTGTAAGAGGTTTTATTTACATTTCTCATGGCTCTTTTTTCTTGATGATGAATATTGGATCTGTGTTTGTTATGTATGTGTTCCTCCATACTTCCACACAGTAGCTCATGTTTGGGAGTACAAAAATACAGTAAAAGGTGTATAGTAATGGTTAATTTAGAAGATCTTTGACTTTATATATTTATATATATTTATATTTATATATTGCTCTAAAATGATTTATGTGTAGCTTCCAACATAATTTATTGTCTATAATTACTCAAAGAGATTTGATTTCAGACACTCTTTCGATTTCTATATCGTTCATCACAAGTTTCTTGCATGTGCTAGTTGACCTATTCCCAAATATTATAGATTTTGTTTTGCTTAAATTTAGTGTCAGTTTATTTAGATCAAACCAACTCTTAAGCTTCTTCTATCATTTCCTCCTGTATCCAAGAGTTATTCCAAGTTATCCCCACAGCAGATTAAACTTGTGTCATCCGCAAATAAATTATTTTTTTGTATTTTGGAAACCTTGCATATATTATTGATGTACAAAATAAACAAAAATGTTCCCAACACTGAACCCTCGTAAATCCCTCACTCAACCTTCAACAGCCACGATTTGAGATGATTCATTTTCACATAATGATTCCTGTTAAGCTGGGTCAGAGCAGAGTGACCCAGCGGGGGACCTTTGCGGTCCGATCCTCGGATGCAGAAGCTAGCTCTAGGGACGTGGAATGTCACCTCTCTGGTGGGGAAGGAGCCTGAGCTGGTGCGCGAGGTTGAGAAGTTCCATCTAGATATAGTCGGCCTCACCTCGACGCATAGCAAGGGCTCCGGAACCAGTCTTCTCGAGAGGGGTTGGACTCTTTTCCACTCTGGAGTTGCCACTGGTGAGAGGCGCCGGGCAGGGGTGGCAATACTTATTGCCCCCCGGCTTGGTGCCTGTATGTTGGAGTTCACCCCGGTAGATGAGAGGGTAGCCTCCCTTCACCTTTGGGTGGGAGGACGGATCCTGACTGTTGTTTGTGCCTATGGTCCAAACAGAGTATCCACCCTTTTTCGATTCCTTAGAGGGGGTGCTAGAGAGTGCTCCCTGTGGAGAGTTCCCTTGTTCTGCTGGGAGACTTCATCGCTCACATCGGCAGAGACAGTGAGACCTGGAAGGTTGTGATTGGGAGGAACGCCCCCCCGATCTGAACCCGAGCTGTGCGTTGTTATTGGACTTATGTGCTCATCACAGATTTTCCATAACAAACACCATGTTCAAGCATAAGGGTGTCCACATATGCACTTGGCACCAGGACACCCTAGGCCGCAGTTCGATGATTGACTTTGTAGTCGTGTCGGCGGACTTGCGGCCGCATGTCTTGGACACTCGGGCGAAGAGAGGGGTGGAGCTGTCAACTGATCACCACCTGGTGGTGAGTTGGCTCCCATGGTGGGGGAGGATGCCGGTCAGACCTGGCAGACCCAAACGCATTGTGAGGGTCTGCTGGGAACATCTGGCAAAGTCTCCTGTCAGAGAGAGTTTCCACTCCCACATCCGGGAGAGCTTTGACCATGTACCGGGGGAGGCGGGGGACATTGAGTCCGAGTGGGCCATGTTCCGTGCCTCCATTGTCAAGGCGGCCGACCGGTGCTGTGGCCGTCAGGTGGTCGTTGCCTGTCGTGGCGGCAATACCCTAACCCGCTGGTGGACACCAGTGGTGAGGGATGCCGTCAAGCTGAAGAAGGAGTCCTATAGGACCTTATTGGCCTGTGGGACTCCGGAGGCAGCAGTCAGGTACCAACAGGCCAAGTGGAGTGCAGCTGCGGCGGTCGATGAGGCAAAAACCTGGACATGGGAGGAGTTTGGTGAGGCCATGGAAAACGACTTCCGGACGGCTTCGAAGAGGTTCTGGACCACCATCCGGCGTCTCAGGCGGGGGAAGCAGTGCACTGTTAACACTGTGTACGGTGCGCTGCTGACCTCGACTCGGGACGTTGTGGATCGGTGGAAGGAATACTTCGAAGACCTCCTCAATCCCAACGACATGCCTTCCGGTAAGGGAGCAAGGCCTGGGGATCCGGGTGTGGGGTCTCCTATCTCTGGGGCTGAGGTCGCCGAGGTGGTCAAAAAGGTCCTTGGTGGCAGGGCTTTGGTGGATGAGATCCGCCCCGAGTTCCTCAAGGTCCTGGATGTTGTGGGGCTGTCATGGTAGACATGAATCTGCAACATTGCGTGGACATCTGGGGCAGTGCCTCTGGGTTGGCAAACTGGGGTGGTGGTCCCTCTTTTTAAGAAGGTGGACCGTAGGGTGTGCTCCAACTATAGGGGGATCACACTCATCAGCCTCCCTGGTAAGGTCTATTCGGGGATACTGGAGAGGAGGGTCCGTTGGATAGTCGAATCTCGGATTCAGGAGGAGCAATGTGGTTTTCGTCCGGGACATGGAACTGTGGACAAGCTCTGCAGGGTCCTAGTGGGTGCATGGGAGTTTGCCCAACCAGTCCAAATGTGTTTTGTGGACTTGGAGAAGGCATTGGACCGTGTAGTAAGTCGGACTTGTTTCCAGTGAGGGTTGGACTCCGCCAGGGCTGCCCTTTGTTCCTGATTTCTAGGATTTCTAGGCGCAGCCAGGGCGTTGAGGGGGTCCGGTTTGGTGACCTCAGAATTGAGTCACTGCTTTTTGCGGATGATGTGGTCCTGTTGGCTTCATCAGACCGTGACCTCCAACTCTCACTGGATCGGTTCGCCACCGAGTGTGAAGCGGCTGTGATGAGAATCAGAACCTCCAAATCAGAGTCCATGGTCCTCAACCGGAAAAGGGTGGAGTGCACTCTCCAGGTCAGGGATGAGATCCTTCTCCAAGTGGAGGAGTTCAAGTACCTCGGGGTCTTGTTCACAAGTGAGGGAAGGATGGAGCAGTATATCGACAGGCAGATCGGTGCGGCGTCTGCAGTAATGCGGACTCTGCACAGATCCGTCATGGTGAAGAGGGAGCTGAGCCGAAAGGCAAAGCTCTCGATTTACCAGTTGATCTTTGTTCCTACCCTCACCTATGGTCATGAGCTTTGGGTAGTGACCGAAAGAACAAGATAGCGGGTACAAGCGGCCGAAATGAGATTCCTCCATAGGGTGGCTGGGCTCTCCCTTAGAGATAGGGTGAAAAGTTCGGTCATCCGGGAGGAGCTCGGAGTAGACGCGCTGCTCCTCCGCATTGAGAGGAGCCAGATGAGGTGGCTCGGGCATCTAGTTAGGATGCCTCCCGGACGTCTCCCTGGTGAGGTGTTCAGGGCACGTCCCACCGGTAGGTGACCCCGGGGAAGACCCAGGACACGCTGGAGAGACTATGTCTCTCGGCTGGCCTGGGAACGCCTCGGGATCCCCGGGGAAGAGCTGGACGAAGTGGCTGGGGAGAGGGAAGTCTGGGCTTCCCTGCTTAGGCTGCTGCCCTCGCGACCCGACCCCGGATAAGCGGCAGAAGACGGACGGACGGACGGACGATTTGAGATGATTCATTTTCACATAATGATTCATGTTAAGCTGGGTCAGAGCAGAGTGACCCAGCGGGGGACTTCATTTTATTTTTGTTCGTTTGCTAGTTCTATCCTTTCTCAATTTTCGTTTTTTTTAGCTCTTTTCCCCTTCCCCTTCTCCTCTTCTTTGTTTTCTTTGCTTTCACCTGCTTTAGGCCACCATCAGTGTGTAAATATTCTATCTGGATAAGGAAAAAGGTGTAAATTCACACAGAACACATTGTGATTATAATGTGATAAGATCAGCCAAACCACATCTGGAGGTGTTCTGGCTTACGTTATGATCAGACCTTAGTCAGGTATACATGCAGTCTGTACAGTGTGACTACATTCTTAAGAAAACACTCTGCCCAGTAAGTTGAGAGGTCACCTGACTCCGCCTTATCTTGCTAAAGGTACAAGTGTGACAGCAGTTAGCAAGTCTTTCTTTGCAGAAAGTTATGAAAAAATGAATGAATGCCCACTTCTTGGTCATGTATAGATTCACATTATACATTCACAAGTGACTGTTGCTACAGAGCTACAATTACCTCCATCAGAAACACAGCAGCAGTGGTTATCATTGTGGTTTGGGCCTTTTGTTCACTCAAGGGTTAGGGTTAGTTTTCTAACCTATAGTTTGTTTGCCCTGGTCTGAATCAGTGGACAAGTTGTTAAACTTGGTTTGGTTTCACATAGAGAGAAATCCAAGCAAGCCGAAATCCATCACTACAAGCCAGGTGAGAACGTTCACTGTTTATTGGTCAGATGTGTCCGGAGAAGGAGCAAGAACATAAACACAGGAAGAAGATCCTGAAGAAGCTCCTCTGACCAAATACAACATACTACATTACACTAGTCCAGGCCAGACCTCCATTCATTCTTCAGTTTAGGCATCCATCACAGGATGCAAAGCTAACCTGGCTGTGCAAGCCATTTAGCTCAAACTCTCAAAGTAGGCCTGGTTACTGGATCGGATCGAGGTCAGATCACATTCCCACAACAGATGAACCACTCCAGAATTTGTTTGGGACCAATTTAACCAGACTAGAATGCAAAGGTGTGAAAATGCTCAAAAGGTCCTCATACTCATGTTTGAAAAAAATAATAGGAAATACATTATTATTACGAAGCTGTTCAACATGCTCACGTGTCACAGTGTCACATGATGTTGTAGGACTAAGCTGATATATAGTATGTGAAGGCAGGTGAACCCTGCAGACCAACTCTGCCTACACAAAGAAGCACTGACTCCAGCTTGGTAAATATCTGTGCAGGGAAAATGTATTTTGATAATTTGTGCTTTTTGATGTGACTCAACATTCATTTGTGACTTTGATTTGAATTTTTCTCAGAATACAAACAGAAAGAGATTTTTTGTGCTTGAATGTTTTAATGACATCAACAGGTTCATAATTATTATGTATTACATACTTCTCTGATATGTCTGATGCTCAATCTCGGACCAACATCACTGTTGGACTTGGATTAGTGGAAAGAGTGATGCTTACCACTCTGACTACAGTACCATGTTGTATATTATTCTGCATTAATGTGACTATGCTGTTCACTTTGAGGAGTAAACTGGTGTTTCGTGAGACTTCTCGTTACATTCTTCTGTATAACCTCCTTTTTGCAGACACTGTGCAGATGACACTGAGCCAGTTACTGTACATACTGTCTATTTGTAGAATAATGTTGACATATCCTGTGTGTGGTGTTCTGGTTATGATCGCCAGTCTTACAAATGAAATCTCTCCTCTCACACTGGTAGTGATGTCTCTGGAGAGATATGTAGCTGTGTGCTACCCACTGAGGCACGCTACCATCATCACCATCAGAAACACAGGGGTGGCCATCACTGTGGTTTGGGCCTTTTGTTCACTAAACGTCCTCATTCGTGTTGTTTTGCTGTTAGATTTTCCATTTGAAGACCTGGAGAGCCTGCAGATGACACGTTTTTGTAGCACATTTTTCATGTTTCTAGTTCCAATATCTGATCATTATGACAAGGCCTACACTTGTTTTCTGTTTATATCAGCTGGTGTGGCAGTCATTTCTTCTTATATTGGTGTGATAGTAGCGGCCAGGTCGGCCTCAACAGACAAAGTTTCAGCCCATAAAGCTCGTAACACACTGCTGCTGCATCTGGTGCAGCTGGGCCTCAGTCTCTCCTCAACTATACACAACCCATTACTTGTAGCCATCTCAAAAATTGTGACGAGGATAATGCTTATACGCATTCAGAATATTTTCTATGTGTTTATTATCATTCTCCCCAGATGTTTGAGTGCTCTCATCTATGGGCTGAGAGATCAGACCATCAGACCTGTTCTTCTTTACTATCTGTGCTGTCGACTGAAAGTCTCAGTCGTCCCAGCCAAGACTGTCTCATCCTAAGATTCCTGAAATGAACCTTTCTACATTTTTCAGTTAATGCTGTAATATGCTGCATAGGTCAGCAAGAAACAAATTAAAAACATATTTAGAGATTACCAATGTTCATGTGTAGTTTTGTCAATATTTGTTGAAATCCACTGATAGAAGAATCAATATTCTGACAACCAAACAAAGGTATACTTGTACTTGTTTTGTTGTTTGTTTTTTTACAATACAAACTCAGTTAGATTTATTGTCTCTTTCTGTAACATCCAATACATGTTTGTAAATATGTAAATCCTCAAAAACCCAAATGTATGTGCTGTGGCTACATTATATTATATTCTATGTAAATACAGATACACTTTTTTATTTTATTTTGTTTGTTTATATGGACAAACATTAACACTAACAAAAAAGCATGACTCAACACAGCAGCAATAATAACAACATCTAGAATGACAATGAAAAAAGCAAACAATACTGTCTTTATTTCTTGTAGGAAATATGAAGATATAGTTTTGTCAGAAGTGCTCTCTGTCCTGTGTGCTTTTTTTACTCACTCACTTACTAATTGTAGTGCCAAGTGTAGTGTAATGCATAGAGCACCCTCTGCTGGAAATATTGTGTTTAACAGGAATAAAATAACCACACGTTAGTAAAACACCCAACCACAAATAACAAATGGCAAAGTAATTATATAATGTTTTTGAGACCTTATATTTTGCTGACTTAAAAATGTAGGGGGGTGTTAGTATTTCCCTGTCTTTCCAAACACCCAGTGCCTCACTCTCCCTCACAAAATAAAATGTCTCCTGACATTTCTATAGACAGTCAATGAGCAACCATTTCAATCGACCTCCATCTTCCAAGGCCTCAACAGGTTTTAGCCTCTGTTACCTTACAGTCACTCTGTTGTAGCAGGCTTTTCCACATGATGCCACCTTGTCAGCTGCCCTGGCCACAATCTGGTATGCATCTTGCATTCTCTTTTTCCAGTGACTCACATAGTCCTTTAAGGTTTCATGGGCCCCATCAATTTTGAGATCAAACAACAGATCAATTGGCAGGTGTGGGATCATCCGAAGATGAGGTAATAGGATGCATAGCCTGTTGCGTCATTCTTTGTACAGTTGTATGCATGGACAACTTTTGCCAGAGACTCTTTTTTCTCTTTCTCTTCTTCCAGGGTGCACAACATTGACAAGAGGGTATGGTTAAATATCTCTACCTGCCCATTCCCCTGTGAGTGATAAGGTGTTGACCGGGTGCCTGAGAGATCCTTCAGCCCTACCATTAGTTGGTCCCCATCTCTTTGCCCATATAGTGATGCAACTTGTGGGTGATGGACTTTGGGCATCACCAACTTTGTTGTCCATGTATTTATTGGAGCAATAGGTAGCATTGTATTTATTTATTGTTGTGCAAATGTGCAACTTTGTTGTCTATCTATCTATGTACTTGTCTATGTATTTGTTGCGCAAATGTGCAACTTCACTCTTTTTTTCTTTTTTTTAACTATGGCGACAGCTTGTCTCAACACTCCAAGACAAATTTCCCTTCGGGGACAATAAAGTATCTATCTATCTATCTATCTATCTATCTATCTATCTATCTATCTATCTATCTATCTATCTATCTATCTATCTATCTATCTATCTATCTATCTCACTGTTTTCAGCAGGAGGTCCTGCTGCACAGGACACCATCTGCTTCGACCTGGATCTTTCTTTGGTACAGCACAGCACCCAAACCAACCTGAGATGCATCACAATGTAGCACGAATGGCTGTATAAAATCAGGTAAAATCAGGACATCAAAGGACAAGAGGCTTGGTAAGTGCATCAATCAGCTCATTTAGCACTGTGCGTGATGGTAAGTGACCTTTCTTCTTCTTCACTGGTTTCTTTTGTCTTTCTGTTGGTGGGTCTGGGGTGTGTTCTTCAGGGTTTGGGACAGTTATGCAGTTTATGCAGTGGATGGGCAACGCAAGAGAAGTTGGGAATGAAGGGTTGGTAATAGGAGAGGAACCCAAGCATCTGGCGTAGGTCACCAACAGTGATGGGTGCTCTCTCCTTTAGATCCCTCACAGCCTGTACTGGATTCTTGAGTTATCTGTTGTCACAACAAAGGTGCAGGCTGTAGTCTTTCTTACAAACGCATACCACCGGTGATTAATATGGTGACCCTGATGGGGTGATCCAACCTGTTCTACAAATCTTGCAGGTAGTCTTTTACTTCATCGTGGAGACGCTCTGAGGTGGACATGTAGGTCTGTTGCACTGGACTGGTATCCTGAAGGGTGATATGCACCTTGAGAGAGGGGATACAGCTATATCGCCACTGTCAAATGCAAAGGCCTGACACTCGTCCCTCAACATTATCTTTACCACTCCCTGTTGACCCTCTGGAAGGTGTTAAGGTCCACAGGGGGTTCCCATGTCATTGGTTATTGGTTTCCATGTCATGTCATTGGTTCCCATGTCCTCTTGCTTGCTACCAGAGTGTGGGGCTCTAGTTACATAGTTGGACTCAACCTCCATGCTGTCTGTCATATCAGGTGTGGATTTGTTCTCTTTGGTCTGAATTGCTACTGAATACGCTGTTGTGACTGGTTCTAGATGTCCAACAACTTTATGATTGCCCAGGTAGAGAGGGGTTCTGTATGTTCATCACTGGAATTGGTTCATAAAGTACTTTGCTTCTGGGATCCACACATAGACTGTATATAAGAAATGGACGTAACATCCGTGACGTCACCCATTGGTTTGTTGACTGCTGCTCGGAAGCCAATAGTTTCGGATCTGGGCAGCGCCATCTTGAACATTTCCGGTGCATGCTGGGAAAAATAAAAACACTGATTCTACTTATATGGGCATCAGGAGGGGCATGTGGCGCCCTCCTGAACCTGTGAAGCAATCAACCTGTCAATCACGACGTAGCCACGCCCTAATGCATACCCTGCTTTATCGTCAAATATAAAATCAGGGAGGCCAAAATGTCCCAAATGAACATCATACTGCATTGAAGAAGACTTTAAACTAGCGATTGAGACCATAAACACATTTTGAAAACGTTTACAGAGGTTAGAAATCAAGTGAGAAGTTGGTGAATTCTCCATTGACTTGTATAGAGACGGAAGTCCTTTTGACACCACAACGGTCGCCCCCTGGTGGCCTTTTGATAGAATGCAGTTTTAAGTTACTTCCACGTTAGCATCATTTCAGAGGACCGGAACTCCCCGCCTGGATCCACACCAGTATTTCAATAAAGACCCCGCCCTCAGAAAGTGGTGACTTGATTGGTTGGCAAGTGCACCCTTTTCTCACCTGCGGATGACACCAGTTCCTGGGTCTGCGCCCTCTGTGCTACATCAACTTCACCACACTCTGAGCTGTTTTCACGATTATGGCAAATGCGTCACTCACTCTGTGAGCTAGCTGTTTTCTTCCACCTTTCGTCTTTCCCTCATTTCTGTTGATGATGATCTCTATGACATTGTAGCCTATAATGGGGTCACTGGCTAATGCTTGGTCACTAGACATGAGTACTGGTACTTGTAGGTCACTTGTCATTTGAGGGTTGATGTCCAGCTAAAACCTGACCTTCATCCAGCCAGTATAGGCGATGGGTGTATCATTAGCAGTAGGAACTATCAGCATCTCATCCTCCAAAAGCTCTGAGATGGACCGGATAACTGTGTGAGGTAGGTGTTTCTGTCACCAGGTATCATTTACTATGACCAGACTAGGCCCCTGTAACCCAAAATGCTTTAACTGGATGATTGTCCATGAAACAGTTTACCATACATCTGCTTCCTACAAGGCTCACTAATCATGACTTGTGATGGGGGGGCCTGATAGTGAAATGCATTCACAGCTATTGAGGCATCTGCTGCTTTTTCTCTGGGTGCTGTCATTGGTAGAATTGTTGGTGATGCTCCATCCTGGACTACTGATGGTCCCACCAAAACCAGAGCCCCTCTACTACTCTTTGTCTTTCTCCATTCCTGCTGCTGAGAGTGGCAAGGATTGCTCTCTTTCTTCAGCTTCTGCTGCTCAGCTTTCTGTTCTCACATGTGGCCTGCTTGCACCAAACATACACTGAACAGTCCTGAACAAACAGTGATGCGGGAGCCTGCCTAGGATTCAGCAACAAAAGAACTCTCACAACAAGCAACCTCTTCAGTAACCTGGACCCTCTGATCTGCACAACTGAACACCAACTACCTAATAAAGCTGGCATCATTCAGACTTGGAGCCAACCTCTTTTAAACCCAAATTCACACACCTCACTATCTGCAGCACATGTGGTTTCAAGACACCACATGATCTGGTCTTTTGTCTGTGTAATCTTCTTTGTTGGTTATATTGCTATTGTTTCCTAACACACACACACACACACACACACACACACACACACACACACACACACACACACACATCTGCACATACGCATACTTAGATTTCTCGTTTGTTTTTACTCTTTTAGTATATTTAGCTAAGTTTTGAGATTGTTGTTTTGCATGTTCATTGTTTAAAATAAATGCTTTTGGATATACATGCTGTCTGTTGAATGTTGCTTAAAAATACGTTTTGCAGTAACATCATCACCCTCAGAAACACAGCAGTGGTTATCATTGTGGTTTGGGCCTTTTGTTCACTCAAGGCGTTTTCTAACCTATAGTTTGTTTGCTCTGGTCTGAATCAGTGGACAAGTTGTTAAACTTGGTTTGGTTTCACATAGAGAGAAATCCAAGCAAGCCGAAATCCGTCACTACAAGCCAGGTGAGAACGTTCACTGTTTATTGGTCAGATGTGTCTGGAGAAGGAGCAAGAACATAAACACAGGAAGAAGATCCTGAAGAAGCTCCTCTGACCAAATACAACATACTACATTACACTAGTCCAGGCCAGACCTCCATTGATTCTTCAGCTTAGGCATCCATCACAGGATGCAAAGCTAACCTGGCTGTGCAAGCCATTTAGCTCAAACTCTCAAAGTAGGCCCGGTTACTGGATCGGATCGAGGTCAGATCACATTCCCACAACAGATGAACCACTCCAGAATTTGTTTGGGACCAATTTAACCAGACTACAATACAAAGGTGTGAAAATGCCCAAAAGGTCCTCATGTTTTTTGTGCATATACGCACCAACTAAGTTTACATTACTAAGTTCACACTGTGTAAGACATGATCACACAGACCAGGGTGGTGACAAAATAATAGGAAATACATTATTATTACGAAGTTGTTCAACATGCTCACGTGTCACAGTGTCACATGATGTTGTAGGACTAAGCTGATATATAGTATGTGAAGGCAGGTGAACCCTGCAGACCAGCTCTGCCTACACAGAAAGAAGCACTGACTCCAGCTTGGTAAATATCTGTGCAGGGAAAATGTATTTTGATGATTTGTGCTTTTTGATGTGACTCAACATTCATTTGTGACCTAAAGACATTTGATTTGAATTTTTCTCAGAATACAAACAGAAAGAGATTTTTTGTGCTTGAATGTTTTAATGACATCAACAGGTTCATAATTATTATGTATTACATACTTCTCTGATATGTCTGATGCTCAATCTCGGACCAACATCACTGTTGGACTGGGATTAGTGGAAAGAGTGATGCTTACCACTCTGACTACAGTACCATGTTGTATATTATTCTGCATTAATGTGACTATGCTGTTCACTTTGAGGAGCAAACTGGTGTTTCGTGAGACTTCTCGTTACATTCTTCTGTATAACCTCCTTTTTGCAGACACTGTGCAGATGACAGTGAGCCAGTTATTGTACATACTGTCTATTTGTAGAATAATATTGACATATCCTGTGTGTGGTGTTCTGGTTATGCTCGCCAATCTTACAAATGAAATCTCTCCTCTCACACTGGTAGTGATGTCTCTGGAGAGATATGTAGCTGTGTGCTACCCACTGAGGCACGCTACCATCATTACCATCAGAAACACAGGGGTGGCCATCACTGTGGTTTGGGCCTTTTGTACACTAAACGTCCTCATTCGTGTTGTTTTGCTGTTAGATTTTCCATTTGAAGACCTGGAGAGCCTGCAGATGAAACATTTTTGTAACACACTTATCATGTTTCTAGTTCCAATATCTGATCATTATGACAAGGCCTACACTTGTTTTCTGTTTATATCAGCTGGTGTGGCAGTCATTTCTGCTTATATTGGTGTGATAGTAGCGGCCAGGTCGGCCTCAACAGACAAAGCTTCAGCCCATAAAGCTCGTAACACACTGCTGCTGCATCTGGTGCAGCTGGGCCTCAGTCTCCTGTCAACTATGCACAACCCATTGCTTATAGCTGTTTCAAAAATTATAACGAGGATAATGCTTGTACGCATTCAGAATGTTTTCTATGTGTTTATTTTCATTCTCCCCAGATGTTTTAGTGCTCTCATCTATGGGCTGAGAGATCAGACCATCAGACCTGTTCTTCTTTACTATCTGTGCTGTCGACTGAAAGTCTCAGTCGTCCCAGCCAAGACTGTCTCATCCTAAGATTCATGAAATTAACCCTTTCCACATGTTTGTTTAACTCATGCTGAAGTTAGACTGGCCTTCATAGGTCAGCAAGAAATACATTAAAATATATTTTGAGAATACCAATGTTTATCTGTAGTTTTGTCAATATTTGTTGAAATCCACTGATAGAAGCCTCTCAGAATCAATACTCTGACTACCAAACGCAGGGCTGAGGTGGTTCCAACACTCAGATATGGTTGGGATGAATGCATTAATGCAAAAATAAGAATGCAAAAAAGTTAATTAAATAAATGTGAACAGTGTGGGTTGTTGAGTGAGCAGCATTAGCACCATCAACAGCTTCCCCATTCTTATCCTCAACAGTATGTGATATATGAAATGGTCCTCCTAAATAACTGTGTTAATTACCATAATAAAAAGAAAAACACAGAGGGAATGCAGTATTTGGAAGAGGAGGCTCCTGATAAGAATAAACAAAATAAAAACACAAGCAAATCCAAAACACTTTCAGTATATGGTGGGTAAACATTTATTTTCAAATTGAATTACTAAAATGATATTTAAAGTGAAAATAATAAAATAAAAAGCATCAGAGAAAAAAGGAAAATGATGAGAAAATGATGGAGGAAAAAAAGAGAGCAGTCAAAGTTGGACTGTGTAGGGAAATGTGTGTGTGATAAAAATTAGAACTTATGGAGGCAGGGTGAGCGTTAGGGTTACAATTGATTGTGGATTTGTGGAAACAATGTGTATGAAATGGATCAAACAGTAGAAATATAAAGATCAGAGTGCCCCAATGTTATCAGGGAATCAATATTTAAAGTGCATTGAACGTTGTTTCATGAGTCTGGACCACAAAGTCTAAAAGCAGTCTTTCCAAGAGGAACATGTAGTGTAATCCAGTCATGAGAGCAGGTTTTTATAAGTGCCTTCATATTGATCAGTCTACCTTTTCTTATAGAGCAATGATGGGTATTATAGGTATCTCTAGTAATAAATCTATGTACAGAGTGGTGTATGGCGTCCAAAGACTTAAAGGTGGTAAATGCAGCATGTCTATATATGACAGCACCATAGTCTAGAATTTTATTATTGGTATTTTTCTGGACTTCCATCACATACCTGCATGGCTGCAAAGGGTCAAAACCATGTAAGAGTATGGTAGCACGCGTTTTACATATACTCTACATTTCATGTTCCTCCAACTTGTCACGCTTTCTGATTGTGACTAACTACAGGTTATTGCTCTCCTTGTCTGAGAGCCCCTTCCCCGGGCTGCTACCTAAAAAAAAACATCTTCAGACTCATTTTCGTGTCCTGTGAACAGCTATCTTGGAAAGCTATGGAGGAAAGCTGCTAAAAAAAATCAATGTCAACTCTCCCGGACAACGATGATGTAAATTTACTAACTATTTATATTTTTTTCTGGAGTTAGCCACTTAATAAACATGATAAACGTTACTTTTGGAAACATAACCCTCTGAGCTGTGGCAGACAGAGGCCGTCTCCCCCCAGGTAACACTGGGAACACAGAACAAGAAAAGCAATAAAATAAAAATACAAAATAGAAAAGAAAAATAAGATTCACAGGAGACAGGCAGTGACCATTCCATTCAACTGCTCAGTCCACTATAATGTCCTGCCCCCATTTCCCCCCATTATGGCCCCTCTGAGCCTAACTGTCCAATGATTTTGTGTTGGGCGACGTGGAGAATGGAGTCCCTCTGGGAACACATCAGGGAATGGTTGGAAACAAAAACGTCCAGATAGAAGACATGTGACTGCGAAAAGACAGGGACGACTTCCTTCGATACAGGGTGAAAGTCTTTGAGGTGGATGGCCAATGTCCTCCATTGTCGTAAATATCCAACCTGCTCCCTCCAGTCGGCTGAATGTAGAGTCGGAGGTTGTATTATAATAGGGTGGAATTAGTGATGGAGAGGAGAAGAGGAGGGGGTGAAGCCAGCGTCCATACACACTATAGATCAGAGTAGGAGAAGAAGAGGGAGTGTATGGAGATCCAGGGGCTCAACTTTTCTTCATGGGCTTTTTTGAAAGAGCGGGGCGTTGGCCAGGGTTACAGGCTCAGGCAGTATTCAGTAGGTCCTGTATGGCTTTCTGCTGCGTCTCGTTCAGTGTTGATACACACTGTGTCCATAATCCTGCCGACACCTGTACTTGACGGATGACATTTGCCAGCCGCTTGCTGCACGGGTCTTCACTCTTCACCGATTCATTTGCAACGCCATCTGCGATGATGAGGAACATTTTGGGGAGGTTGGAGTTGTCTGGTCCAAGGACAATAGGGTGTTGCTTTCAATGAGGTAACACAGGAAGTCAGACGTGTGTACGGCCTCCTCTTTGTCCTCGTTGAGCGGTAGCCAGCTCAGCCAGTGAGGAAGGATCTCGTTGACATTGACTCACTCTGGTCGGAACCTCATGACCTTTCCGACGGCGGAGATGCAGTTCTCTGTGGCGTTGACGTTCTCCTTGGAGCGCGAGTCAGGTGACTGGATGACTGTGACCAGTAAGGGGATAGCCTCTGTACAGAATGGGCGGTAGCTCTCTCCTCCATACTGAGCCATGACACTGACACCATAGGAGGCTGCCTGCCGAACCTCGGGGCTCGTATCACACAGTGACTGCAACATCGGCCCCAGGAAATACTCAGCATATTTGAAAGAAGAGGGGCTGCAGTACTCCACCACATCGTCAAAGATGCACAGACCCCACTGTCTGTCAGCCCATGGCCTGTTGGGACATATTAGCTGGACGATTAGCTGCAGCAGCTGCTCAAACCAATGGCAGCACCTTCTCCTTGTAACTACTGAAAACTGAATGCAGGATGTCTGACACTTTGGTTAGGATGTACACATCGTTCTCATCCTCATCTTGTAACGATTCCTCCACCTGTTCATCATAGTCTTCATTTTGTCTCTTAGCCTGTCTGAGCTCTTGGTTCTTAAAATGTTCCTCCAGTTTCCCTTTCAAGATGCCGCCCAGCTTCTCAAAATGCTCATTGTTCAGACAGCCGTTTCCCATCAACTCAATACACTTGGCAAATGAATGCATAATTTCCGACAGGACGTCAGAGCCGGGCTCCCGTGCCGATGGCCTTGATGAGGGTGTCGCACATGAAGAGCCATATATGGGTGAGGTACTCTGGTCCTCGAACCCGTGCACACTCCAGCAGCAGGGGCATGGACTCGGCTGCTGCCACCCGCACACCATCGTGGAAGTAAAACTTTAGTAGAGGAACCATCAGCTTCACCTCTTCAGCTCTTTGGCATAACAGACCAGCATCTGGCAGGCAGTGACCTTCTCCTCCAGGCCGGCTGTCTTAATACTGAAACTCTGCTGGTCTCCCAGGTTGACAAACTCCCAACCGTCATCCTCTGATATGTTCTCCATGTCCTGAGTGTCAAGGAGGGCCACCTCAGGCTTGATGGAGGCTGTCTTCATCAGGGGGCCTATCACTACAGGCAGGTACTGCTGAAACTCTTTCCCCAGGATCTTACACATTCGGGCCCAGGCTGAGATCATGTACGAGATCTGAGGATCATCATCCTCCAGGTCTTTAAAGTCTGGGTCTTGAAGAGCAGCTGCATGACGGCAGATGTGTCTGGCATGAACTTCTCTTTGCCAACAGCCAGGCCGATGAGGCTGATGCACTCGATGGCCTTTTCACAAAGCAGCCGCAGCTCCTTCTGCACAGCGTTTTCTACAATGTGTTTCAGTGAGGGCAAGAAAAAGTCATAGTATGGCACAAACTTCTCCTCAGCCGTGTCAGCCACTGAAGCAATGGATGTCACCACCTGCTCCAGGACCAGTTTGGTACCCTTCTGGATCAACTCTTGCAGCTTGGCAACCATGATGACATGGAGGTGTTGCACCAAGCTGTCCAGATAAGGGATGAGCAGTGACTTGGGACAGTCCTCTGTGAAGTTAATGAGGGCAGCGGCAGCATGCGCCTGCACCCGAGGATTACTCTGGTCCTCCATGGTCTTAAGCAGGGCCAAAACAACCTTATCGTGAAATTTCTTTTGGAAGGTGGGGGCAAAGTCTGTGGCCATTTGTCCAATAGCGTTGCAAGCAGCATACCGCACCCTCGAGTGAGGGTCAGAGCAGAAGAGGAGGACGAAGCTGACGATCTCATTGAGAATGGCCTCCATCTGCTGGTGGCAGCCCTCACCGATGGCTGATAGCGCCATCAGCCCAGCATGACGGTACTTCCAGTCAGAGTTCTGCAGCATCTGCATGATGTGCTGTTTGATCACTGGCAAGATGATCTTTCCTCCCAGACCGCAGGCGATTCTGTCCAGAGCACTTTCCCCAGCCACAGCATTACTGTCAAAGTCATCATCTTCCAGCTCATCAGCCATGGCCCACTCATCATCCTCCTCAAGGTCCACCATCATAGCCAGCATCTTGGGCACACTCTGAGACACAATGGCAGTGTGTTTCCTCAGCATGGCTGCTGCAGTCTCGGATAAGGTGACGATGACCTCCAGTGCCAACTGGCTCTGCATCTTAGTCAAGTTGGTGTCTGCACACAGCTTCAGAAAGAGCTACAGAGTGGCTTCCAAGTTGTGTCTCAGGTATTTAGGCGCTGTGTCTGCAATTTCCACCAATGACTTGAGCACAGAATCGTCTCCCTGGTAGCAGGACTCATTCACTGCCTGCAGGATGCCTGGTGGCAGGTCAGCAAAGTGCTTCAGCAGGCTGTCTGCATCTCCAGGGTCAGGCCCGGGTAGATCTCCTCAAAGGACGATGACAGCAGCCGTCGCAGAAGCACTGCTGCCATCTGTTTGGCCTCCTCCGCAGCAGATGCATCTCTGATGGCCTGCAGCAAGAATGTGATCTTAGTCTGACCGGGGATGGTGTCATAGGTCTCCTCTGATTGTTTCCTGTTTCCTTAAGAAAAAAATGAATGACACCCATTTCTTGCCCATGTATACATTTACATTAGATTTTATATTATATATTCACAAGTGACCATCGCTACAGCACTACCATCATCACCCTCAGAAACACAGCAGTGGTTATCATTGTGGTTTGGGCATTTTGTTCACTGAAGGCGTTTTCTAACCTATAGTTTGTTTGCTCTGGTCTGAATCAGTGGACAAGTTGTTAATCTTGGTTTGGTTTCACATAGAAATCCAAGCAAGCCGAAATCCATCACTACAAGCCAGGTGAGAACATTCACTGTTTATTGGTCAGATGTGTCTGGAGAAGGAGCAAGAACATAAACACAGGAAGAAGATCCTGAAGAAGCTCCTCTGACCAAATACAACATACTACATTACACTAGTCCAGGCCAGACCTCCATTCATTCTTCAGCTTAGGCATCCATCACAGGATGCAAAGCTAACCTGGCTCTGCAAGCCATTTAGCTCAAACTCTCAAAGTAGGCCCGGTTACTGGATCGGATCGAGGTCAGATCACATTCCCACAACAGATGAACCACTCAAGAATTTGTTTTTGGACCAATTTAACCGGACTAGAATACAAAGGTGTGAAATGCAAAAAAGGTCCTCATACTCATGTTTCTTGTGCATATACGCACCAACTAAGTTTACATTACTAAGTTCACACTGTGTAAGACATGATCACACAGACCAGGGTGGTGAAAAAATAATAGGAAATACATTATTATTACGAAGCTGTTCAACATGCTCACGTGTCACATGATGTTGTAGGACTAAGCTGATATATAGTATGTGAAGGCAGGTGAACCCTGCAGACCAGCTCTGCCTACACAAAGAAGCACTGACTCCAGCTTGGTAAATATCTGTGCAGGGAAAATGTATTTTGATGATTTGTGCTTTTTGATGTGACTCAACATTCATTTGTGACTTAAAGACATTTGATTTGAATTTTTCTCAGAATACAAACAGAAAGAGATTTTTTGTGCTTGAATGTTTTAAGGACATACTTTTCTGAGATGTCTGATGCTCAATCTCGGACCAACATCACTGTTGGACGGGGATTAGTGGAAAGAGTGATGCTTACCACTCTGACTACAGTACCATGTTGTATATTATTCTGCATTAATGTGACTATGCTGTTCACTTTGAGGAGTAAACTGGTGTTTCGTGAGACTTGTCGTTACATTCTTCTGTATAACCTCCTTTTTGCAGACACTGTGCTGATGACACTGAGCCAGTTACTGTACATACTGTCTATTTGTAGAATAATATTGACATATCCTGTGTGTGGTGTTCTTGTTATGATCGCCAATCTTACAAATGAAATCTCTCCTCTCACACTGGTAGTGATGTCTCTGGAGAGATATGTAGCTGTGTGCTACCCACTGAGGCACGCTACCATCATCACCATCAGAAACACAGGGGTGGCCATCACTGTGGTTTGGGCCTTTTGTTCACTAAACGTCCTCATTCGTGTTGTTTTGCTGTTAGATTTTCCATTTGAAGACCTGGAGAGCCTGCAGATGAAACATTTTTGTAACACACTTATCATGTTTTTAGTTCCAATATCTGATCATTATGACAAGGCCTACACTTGTTTTCTGTTTATATCAGCTGGTGTGGCAGTCATTTCTGCTTATATTGGTGTGATAGTAGCGGCCAGGTCGGCCTCCACAGACAAAGCTTCAGCCCATAAAGCTCGTAACACACTGCTGCTGCATCTGGTGCAGCTGGGCCTCAGTCTCCTGTCAACTATGCACAACCCATTGCTTATAGCTGTTTCAAAAATTGTGACGAGGATAATGCTTGTACGCATTCAGAATGTTTTCTATGTGTTTATTTTCATTCTCCCCAGATGTTTTAGTGCTCTCATCTATGGGCTGAGAGATCAGACCATCAGACCTGTTCTTCTCTACTATCTGTGCTGTCGACTGAAAGTGTCAGTCGTCCCAGCCAAGACTGTCTCATCCTAAGATTCATGAAATTAACCCTTTCCACATGTTTGTTTAACTCATGCTGAAGTTAGACTGGCCTTCATAGGTCAGCAAGAAATACATTAAAACATATTTTGAGAATACCAATGTTTATCTGTAGTTTTGTCAATATTTGTTGAAATCCACGGATAGAAGCCTCTCAGAATCAATACCCTGACTACCAAACGCAGGGCTGAGGTGGTTGCAACAATCAGATATGGTTGGGATGAATGCATTAATGCAAAAATAAGTATGCAAAAAAGTTAATAAAATAAATTAAGAGAACATGCATGTGAACAGTGTGGGTTGTTGATCGAGCAGCATTATCTATCTATCTATCTATCTATCTATCTATCTATCTATCTATCTATCTATCTATCTATCTATCTATCTATCTATCTATCTATCTATCTATCTATCTATCTATCTATCTATCTATCTATCTATCTATCAACCAACGGTTACTGGTTGTCAAGGTGACAGTCTTCTATAAAGTTGAGGGGGGAAAAAAAACCGGAACGTCTTGGTCACTGCGTATGACGTGTGAAGTTGCGTGGTGACGGCGGCAGCGGCAGTTTTTCCCTCCTCGTTGTGAAGCTAGCGATGTTTAGCTAGCTCTGAGTTCTGCACGCGTTAAACTCCGCAGCTTGTATTGTTACCAGGGGGGAAACACCGCTACGGAGCTCCCACAGCAGCAGTGTTACAGGTACATATCACACAAACTAAGTAGCGTCAGGTTTTACGTGCGTGTGTGTGTGTTTTTTTGCAACCGTTTACGTAGCAGCCCTGAGCGGTTAGCTGCAGAGCTAGGTGGCTAACGTTAGCATCAAAACCGAGCTAACTTATAACTCTCAGCTGATTATAACTCCATATACACCCTCTAATATGAGTTTACATTGATTTGTTATATTAGAACCATCACTGTCTGTTAGTAGAGAGCAGTTAGTAGGTAAAGCTGTGCGGTGAGGTGTTTATGAGCTAATGTTAGCGTGATTGTGGCTAAACCGGAAGCTTCTGGGTTGTTTACCACCTTGGTTCTGATCCCGGCTGACGTCAACTGGTTCTGAACCCGGCTGGCGTCACCTTGGTTCTGAACCCGGCTGACGTCACCTTGGTTCTGACCCGCTGACGTCACCTGGTTCTGACCCGTTGACGTCACCAGGACTCGGATCCCGGCTGGGTCAGCTGACAGCAGGCTGGGATTAGTGATCGATACCTGTGATTGGCTGCACGTGGCCGGAGGACCCTCACATTATTATATATTTATTTAAATTGGTTGTATGTTTATTTGTTAAAGAAAGGCAGGATCAGATGTCATGATCCATGCAGGAGGAAACATCATCATACACACAGGGTCCCTGCAGAGCCTTAAAATGTCTGAAATTTAGTCAAAAAATGTGTTAAAATGTCTTAAATGTAGTTTTTGATGTTCACGGTCTAAAAAATGATGAAATGTAAGTGGTAACCGTGGCCTTCTGTACTGCTGAGGACACTGACGTAAACTAAATATATATTAAAACTGACTAGTGCTGATCAATATATTGATATTATATCGAGACTAGATATCGTCTTAGATTTAGGATATCATGATATGTCATCAGAGTTGTCTTTTCCTGCTTTTAAAGGCTGCATTACTGTAAAAATATGTAATTTTGTGAACTTACCAGACTGTTTTAGCTGTTCTGTTATTTACCTTTTACCCCCTTGCTCATTATATTCACAATACTGATAATTATTCATCAAGAATCTCATTGTGTAAATATTCTGTGAAAGCACCCGGTTAGCTGCACGTGGCCGGACGACCCTCACTTCATTATATTTATTTATATTGTTTGTTTGTTTATTAGTGACACGATAAATAAATGTCCTCATCAGGCACGTTTATTAAAGAAAGGCAGTATCAGATGTTAAATAAACATGACATCATACAAAATAAAAGCAGTACCTGTTCAATAGAGGAGGGAATCACCAGAGGCTCCACGAGACGATATTATTAAAATTGTAAATATATTGCAATATATTGCAATTCATTACCTTTTTTCACCTACAAATTATGTCCCTGAAGGAAAAAAAACTTCAATTTTCATTTGTTATTTCTATAATAAAGATCAATACTTGGCGTTAGTGTATTGATACAATATTGTCATGCAAAATATCACGACACTATGCTTTATCGATTCCCCTCCTACTGTTTCAAGGAGGGCGATGTGAGCTGAATCAAATATCACAATATCAATATTGTAGGTGTGACTATCAGTGCTTTCACAAAATATTTACACAATGAGATTTTGATAAATAATAATCAGTAAAGTGGATATAATGACAACATGGATAAAAATAGAAGAGTCCGTTAAGTAAAGTAGAAAACATCATTTTACTGTAATGTCGCCTTTTTAAAAGCAGGAAAAGAACAACACTTACTTACACCACCGTAATACTATATCAGCTGATATCTAGTCATCATGATATCGATATAATATTGATTTATTGGCCAGCTCTAGTTTAAAACATTACAAAATAAACTCTGTTTAGTGTCTGCGTGTCAAATGTGAACGTTAAACCACACACACACACACACACACACACACACACACACACTGAATGTTGAATGTTGTTGTTTGTCTCTCCTTGCAGACGTATGCTGTCCTGCTAGCAGGGCGACATGTTCAACAAGTCATTTGCGACTCCCTTCGGTGGAGGGACGGGCGGGTTCGGCACCGCTTCCACCTTCGGACAGCCTCAGAGTAAGTTATTATTTTTTATTAATGTTTTTATTTCTGGAGGATTCAAACGGCATCGAGTCGGCGTCGTGTTTTCATGTCTGAACATTTAGAGTCTGAAGTTAAAGGCAGATTACACAGAAACGTCTAACACAGTGAAGTAAGAAGGAAACACTTCTAGAGGTTAGAAGTGAGGATTGTTGTATGAGTCTGTACTTTTTTTAGGAAGATTCTGCATAATGTTCCTTTAATCAGACTATTATAATAATAAAGTTTAAAATCATCATTATAAATAAAACAGTTTCCAGATATTTTCAACACTAGCCGGGTTTACGTGGAGCTTAATATTCTGATTAGAAGCACAAACAGACTGAAAATGCTCCATGTAAATAAACCGGCCCAAACCGAAGGGAGTTTCATTTGGTTTCAGAGAGGAAGAATATTCATTTTCTCACACCGATGAAAGGTTAAATGTCATCATGTAAACGTTGAAAAGGAAAGTTGTCTCAATTAGGGCTGGGCGATTATGGCAAAAATCAAAATCAAGATTAATTGAACTTTTAACCTTGATTACGATTAATGAATGATTATGTATTTTTTGTATTTTACTCTGCTGCCCTCACACATGAGGATCTTTAGGGAGGGAAAATAATGCTGTTTTAAGGTGTGACGCTGTGGTTAATGTCTATTTTACTTGATTAGAACTATGTAAAGATCATGTTTGGGTTCAAATGATCATTAAAGATATGCAACCTTTGCTGTCATGGCAACAGTGAACACCACCATTAATTGACATGAGCAACATTAAGTCCATTAGAGTTTCTAAATGTCGGTTTCCATTATTTTTCGATTAATTGCCCAACCCTACTCTCTCTGCGTTCTTTCTGCTCCGCCTCGACGTCGCCGAAATGCTCAGTGACGTTTCCTCTCTAGTAGATGTGGCGGCTTCAAGCAGAGCGACTGGTCCATGATGGAGAGCTTGTTTCTAATTAAACTATAAAAGATTAAATATTATCTCACGTTTAGATGGAAGAAAAACAAGAAATACTCAACTCTTCAAAAAAGTCCATAAAAAACTGAAAGAAGCCGCGATAGACCGTAAACAACAGCAGCTACTGATCAGCTGACTGATCTCCATCTTTGGTCACGTGACGTTTACATTAATCTGCACAAAACGTCTGTTCTGATTAAATGGGCGGCGCATTTAAACACCAGATCAGAATAGATCACATCTCATGTTAACAGTCCTGAATGAAACAGTCTCCATGTAAACTTGGCTGCTGTGTTTAGAGCTTCATAATGTGACTTTATGATTCTCTAAATTTAAAGTTATCTCTCAGTTAGCTGCTAAGTAAAGGCTTCACACTTTATTTATTTATTATTTTAGAGGAAGTGAGGCTGTGAAACAAAAGGAGGAAACTTGAACATATCACACTATTTAAAACGAGCAGTCTGAAAATAGTTTAAACTACTGATCGGCGAGCGGAGTGATGACATCATCTGACCTCACGTGACCTCTCTCTGCAGACGCGGGTTTTGGGACGACGGGAGGCTTCGGGACGTCTGCGTTTGGGGCGACCACGAACACCGGAGGCCTGTTTGGTGCCACACAGACTAAACCTGGTCGGTACTGTTTAGTGTTTCACTGAGCTAGATTTAAAGGAGTTAAATTAATACATTAATAACCTCTCCTCTCCTCTGCTCCTCTGCTCCTCCTCTCTCTCTCCTCTCTTCTCCGCTCCTCCTCTCCTCTCCTCTCCTCTCCTCTCTCTTCTTTCTCCTCTCCTCTCCTCTCTCCTGCTCCTCTGCTCCTCCTCTCTCTCTCCTCTCTTCTCCGCTCCTCCTCTCCTCTCCTCTCCTCTCTCTTCTTTCTCCTCTCCTTTCCTCTCCTCTCCTCCTCTCTGCTCCTCCTCTCCTCTCTCTTCTCTCTCCTCTCCTTTCCTCTCCTCTCCTCCTCTCTGCTCCTCCTCTTCTCTCTCCTCTCCTTTCCTCTCCTCTCCTCCTCTCTGCTCTTCCTCTCCTCTCTCTTCTCTCTCCTCCTCTCTGCTCCTCCTCTCCTCTCTCTCCTCTCCTCTCTCCTCTCCTTTCCTCTGCTCCTCCTCTCCTCTCCTCTCCTTCTCTCTCTGCTCCTCTCTCCTCTCCTCTCCTCTCTGCTCCTCCTCTCTCTCCTTCTCCTCTCTCTGCTCCTCTCCTCTCCTCTCCTCTCTGCTCCTCCTCTCCTCTCCTCTCCTCTCCTCTCCTCTCCTCTCCTCTCCTCTCCTCCTCTCCTCTCCTCCTCTCCTCCTCTCTCTCCTTCTCCTCTCTCTGCTCCTCTCCTCTGCTCCTCCTCTCCTCTCTGCTCCTCCAGGCGGTTTATTCGGCTCCAGTACCTTCAGCCAGCCCGCTGCCTCCTCCGCCAGCACCGGCTTCGGCTTCGGAGCGGCCGGCGGCACGACGACGAGCCTGTTTGGAAACACGGCAGCAGGAACAACCGGAGGACTCTTCTCCCAGCAGAACAATGCCTTCGGAGCCACTAAACCCGCCTCGTTTGGAAGTAAGAACCTAAACTCAGAACTCCATCACATCAGAACCAAACATCAGCTAGAAGATAATAAAACACAGCTGAGACAAAGTTAGAAGACTTTTAGAAAATATGAAATAATATAAAAACTAAACCCTGAAATACAGAGAGTTAAAATTCCTCCTGAACCTCCGACAGCAGGGTGTTAAACATGAGGCTCGTGGGCCAGAACCGGCCCTCCGAGGAGTCCAATCCGGCCCACTTTCCTTCCTTTCTTCCTTGCTTCCTCCTTCTTGTGTTCTTTCCCTTCCTTCTTTCCTTCCATCTCTTTCCTTCCTTCCTTCCGTTTGTCTGTCCTTCCTTCCTTCCTTCCTTCCCTCTTTCCTTCCTTCCCTCTTTCCTTCCTTCCATCTTTCCTTCCCTCTTTCCTTCCTTCCATCTTTCCTTCCCTCTTTCCTTCCTTCCCTCCATCTTTCATTCCTTCCTTCCTTACTTCCTTCCTTCCTTCCTTCCTTCCTTCCTGTCTTCTTTACCTTCCGTTCATCTGTTCTTCTTTCCATCTTTCTACCTTTTTACTGGTCCGGCCTACATGTGGCCCTTTTAATAAAGATGAGTTTGACCCTCTTGTCCTACAGTAGTTCTGGCTCTCGGTACTTAACACTTTTTAAGGTATCGACTGAAATAAATCGATACCAAGTAGAATAAAAACGTCTCCAATCAATCGATGCTTTTTATATCCAGAGCTGAAAGTATGATGTTTATATGAACTAGCTCTCAGCCAATCAGTGTCTGTGCTTCAACCAGCTGTCTAACAATGAAAGATGTATATAAAGTTGAGTTTGTCTTTTGTCTCTGAGGCGTCTCCTCATGTCCTCCAGGCTTCGGGACCAGCACCAGCAGCGGCGGCTTGTTTGGGGCGACCAACACCGCCTCCAACCCGTTCGGAGGAACCAACTCTCTGTTCGGAGGCGCCGGCTTCTCCGCCGCTCAGCAGCCGGGAACCACCGTCAAGTTCAACGTGAGTAAGGCGGGAAAACCAGATGACATCATCAGTGTGTTTGAAATCCATATAATGATTTTAACCCCTTACAGTCGGTTCAGGGGCACCTTTTTACATTTGAGAGCATTTTTGAAGCAGAAATCACAGTTTGCTTTGAATCTGAATTAAAAGCCTTAAAATGATGATTTTGTTTGTTTGTTTTTTTTACTCATCAGCCTCCAACAGGAAGTGACACCATGGTGAAAGCCGGCGTGACCACGAGCATCAACACCAAGCACCAGTGCATCACGGCCATGAAGGAGTACGAGAACAAGTCTCTGGAGGTGAGTCAGACGGGTCGGGTTTGGGTTTGGGTTTAGTTCAGAGTTCCTGCGAGGTCTTAACTCCGTCCATATGTTGCACACTAGGTTTTAAATCTGTACGTTTATTTACTGCTTGTAATGCGTTGGTGGGATTCACAGTTAGATCTGTGTGTCGTTCTCTCTGAAGGATCCAGGTAATGTCATTGGCTTCAACAGTCAGAGTTCAGTAGTTGGTTAAAACTAATAATAATAATATTTTATTTAAGGCGCCTTTCAGATACCGTAACTGATACCAAACGATCAATTTGAAGCTCAGTGTTCATTATTTGCAAGAAGTCAAATTAGGCAGAGTTGGTGTGAAAGATTTTCCTTATTTTTTCGTACTTTGTGTCGGTCTTAAATTTAATTCATAAAGGTCTTAAAAGTTTTCCTTCCTTCCTTTTTACATTTAACTTGTTCAAACCTGCAGAAACCCTGTTAACTTATAAAATAATAAACTTCAGCTTCACATAAACAAATCGAAATGATCCGACTCTGTTTTCATTTCATTTTAACTGAACATGTAAAAAACAAAACGGCTATAAATAAACTTTCCATAACATACTTTATATCGTGCTGTAAGGTAGAAACATCAATATAGAAGATAAATAAATACATAATAAAATAATAAATAAATGTTTTAAGTGTGTCGGTGCTGAGTTTAGTTTAGAGAGAGCCGAGGTTTTAGTGAGCCTGATGATGATGATGATGATGCTGATGCTGATGATGATGATGCTGATGATGATGATGATGATGATGATGATCTTCATCTCTCTCTCTGCAGGAGCTGCGGTTTGAGGATTACACGGCGGGCAGGAAAGGTCCGACCAATCCCATCGCGGCTCAGACCGGCGGCCTGTTCGGCGCTACCACGGCAACGTCCAGCGCCGCCACCGGCCTGTTCGGCGCCGCGGCTCCAAACACGTCGTTCTCCTTCGGACAGAACAAGAGCACGTTCGGAGCAGGTGAGGAACCGAAACATTCAGTCGGTAGTTCAGAGAGAAATAAAGAAGATAAACGCTGCTCTGTTAATAACGTTTCATACTGCGAGTGTTTTTTATTTCTATTTTAACTAAGACATGAAAATATAACAATAATGATGGAAATGTTATTTTATTGGTAGTTTTGAGTCTCTTCAGTCTCTCCATCTCATAGTTACCATGGTAACTAGATGGCAGCTGTCACTCAAACTAACTGTAGGTTGTTTATAGTCATTTTAAGCCTCTTTTTAATCATTTTTGTTTTTTTAGGTTTTTTTTGTCTCTTTTTAATCATTTTTATGTCTGTTTTGGGTCCTTTTTAGTTTTTTACATCTCGTTTTGGTAGTTTTGAGTCTCTTCAGTCTCTCCATCTCTACGTTACTACGGCAACTAGATGGCAGCTGTTACTCAAACTAGCTTTAGGTTGTTTTCAGTCTTTTTTTAAAATCTCTTTTTGGTAGTTTTTAGGTTTCTTTAGTCAATTTGTGTCTCTTATAGTCGTGTTTTCATCTCTTTTTGGTGGTTGAATGTTATTTTATATGTAAAGGTAAAATGAGCAGAGCTTTATGGAGCTGTGGGGTTTATTGTATAACCATTAGAGCCATCAGTCTTCACTGATACATCATAAAAAGAAATCCTCATAACTACTATCTTATTAAAACTATTAACTATTCATTTCACTAAAACACATGGCAATAGATGCGGAGATAATCGGACCAGAACAGCCTCAATGGACAAACATTTGGAGCAGACATTTTATTTAGGACCAGCTGAAACATGTGAAGTGTGATTTAAGGAACCTGTAGAACTGGTAAATGGATCCGCTGAGTTAACGTGTCTCAGTCTCCGCTGTAGCTCCGGCTGCTGCAGGCTTCAACACCAACACCGGCGGGTTGTTCGGTCAGCAGGCTCCTCAACAAGCAGCATCGAGCCTCTTCAAACCGTTCGGACAGACGACCACAGCGCAGAGCACCGGATTCTCCTTCGGTAACACAAACACCATGGGACAAGCTAACACCAGCAGCATGGTGAGTCTCCTCCTCCTCCTTCCTTCCTTCCTTCCTTCCTTTCTTCCTTCCTTCCTCTCTCTCTCTCTGCATTTTTTTTTTTTTAGGTGATAATTCTTTAATTTTCTGATGGAGTTTTAATGTGCTCAGTCTCAGATTGTAAAACACACATTCATCAAACCGCTAATCAGACATTTTCAAGATTTATGAACTTTAAACAGTTTTGGGAGAGATGTTTAACCCTCTGAATCCCGAGCAGTTTCTGGTCGGTTTTTGCTTCGGTCACATTTTTACTCACTGTGGTCTCATTTTTCACTGCAATATGAAGTCCTGCACCTCTTTAGATTCAGGACAACCATGGTTAAAGCCAAATGTAACTCAACAATGTTTCCTGAGAAGTATAAAATATTGTTAAATGTGCCCTGTAACAAGTTTTGAAGGCGTAATAGAGTATGCTCATTGGTGCTGAGCTGAAATTCTACGCCTGCAAGACAATGCTGTGGGAAGCAAAATTCAAAGGCTTGTTGAAGTGCGAATACGGGGTGTGTGTCCATCATTCAGGGCTTGCTGAAAGCAGTAAGAAGCGTAGAATTATTTGTTTTTCACAGAATTTAGCTAAAGAGAGAATCTGAGGATTACGCCAGTCTTTTCAGTTTTTGGATTGGACAAATGGTTTGTAAATGCCAGTCATTTAAAAATAAGTGGTATTTTGATCCCGCTGTTAGGATTTGGGATTCAGAGAGTTAAATGAAAAGAAAGAGCTTTAACATACATATAACCTTTTATAAGATAAAAGCAATGTTTAAAAAGGACAAAAAAGAAACAATGTTAAATGGAAAGTAAAAACAGTACATAGGACAAGTAGCTAGAAATAAAATAAACTGAACAGTAGAAACATGAATGGGTTAGGGTTAGCAGTTTTAAACCATCATGTCTTCAGTCTGAGTGATTTTGTGTTTCAGGGCTTATTCGGTAACACGGCAGCGTCTCAGACCGGCAGTATGTTCGGTGCGGCTCAGACCAGCGCCGCCACCGGTTTCGGCACCGCTACCGGACTGTTCGGACAAACCAACGCCGGGTTCGGGAACGTCGGCACGCAGGTAACCATGGAGATGGAGACTCGCTGACAGGAAACAGTTGGTTGGGTTATTCTCTGTGGATTCTAACGTTTATGTCTCTTAAAGCAAAGCCTGTTCGGGAATAAGACGGCCGGCTTCGGAACCACGACCACCAGCGCTCCGTCCTTCGGAGCCGGAACCGGACTGTTCGGGAACAAGCCGGCTCTGGCGCTCGGAACCGGAACCAACACGTCCACCTTCGGTACGCATATATCTGTTCATATCTGTTTACATCTGTTTATATCTGGGTCAGTTATGTAACTCTAACCCTGTTTCTCTCTGTGAGGTTTAGTTTGAATTTAAAGGTTCAAATGTGAAAATAAACGTTTTAATAAGTTTAAAAACACTTTAATTTATTATTGATCAGCTTTAATCCATTTAGAGAGAAATCATGGAGATCAGGAACCAACTTCTTTCTTTCTTTCCTTCCTTCTCTTCTTCCTTGTTTATCTTTTTTTCTTTCTTTCTCCTCTTCCTCCTTTCTTTCTTTTCTTTTCTTCTCCTCTTCCTCCTTTATCTTTCTTTCGTTCTTTCTTTCTTTCTCTCCTCCTCCAACTTCGTGTTCTTTCTTTCTCCTCTTCCTGCTTTCTTTATATAATATATATCTTTATTTTTATGGTGCAAATGTCATTTCAAATGATATAAAACCAACAAAAATACTAAATGTACATTTTAACAAACCTGATGCTGCTTTTAAACCTTTTCTCTCTGTTAATCTGATCTACATCTGTTTGTTGTTTCAGGTTTTGGAGCGAATCCAGCAGCAGGGGGTCTGTTCGGTAATAAGCCGGCTACTGGAGGACTGGGAACCGGACTGGGAACCAGCTTCGGAGCCGGTACCAAAATGATTCAATTATTATAAATATGAGTTAAATGAAACGTTGCAGCTCTAGTTTGGATCATGAAAGACGATAAAAGCAGGTTATTAATATGAAGTTGTGTTTGTGCAGCGGTGGGAACGGGCCAGACGTCTCTGTTTGGGAACAACCAGAACAAACTGGGAACCACACTGGGAACGATGGGAACGTTCGGAGCGACCGGATTCAACAGCGGAGCGAGTACGCTGGGCTTCGGAGCGCCGCAGCAGCCCGTCGGTGAGTCTAAAGGCTGGTTTATTACTTTAAACATTTAGTTATTTGGTTCAGATGCTGCTTTCTGTTCCAGAGTTAGTTAGTTTAGTTTCAGTGAGTTTAACAAGTGATGTGTGATATTAGGAGGAAAGCCTTGATTAGTAGAAGCTGTAAAGGATGAAATAATGCTGACACTGTGTTTGTGTTCTCCCTACTGATAGGGGAGAACGGGGTTGGTAGTCACACTTTTTACTTTCCTTTGAATTCCTCATGAACCATAAACTGAATAAATTAACTTTTAATTTGTGATGAAAGCCTAAAGCATCAGGTAGGAATAGAGAGGTCTTACTGTCCTTCAGCTGATTCTGTTCTAAAGATATGAACCGTCTAATATGCCTTGTGCACTTGTGACAACCAACCCCACTATGGAGGTTGGTAGTAAGACATCATGGAAGTTGGTAGTAAGACACCATGGAGGTTGGTAGTAAGACACCATGGAGGTTGGTAGTAAGACACCATGGAGGTTGGTAGTAAGACACCATGGAGGTTGGTAGTAAGACACCATGGAGGTTGGTAGTAAGACATCATGGAGGTTGGTAGTAAAACACCATGGAGGTTGGTAGTAAGACATCATGGAGGTTGGTAGTAAGACACTATGGGGTTGGTAGTAAGACATCATGGAGGTTGGTAGTAAAACACCATGGAGGTTGATAGTAAGACATCATGGAGGTTGGTAGTAAGACACTATGGGGTTGGTAGTAAGACATCGTGGAGGTTGGTAGTAAAACACTGGAGGTTGGTAGTAAGACACCATGGAGGTTGGTAGTAAGACATCATGGAGGTTGGTAGTAAAACACTGGAGGTTGGTAGTAAGACACCATGGAAGTTGGTAGTAAGACATCATGGAGGTTGGTAGTAAAACACCATGGAGGTTGATAGTAAGATATCATGGAGGTTGGTAGTAAGACACTATGGGGTTGGTAGTAAGACATCATGGAGGTTGGTAGTAAAACATCATGGAGGTTGATAGTAAGACATCATGGAGGTTGGTAGTAAGACACTATGGGGTTGGTAGTAAGACATCACGGAGGTTGGTAGTAAGACACCAGTGAGGTTAGTAGTAAGACACTATGGAGGTTGGTAGTAAAACACTATGGAGGTTGGTAGTAAGACACCATGGAGGTTGGTAGTAAGACATCATGGAGGTTGGTAGTAAGACATCATGGAGGTTGGTAGTAAGACACCAGTGAGGTTGGTAGTAAGACATCATGGAGGTTGGTAGTAAGACACCATGGAGGTTGGTAGTAAGACACCATGGAGGTTGGTAGTAAGACACCATGGAGGTTGGTAGTAAGACACCATGGAGGTTGGTAGTAAGACACCAGTGAGGTTGGTAGTAAGACACTATGGAGGTTGGTAGTAAGACACCATGGAGGTTGGTTGTCCCTGTGTTATTTTAATGGTGAAAAATAAAAAATGTAGGTTGGTAGTAAAACACCATGGAGGTTGATAGTAAGACATCATGGAGATTGGTAGTAAGACACTATGGGGTTGGTAGTAAGACACCATGGAGGTTGGTAGTAAGACATCATGGAGGTTGGTAGTAAGACACTATGGGGTTGGTAGTAAAACACCATGGAGGTTGGTAGTAAGACATCATGGAGGTTGGTAGTAAGACACTATGGGGTTGGTAGTAAGACATCATGGAGGTTGGTAGTAAGACACCAGTGAGGTTGGTAGTAAGACACTATGGAGGTTGGTAGTAAGACACTATGGAGGTTGGTAGTAAAACACCATGGAGGTTGGTAGTAAGACACCATGGAGGTTGGTAGTAAGACATCATGGAGGTTGGTAGTAAGACATCATGGAGATTGGTAGTAAGACACCATGGAGGTTGGTAGTAAGACACCATGGAGGTTGGTTGTCCCTGTGTTATTTTAATGGTGAAAAATAAAAAATGTAGACAGTCTTAAAAAAATATTTTAAATGTTTAGTTTGATTGAAATACAACAACATAACACATCTCCTGCACCAACAGAACATAAACAGCAAAAATCATTCCGTTAAGTGCCTTTTTTTGTCCTTATATAACAATATTGTTCATTTTCATCTCTCTGACTGCTCTGAGCTTCACATCTGGAGGAGTCTGGCTCTTTGTTTGTCTTCCTGACAGAGTTCCTGCTCATTTTGTTATCTTAAAAGAAAGAAAGAACTAGATATATGACACTATATGTATAAAAACCAACATGTGACAAACATCACCAACTGGGTTTTCTTGCTACCAGCAAAGTTAACAACCACATGTTTAGTTTTGGCGTAGAAGAATAAAACCTACCTAACTATCTCTCTCTCTCTTTTACTTTTTAATGGTAATGATGTTTTTTTATAAACTGATTGTGTAAAAGAAGAGAAATAATGAAGAGTTGATATTTGCATTTTCACATAAAAACACTAAACGTCCTCTCACCTCAATGTCATGTTTACTCCAGAAATGATCTGAAGGAACATCTCACCCAAACTCTGAAACTTTCAGTACCAAAATTATTTAACAGCGCCCTCTAGAGGCAGAGATCTGATCAATGTGACAACCAACCCCGTTCTCCCCTACTAGCTCGTTATCTCAACAAGTCACACTGAACACAACACAGTCACCATGGAGACAATGAAAAGAAAACTACAACTAAGATCATTTTATCTGCTGCTCACTTTAGTTTGAGTCTTATTTATATTTAACTATAATAACTGTTTCTGACTCTGGATTTCTACCACAAACGTGTTTTAATATCTACAGTGAAACTAAAGTAAATCACATTAAACTCCATCAAATAAACCAAACTATAAACCTTCTCCTCCTTCATTCTGACTGTTAGTGTTGAACTCATCTAAACATTTCTTTATTTATTCTCAGCTCTCACCGATCCGAACGCAGCGGCCGCTCAGCAGGCGATGCTTCAGCAGCAGCTCAGCGTTCTGGCGTATTCACCGTACGGAGACTCGCCGCTGTTCAGAAACCCGCTGTCCGACCCCAAGAAGAAGGAAGAGGTGAGAACAGCTTTAAATGTCTGTTTTAACATGTTTCTCTTTGTCTTTAAGTTTTTAACCTTCGTGTCGTCCTCCCGTCTGTTTTGACTCTTCCTTCTTTCCTCCCTTCCTTCCTTCCTTCCTTCCTTCCTTCCTTCCTTCCTTCCTTCCTTCCGTCTGTCCTTCCTCCCTCCCCCTTTCTTCCTTCCTTCTGTCCTATCTTCCTCCCTCCCTCTTTCTTTCCTTCCTTCCTTCCTTTCTTTCCTCCCTTCCTTCTTTCCTTCGTCCTTCTTTCCCTCTTTCATCTTTTCCTTTCTCCTTCCTTCTTTCCTCCCTCCCTCCCTCCTACCTTCCTTCCTTCCTTTCTTACTTCTTTCCTTCCTTCCTTCCTCCCTTCCTTCCTTCCTCCCTCCCTCCCTTCCTTCCTCCCTCCTTGCCTTCCTTCCTCCCTCCCTCCCTCCCTTCCTTCCTCCCTTCCTTCCTTGACTCGAGGACAACAGGAGGGTTAACATTTGAAACTTTGAACAGCTGCATTAAACAGATTTGCTGATTTACTTTTTTTGGACTGCAGATTGTAAAACAAACATTTATAAGCTTTATGATCTTTATACAGTTTGTAAAGCTGCAAACATAATAATAATAACTTATTTTTATAGCAGCTCAAAGTGTTTTTACCACAAAATGATTTTTGTGGTAAAAAGGACATAAAAGGAGCATAAAGCAATGTTAAAAAAATAAACACTAACATAAGATGGAAAGTAAGAATGGCAATAATGAATAATAACTCGTCTGTGTTCTGACAGCGTCTGAAACCGACCAATCCGACGGCCCAGAAGGCTCTGACCACGCCCACTCACTACAAGCTGACCCCCCGCCCAGCGACCCGGGTCCGACCCAAAGCTCTGTCGTCATCGGGAGCCTCCAAGTCTCAGCTGTTCGACGGCCTGGACGACGACGAGCCGTCGCTCACCAACGGAGCCTTCATACCCAGGTAAACCCCGTCGCCATGGTAACCCCTTCACCATGGTAACGATGGCTGGAAACAGGTGTCATCACTTTTATTGAGTGTGCTGCCTTTTAAAAACGTTGTTATATATCGTATAATGTAAAGATTATTCATTCATTCATTGTGCTGCCTTTAATTTAGTGGTAACTGTGTGTGTGTTTGTGGGTGTGTGTGTGTGTCTGTTACAGGAAGAGCATCAAGAAACTTGTGCTGAAGAACCTGAACAGCAGTCAGTACAACAGTCCGATCAGCAAAGAGACGGACGACCTCGCTTCACCGTCAGAATATCCACAGAACGGACACAGGTACACAACCAGGGATACACACACAGAGATACACACACACAGAGATACACACAACCAGAGATACACACACACAGAGACACACACGCAGAGACACTCACACACACAGAGACGCACACACACAGTAACTCTCTCAACCTCGAACTGTCGCTTCACACTAAATTAGTTTACATCGTTTCTGTGTTGATGCTGTTATATAATAAGTTCAATATTGTATAATGTTATAATCCTCTCTCCTTCCTCTTTCTCTTCTCCTTCCTCTTTCTCTTCTCCTTCCTCTTTCTCTTCTCCTTCCTCTTCCTCTTCCTCTATCCTTCCTCTTCCTCTTTCTCTTCCTCTCTCCTTCCTCTTTCTCTTCTCCTTCCTTTTCTCTTCCTCCCTCCTTCCTCTTCCTCTTTCTCTTCCTGTCTGCAGCCACATGGAGGACGAGGACGAGCTGCGAGAGCTTCCGGGTCCGAGCAGCCGAGCCGACGACGACCCCGAAGTCACGCAGTTCTACGTGAATCCGATCGCTAAGCCGATTCCTCACGGCCGCCTGCAGAGCAGCCTGCAGGACACCATCAGCGAGCTCAACATGCACAAACCCGCCAGGAACGGCCTGGAGGTTAGTCTCTGTGTGTGTCTCTGTGTGTCTCTGTGTGTGTGTGTGTGTGTGTGTGTGTGTGTGTGTGTGTGTGTGTGTGTGTGTGTGTGTGTGTGTGTGAACTCTGATATTTACCATCATGTTCTTCGTGTCTTCAGCTGAGCAGCGATGACGTTTCTGCGTCTCTGGGTGAAGATTCTCTGCTGGAGAGTCGAGAGGAAGAGCAGCAGGAGTCCCAGTCTCCTCATCCTGCAGGTCAGATACACACCTGCACCAGATACACACCTACACCTGCACCAGATACACACACCTGCACCAGATACACACACCTGCACCAGATACACACCTACACCTGCACCAGATACACACCTGCACCAGATACACACCTGCAACATCAGTCAGAGGGACGAGAGTTCATTCACCTCACAGATAATATGCAGATGACGTCATCATCAAGGGTTCCTGCAGGGCCTTAAAAAATAATAATTGAGTAATCAACTCAATTTTAGGCCTTAAAAAGTCTTAAATCCGTTTGTTGCACACTAAGTCTGAAATATGTACGTTAATTTACTGTTTCCTCCGTCGCCTTTTTCTTTAGTTTTTTGTTGTTGTTGCAGAGTAATGCGTTGTTGTAATTCTCTCTGAAGGATCCAGGTAGTTCTGGCTACTTGGTTAAAACTGATACTAGAGCTGGACGATCCGCGATTAAATCGTATATTAGTGATTGGAGGGTTGCCAGGCGATTTGCTGTTTATCAAGGCGATTTTGAAACTGTGCGTTAAGAGATATTTCTGGAGGAAATACATGACAGTTAGAGAAGCCCCGTTTACAAACAGATCTATCTGTTGTTTTAATGTGTAACTATTGAATTATTCACACAAGGGCTTTCATAAACTCCTACAGTGTTGCAGCACTGCAGGTTAAAAGTTAATGACAGCGACTTGAAGTGAGGACGAGCAACACGTCTCCGGCTGTGGCTCGGCCCTAACTGACACCAAACAATCAATCTGAAGCTCAGTGTTCATTATCTGCAAGAAGCAACGAGTCCCTCAGGTCAGGCAGAGTTGGTGTGAAACGCTCTGATGTCTCTCAGGATGTTTAGTTCCTTTCAAAGATCTGGGACTGCGTACTTCATGTCGGTCTTAAATTTAATTCTTAAAGGTCTTTAAATGTAACTAGTTCAACCTGCAGAACCCCTTTGATCATTACCAGCTGACCTCTGACCCTGTTTCCTGTCTGCAGGCATCGTGCTGAACCGGGTCGGTTACTATACGATCCCGTCTATGGACGAGATCGCTGAGATGGTCGATGAGAACGGAGACTGTCTGGTGGAGAACTTCTCTGTCGGGAGGAAAGGTAACAAATACAGTCACTGCCTTCTCTTCTTTCTTTCTTTCTCCTCTTCCTCCATCTTTCTCTTCATCCTCCATCTTTCTTTCTTTCTCTTCTTCCTCCTCTTTCTTTTTCTCTTTCTTTCTTTCTTTCTCTTTTATCTTTCTTTCTTTCTCTCTTCTTCCTCTTTTATCTCTCTTTCAGGAGGAAAGGTAACACACAGTCACTGCCTTCTCTTCTCCTCCATCTTTCTTTCTCTTCCTCCTTCACCTAAACCTTTTGATGGTGAGCTGTGATTGGTCAGACTTCTCACCGCTGTGCTCTGATTGGTCCTCTCAGGATACGGCTCCATCTTCTTCCCCGGCGAGGTGAACGTGACGGGACTGAACCTCGACGAGATCGTCCACTTCAGACGCAAAGAGGTCATCGTTTACCCCGACGACAAGAACAAGCCGCCGGAGGGAGACGGGCTGAACAGGTGAGGGGGGGGGGAACCGGTCCTCGTAGAACCGGTCCTGGTAGATCTAAACCTCGTAGATGCAGTCCTTGTCTGTAGTCTGATCTGTTCTCTCTCTCTGTTCTTACTCCTTTCCTTCCTTCCTTCCTTCCATCTTACTCTCTCCAGGAGGGCTGAGGTGACTCTGGACGGCGTCTGGCCGAACGATAAGACGAGCTGCACTCAGATCCGGAGCCCCGACCGTCTGACCGACATGAACTACGAAGGACGGCTGGAAAAAGCTTCCCGGAAACAAGGAGCTCGTTTCCTGGAGTACAGAACTGAGACCGGATCCTGGGTGTTCGAGGTCCGTTTGACACGAAGCAGACTGTTTGGGTCAAACTGATTTTCATTCGAGGGTCACAGAACAATTTGATCTCATGTGGGCCGGATTGTTAAAAAGAAGAGGGGAAGGAAGGAAAGGAGGAAAGATGGAGGGAAGGGAGGAAAGAAAGAAGGAAGTGAGGAAGGAAAGATGGAGGGGAGGAAAGATGGAGAGAAGGGAAGAAGGAAGGAAGTGAGGAAGGAAAGATGGAGCGGAGGGAAGGGAAGAAAGAAGGAAGTGAGGAAAGTTGGAAGGGAGGAAGAAAAGATGGAAGGGAGGAAAGATGGAGGGAAGGAAGGGAGGAAAGATGAAGGGAAGGAAAGATGGAGGGGTGGAAAGAAGGAAGGAAAGATGGAGGGAAGGAAGGGAGGAAAGATGAAGGGAAGGAAAGATGGAGGGGAGGAAGTGAGGATGGAAAGATGGAGGGAAGGGAAGTGAGGAAGGAAAGATGGAGGGAAGGGAAGAAGGAAGGAAGGAAGTGAGGAAAGGTGGAAGGGAGGAAGAAAAGATGGAAGGGAAGGAAGGGAGGAAAGATGGAGGGAAGGAAGGAAAGATGGAAGGAAGGGAGGAAGGAAAGATGGAAGGGAAGGAAGGAAAGATGGAGGGAAGGAAGGAAAGGAAGATGGGAGGAAGGACAGAAGTATTGGACCCCTCAGCGGGCCGGTTTTGGCCCACGGGCCTCATGTTTAACACCTGAGTTAGAAATCAAACCTGGAGATGATATAGAAGCTGATATTTAATAAATAATAATAATATATCTGACCCTCTCCTCTCCTCCTCTCTTCCTCGCTTCCTCTCCTCTTCCTCTCCTCCTCTCTTCCTCTCTTCCTCTCCTCTCTTCCTCCAGGTGGCTCACTTCTCTAAATACGGGCTGCAGGACTCAGACGAGGAAGACGACGTTCCTCCCAAAGCTGACCCCAAGAAGCTGAAGACGATGATGTCACTTCCTCCCTCCCAGCAGCAGATGGCGCCACAGGCACAGGTAGAGCTGCCTGCGCCCACGCACACTCTTCATCCTCTTCATCCTCCTCTTCATCCTCACTGACATCATTAAAGGAGCGAGTCACTTTAAACCTCTGTTTAGTTTTATTAGACTCAAGCTGCTAAAAGTGTCGTTTTCATCTCTTTTCTCCGTTTTTCAGATTAAAGTTGATGCTTTTTTTTTTTAGCTTTCTGCCAAAAATAGAGGAAATATTTTCACTCCGCTCGTCTTACATGAGTTTATCAGGTGATTTCCAGCCAGATATTTATTCTATAAGGGCGGGAAAACCTCTGAGGCTTATTATCACTGCTGGAGTTTAATGAACCCCTAAAATAAAAGATCAGTTTTTATTGATTTATGAAGCGAAGCCTTATTAATGAGACACAGTTTGCAGATAAAAGATCAATATCTCAACATCTGATCAGCTGATATTTGTTTTTACTTCTGGTTTATTATTTCTGACGTTTTTCTTTCATGTTGCACTTTTTTTTTAAACTGTTAAAACTCAACAAACATTTTATTTTTCAGCACAAACTAAAAGTTCGACTCATTTTAACCCTTAAATACAACTTAGACCTGTTTTAAAAGCCTCATAAAACCATAATTATAGTATTTAAAGCCTATTTTTTGTCCTATAGTGACCTTAAATGTCACATCTCTGCACACAGACGGTGTTTAAAGGTTAACGTGAAGCTTAATATTTAAACCTTCACTTTTAGGTAAATTAACAGAAATAATAATGATGATGTCATGATTTCATTTTAAATAACTTGAGATCATGATGTCGTCGTTTGTTCTGGTGGTTTTAAAATGTGGCACTAAATATAAAATACGTCAATTTATAGTCAGAATATGATCAGTAATGAAAGGGTTAATAAATAAATCACATAGTCGTTAAAAAGGTTTAAATAAGGTCAAATATTCAGTGATAATAGTATATAATGTGAAGATAGTGATCAGTTATGAGATGAAGATGAGGAAGACGAGTTGCTGCTGCAGAAACTCTTCAGCTGCACGAATGTTCAGTTTACAGCTTTTATAATAAATGATTTAATTAATAAATAAATAAATAAATGATCAGCAGCAGTTTTGACTTCAGTCTAAAACATCCAGGTTTAAATAATCAGTTATTTTAATCTGTTTAAAGTTTATATTTAATAACAGTTGTTTAAAAGCTGCAACGATTATTCCCACTAATTAATTAATTAATCAATTAATCAATAAATGTTTTGGTTCATAAAATCCCAGAAAATGTTGATCAGTGTTTCTTAAAGACGATTTTCAGTTTAATGAAACCTGAAAATATTCAACATTTAAAGAAGCTCAGTCAGAGAAATTAGACTAAAAACTATAAATGATCAGATTAGTTATTGATCATTAATCAGAACAAAACAAAAAGTTTAAATTCAATATAAGGTTATATAATAATCTGTGAATGTTTCAGTATAAATGATCAATTACAGTTAATCATGATATTGATTATCGATGATGTCATCAGGCAGAGTTTGTATTTATGTTTGTTAAATTACACTAAATATAGTTTTTACTCTGCTGCTGCTTCAGCTGTAAGTTGGAACACACACACAGAGAAACACACACACACACACACACACACACAGAGAAACACACACACAGAGAAACACACACACACACACACACACAGAGAAACACACACACACACACAGAGAAACACACACACACACACACACAGAGAAACACACACTTTGCTGTTTGTTTTGTTCTTCAGTATTTTTCTCTCAGAATATTTCGTTATGTTTGTTATTTTTATTTTTTTGTTGTTTTTTTTCTTTTGAGCCGAAAATATAAGAAATAAACTTTTTAAAATCTGTTTGAGTTTAAAAGTTGAAGCAGCTTTAAAATGTGTGATAAACGTTGTATTAAGCTTCATTCTGCTAATTATGGTCAAACTAATAAAGTTAACTGGATTTTAACCTTTTTGTCTTCACAGTTTGTATAAAGAACAACTTTAACTTCAACTCTGTAGTTAAATATAATAAAAAGCTGCTGGTTTTTAAATTAATGTCCTTTAATCTAAACCAGTTTATTCAGGAGTAAAGACAAACAGTAGATGGCCGACAGGAAATAGGGAGCGGCAAAGGTCCTCCGTTCAATAACTTTGAGAATGTTTTAAAACATCTGGAAATAAGTTTGCATCAAAATGGACCAAAGTTACCATTTAATAACAAGCCTCCATCTTTAAACTCTGATGTCTTAAAATAATCTCCTCAGGTTTAACTTCCTGCTCATCCGTCTGTTCTTCGTTTTATGTTGTTTTTTACTGTCTCGTTATAATCAAGACGTTTCAGTCTGAACTTCATCACAACTAAGGTTCCTTTAGATCAGAGGTCTCCAACCCTGCTCCTGTAGAGCTGCTGCCCTGCATGGTTTAGGTTTCTCTCCACTCTAACACACCTGATTCTAATTATGAACATGTTATCAAACCTCTTGAGAAGCTTCAGCTGCTTGATAATGAGTTTATTATGAGAATCAGGTGTGTTAGAGTGGTGAGAAACCTAAACATGCAGGGCAGCAGCTCTACAGGAGCAGGGATGGAGACCTCTGCTTTAGATATTAGATTAAACAGCTTTTATTGTCATTACTCAAGTACGTTTACATAAGCAATGAAATTGTGTTTCCCTAAAACAAAAAGTTCTGTGCAGAAAAGGCATTTCAATAAAAGCTCTAAAAACATTTAATAATAATAATAATAGTGACATATGAACCGGTACCGGTACTCAACTTTACTTCAGTACTTTACTCTAAATCTGTAACTACTGAACTATCAACCGTAAAAGTCCCAAAATTCTTACTTTAAATGTTTTTGCCTATTTTATTTAAACTTTTTTTAAACAATATAAAAGTGTGAAAATATGAACATATAAAAATAATAATTATCAAACAAATATACACAGTACAATGATGTGTAGTGAAATATTAGTGCTGCCTTTCCAGCAAAGATTAATATAACACACAAAAATATTAAAACAAAAGAATAAAGATATAAATATAAAGGCTGCAATTAGTAAAGAGACAATGTGATAAAAATATATACAAAGTAAACATAAAACATATAAAACAAGTGTTGAATATATATTCATAGTTTATTTAGCTTTTATTAATATTTCTGTTGCATCTGTGTAGCTGCAGCGCTACTACAGTTACCATGGTAACTATAGTAGCGCTACTACAGTTACCATGGTAACTATAGTAGCGCTACTACAGTTACCATGGTAACTATAGTAGCGCTACTACAGTTACCATGGTGACACCACGACGGAGTTTAGCACCACCGCTGGTTAACGGCGGTATTGCACCATGAGCATCAAATAAAAAGCTGCTTTTAGCTGAAGGACGATGAGCCTTAATGTCCTGAAATGTGACGGGAATCAATACTCCGTGGTTATGACATCATTCGGTCGGTACCATTAAAATTAAAGTACCGACCGTAATCACAACACTTACATATATAAACACGTAACAGCTGCAGCTATCATCCAATCAGAGCACAGATCAGTGTGATGAAGCGTCTCAGGTCAGAAAAATGTTCATATATAAAAGTCAACAAGTGAAAATAATTAATTAGAAGCAAAAGTTCTGATAAATCTGAATGTTAATAAAAAAACACAATAAACGTATATTGTTAAAAAGGGAAATTGTCAAAAGTCCATTTATCTTCTGACACCTTTCAGATGCTCAGAGATTATAGTTTTGGATTAAAGTTAAGTATCACTCAGATGTAGACAGACTGCAGTCAGTATAATTATTATTTATTATAAACAAACCTCTAACACACAGCTGTGATGCTCAATGGCCTGAAGTTTGTCAGATTTTATGTATTAAATTAAATGTAATTGTTCACTAAATTCAGTCTCTGCAGGCTGCCGTTAGGTTTTATGTAACTTGAGTTTATAAAGAAAATAAAGAGAGCAGGAAGTCATCAACACAGTGCTGCTGGAGGTGGAGCTAGTTTACACTACTTTATATACAGTTAGCTAGTTTAGTCCAGTGGTTCCCAACCTAGGGGTGGGGCCCCTCCAAAGGGTCAGCAGGTAAATGTGAGGGGTGGTGAGATGATTAATGGGAAAGAAGAACAAACTAAGTTCTGATACACAAATGTGTTTTCAGTTTTTGGACTTTTTCTCTAATCTTTGATTTTTGCTGAAATATTGGATCATTTGAACATTTATTGAAATGAAAGCATGTGAGAAGTTTAGAGGGAAAAATCAGTATTTGGTGGAGCTGTTAACAACTCATAGACATCTGAGATGTGAGCCGACTACACACTGCTGTCTGGTTTCATCTTTAACAATGTGTTGTATTTATAAAGCTTGTTATATTATATATTATATTATATTATATTATATTATATTATCCATTGTGTCAAATCTGCATCTGAAAAGTAACTAAAGCTGTTAAATAAATGTAGTGGAGTAGAAAGTACAATATTTCCCTCTGAGATGTAGAAAGTAGCATCACATGGAAATACTGCAGTAAAGAACAAGTACCTTGTTGCATTGTGGGTAATGTAGGCGTCTCTCTCTCTTCAGTCCACCGTGGTCGTGGATCTTCCCGGCAGCATGGCGGAGTTGGACAGCGACATGGCCGACATCACCCAGAGCTTCCCGACAGAGAGCATGCTGGGAGGCGAGGAGGACAGCGATCTGTCGGTCGCCTTGGAAACGGCAGCGGTGGCGGCGGCGAAGCTCGGCGGTTTGATCTCTGCGGAGAACGACGTCATCGCTACGTCCAGCCACATCGCGTCCTCGCTGGGCATCAACCCTCACACCCTGCAGGTAGAGACACACACACACACACACACACACACACACACACACACACACACACACACACACACACACACACACACACACACACACACACACACACACACACACACACACACACACACACACACAGGAAGGATGTCACTGCATCAGACCGCCACAATAAAGCCCTTTCCTTCCTGTTGTCAGATCATGAAGGCGTCTCTGTTTGCGGAGGATGAGGAGGACAGCGACATGTTCCAGGATCAGGGAGCGATGAAGATCTCTGCCGAGGTCTCGTCTCCTCGTCTCGTCCTGCCGGGAGCTCAGAGCCGACCGTCGGGTAGGAAACTCAAACATCTACTTCCTGTTAACAGTTAATAATAATAATAATCATGTTGATGACGGCCGGACTAGAAGCTGGATCCTAACGTTCATCTCCTCTCTCTCCAGTCGGCGGTCTCCTTCAGGCTCGGTTTACTTCGGGTCTCCTCTCTCAGCTCTCAGACTCTCCTCGCGCTCCTCCTCTCTCGTCTCCGGCCGCCGTGGAGTCCTCACGGTCGTTGCACTGGGCGGGACCCGGCTCCTCCTCCTCCTCCTTCATGCTGCCCTCCAGACCCGCAGAACCGGCCGTCAGGACCGTTGGGGTCCGACGGCTGGGCGGCCCGGTGGCCCTGAAAGAGTCCGTCACTCAGGGGAAGGTCGGTACTCTGAGGAGGAAACAAGCATCATTCAAATGTCTTAAAATGTCTTTAAATGTCTCGAACTGCAGGAGTTAAGGTGTTAAATTAGGTCAGAGTGTAATTATATTATTATCATTATTTATCAGTATTTTATATAAACCAACCAATCAACTTACTAATTAAAGTAAATCAGTGTAAACTATAATGAAACTAATCATTAGTTACAGTCCTTTATAAATGACTTTAAAGTGAGCTTCAACCCACAACAACAGTAACATCCTGCTTTTGCATCATTATTAGTCTCATAATATAAATTAGTATATATTATATGTCTCATAATTTCAGGTTATTTGGTTTCTTTTGCCCAAACTTTAAAAAAGGCAGAGATCAAACCAGAGGACACAGTTATAAATCAGTTCCTTTTTAAATCTTTTCTGCATTTATTTCAGTTTTCAGGTTGATAACTTTTAAATAAACATCACAAGAAAGTAGTAACTATAGTAACTGATGCTGCTGCTGCTGCAGGGAGGTCTGCTGATGGTTAAAGTAGTAACTATGGTAACTAGTGATGCTCCTGCTGCAGGGAGGTCTGCTGATGGTTAAAGTAGTAACTATGGTAACTGATGATGCTCCTGCTGCAGGGAGGTCTGCTGATGGTTAAAGTAGTAACTATGGTAACTGATGATGCTCCTGCTGCAGGGAGGTCTGCTGATGGTTAAAGTAGTAACTATGGTAACTGATGATGCTCCTGCTGCAGGGAGGTCTGCTGATGGTTAAAGTAGTAACTATGGTAACTGATGATGCTCCTGCTGCAGGGAGGTCTGCTGATTGTTAAAGTAGTAACTATGGTAACTGATGCTCCTGCTGCAGGGAGGTCTGCTGATGGTTAAAGTAGTAACTATGGTAACCGATGATGCTCCTGCTGCAGGGAGGTCTGCTGATGGTTAAAGTAGTAACTATGGTAACTGATGATGCTCCTGCTGCAGGGAGGTCTGCTGATGGTTAAAGTAGTAACTATGGTAACTGATGATGTTCCTGCTGCAGGGAGGTCTGCTGATGGACGCTGGGCTGTACGTGGGCCGATCGTTTCGGGTCGGTTGGGGTCCCGGCTGGACGCTGGCGCACTGCGGACAGAGGCTCAGCTCAACATCTAAATACATCGACCAAGAAATGAACAGGACCGACTTCAGCTTCCTGCCAAAACCTGCCAAGAACAAACCGTAAGAGACACACACACAGACACACAGAGACACACACACACACAGAGACACACACACACACAGAGATACACACACATAGACTCAGACACACACACACACACACACACACACACACAAACACACACACACACACACACACAGACACACACACACACACACACACACACACACACACACACACACACACATACACACACACACAGTGCAGTATGGCTGCCTCTCATTGGCTCCTCTCTGCTGCAGATTGGCTGAGAGTCCTTATAAGGTCGTGCTGGAGCAGCTGGAGGGTTTGGAGCCTCCAGGAGGGAAGCTGAGTGAGGAAGAGGATGATGAAGATGAGAGCCAGGTGTTCCTGCAGCGCCCTCTAGAGATCTGCCTGAAGCACAGCAGCGTCAGCACCACAGACGCCTCTGCATGTCCGCTGGTCCAACCGCAGCCCGGCGTTGCAGCGCTGCACGAATACGCAGAGTGGATCCTGCAGCTGAGCGACCAGCAGGGAGGAGCTGACCGTAAGAGACCGCTCCTTTCTTTCTTTCCTTCTTTCTTTCTTTCTTTCTTTCTTTCTTTCTTCTTTCTTCCTTCCTTCCTTCCTTCCTTCCTCTCTCCCTTCCTCCCTCCCTCCCTTCCTTCCTTCCTTCCTTCCTTCCTTCCTTCCTTCCTTCCTCCCTTTCTTCCTCCTTTCCTCTCTCCCTCCCTCCCTCCCTCCCTTCCTCCCTTTCTTCCTTCTTTCCTTCCTTCCTCCCTCCCTCCCTTACTTCCTTCCCTCCTTCCTTCCTTCTTTCCTCCCTTCCTTTCTTTCTCCCTTCCTTCCTTCCTTCCTCCCTTCGTCCCTTCCTTCCCTCCTTTCTTCCTCCCTTCCTCCCTTTCTTCCGCTTTTTCTTCCTCCCTTCCTCCCTTTCTTCCTCCCTTTCTTCCTCCCTTCCTTCCTCCCTCCCTTTCTTACTCCCTTTCTCCCTCCCTCCCTTTCTTCCTCCCTTTCTTCCTCCCTTCCTTCCTCCCTCCCTCCCTCCCTCCCTTTCTTCCTTCCTTCTTCCCTCCCTTTCTCCCTTCCTTCCTTCCTTCCTTCCTTCCTTCCTCCCTTTCTTCCTTCCTTTGTTTGATCCTTCTGCTCTACAGAGTTAAATGATAAGATGACTGAACCCCCCCCCCCCCCCCCCCTCTCTCTCCTGCAGCCCTGCTGGGTTACTGGGCCGAGGTCTGGACCCTGTGTGAGGCCCTCTGGGGCCGCTTGGGACCGGCGGACCAGGAGCCAGATGTTGAGCCGTCCAGCGAGTATCAGCAGCAGCTGGAGAGGAGACGAACCTTCTCCGCCTGGTTGTCCCGCGGCGCCACCTGCAGGGTAGAGGAGGAAGTGGCGCTGGCGGGGAAAGGCCGCCACACAGACGCCATCTTCAGCTACCTGACAGGAAACCGCATCAGTGAAGCGTGTCGGCTCGCTCAGAGGGAAGGTGAGGAAGAGGAGGAAGAGGATCAATCTTTATTTATATATATATATATATATATATAGAGCCAAATCACAACAAAAGTTACCTAAAGGCACTTTACACATAGAGCAGGTCTAAACAGATTTTTTACCCCCTTTTAACCACAAAACAACAAACATTGATCCATAGACATTTATATAAGAGAGTGAGCTGCTGAATCCTGCAGGTGATTTTTACCTTCTTATGAACGTTAAAGAAGTTTTCCTCCTGTTCAGACCAGGCGGGGAGCTCCGGTCCTCTGAAATGAGGCCAACGCGGAAGTAACTTAAAACTGCATTCTATCAAAAGGCCACCAGGGGGCGACCGTTTTGGTGTCAAAAGGACTTCCGTCTCTATACAAGTCAATGGAGAATTCACCAACTTCTCACTTGATTTCTAACCTCAGTAAACGTTTTCAAAATGTGTTTATGGTCTCAATCGCTAGTTTAAAGCCTTCTTCAATGCAGTATGATGTTCATTTGGGACATTTTGGCCTCCCTGATTTTATATGTGACGATAAAGCAGGGTATGCATTAGGGCGTGGCTACGTGGTGATTGACAGGTTGATTGGTTAACAGGTTCAGGAGGGCGCCTCATGCCCCTTATATACAGTCTATGGTTCATACTGACTATTAAAAAGATGCCTTCAAAATGCACGAACGTGAATGATTAAAAGTAGAGTATTATTCAGATCCTGCAGACATGAAGTAAAGCAGCTTTTAAAAGGAGTTTAAAGTCTGAACTCTTGTCTCTGTTAAACGTCTCCACTAACGTCCAGCTCTTTGTCTTCAGGAGATCACCGCCTGTCTCTGCTGCTGTCTCAGGCGATGGGCTCCCAGTACAGTCGGGACCTTTTGGCCCTTCAGCTCGCCGACTGGAACCGCATGCAGTCCGACAGCTACCTGTCCGAGGAGCGGCTGCGAATCTTCACGCTGCTGGCCGGGAAACCCGTACGAATAAAAACAACCACAGAAACATTATCGAACTAGACGAGATTCAGAGAGATGAAAGCAGATAGTAAGAGTTGTGTTTTACTCCTGCAGGTGTGGCAGTCGTCTGAGTCCGTGGTGAACGTCTGCTCAGAGCTGGACTGGAAGCGCTGCGTCGCCGTGCACCTCTGGTTCATGTTGCCTCCCACCGCCTCCGTAGCCGACGCGCTCGCCAAATACGAAACCGCCTTCCAGGTAACAGAACCCGCCCCTCTGCTGCTGCTCTGTGGAGAAGCTTCATATTTAGACTTTAGTCGTCGGTTTGTGTTGACTGGCTGCTGTCGTCCTGCAGGGCTCGTGTGAGGGGGGGAAGTACGCCTGCGCCCCGCTGCCTCCGTACCTGGAGGAGGAGCAGCCGGAGGAAGAGGAGGAGGAGGAAGAGTCCAAACGGCAGCTGTATGATCTCTGCTTCCACCTGCTCAAACTCTACAGCGACAGGTAAACGCATCACATGACTCACCTGGGGAGAACAGTTCATATCAGCAAGAAAATGATCATAAAACTCATTCTTTTGTGGTTACACCATTTGACATTTTCAGGAGCATTCAGTCTTAATTTTGGTAAAAAATGGTGCAAATGTCATTTCAAATTATATAAAACCAACAAAAATAAACAATATTTTTGAATTACTCATCTTACCAACCCTTACTGTTACTGACTCATGTTCAAATTTCATGATGAATTAAACTGTCAATTATTTTATAAATGTCAGAAAATTGTGACAAATATGAAAGAAAGCAGAATATTGACATTAAGAAGCAGAATCAGCTGTTCTGTGTTTATATTGATGCTTAAACGTCTGCAGCTTCACATTCCCAGTGTTCCCAGTATGAACCCTGACTGGTTTCCCTCCTGCAGACATTATAACCTGCAGCAGCTGTTGGACCCTCTGACGGTGACCTGGGAGCGTCTGGACTACCGGCTCAGTTGGCACCTTTGGGGCGTTCTGCAGGCGCTGCACTACAGCCACCTGAGCTCCCAGCGGCAGGGGCTGCTGCACGCCAGCTACGCCGCTCAGCTGGAGAGCGCCGGGCTCTGGCATCTGTCCGTCTTCATCCTGCTGCACATCCCCGACCACACGTACGTACTAACTCATCATCTCAGTTAGAAAGAGACGCAACAGTTGAGATAACCAGCAACTCAGCAATTCATCATTTACATACATCCATCCATCCATCCATCCATCTTCTTTCCGCTTATCCGGGGTCGGGTCGCGGGGGCAGCAGCCTAAGCAGGGAAACCCAGACTTCCCTCTCCCCAGCCACTTCGTCCAGCTCTTCCCGGGGGATCCCGAGGCGTTCCCAGGCCAGCCGAGAGACATAGTCTCTCCAGCGTGTCCTGGGTCTTCCCCGGGGTCTCCTACCGGTGGGACGTGCCCTGAACACCTCACCCGGGAGGCGTCCGGGAGGCATCCTAACTAGATGCCCGAGCCACCTCATCTGGCTCTTCTCAACGCGGAGGAGCAGCGGGTCTACTCCGAGCTCCTCCCGGATGGCCGAGCTTCTCACCCTATCTCTAAGGGAGAGCCCAGCCACCCTACGGAGGAAGCTCATTTCGGCCGCTTGTACCCGCGATCTCGTTCTTTCGGTCACTACCCAAAGCTCATGACCATAGGTGAGGGTAGGAACGAAGATCGACTGGTAAATCGAGAGCTTCGCCTTTCGGCTCAGCTCTCTCTTCACCACGACGGATCTGTGCAGAGCCCGCATTACTGCAGACGCCGCACCGATCCGCCTGTCGATCTCCCGCTCCATCCTTCCCTCACTCGTGAACAAGATCCCGAGGTACTTGAACTCCTCCACTTGGGGCAGGATCTCATCCCCGACCCGAAGGGTGCACTCCACCCTTTTCCGGCTGAGGACCATGGACTCGGATTTGGAGGTGCTGATTCTCATCCCGGCCGCTTCACACTCGGCGGCGAACCGATCCAGTGAGAGTTGGAGGTCACGGTCTGATGAAGCCAACAGGACCACATCATCTGCAAAAAGCAGTGACCCAATCCTGAGGTCACCAAACCGGAACCCCTCAACGCCCTGGCTGCGCCTAGAAATCCTGTTCATAAAAATTATGAACAGGATCGGTGACAAAGGGCAGCCCTGGCGGAGTCCAACCCCCACCGGAAACGAGTCCGACTTACTACCAGCTATGCGGACCAAGCTCTGACACCGGTTGTACAGGGAACGGACGGCCTGTATCAGGGGGTCCGATACCCCGTACTCCCGGAGAACCCCCCACAGGACCCCCCGAGGGACACGGTCGAATGCCTTTTCCAAGTCCACAAAGCACATGTGGACTGGTTGGGCAAACTCCCATGCACCCTCAAGGATCCTGCAGAGGGTGTAGAGCTGGTCCACAGCTCCACGACCCGGACGAAAACCACATTGCTCCTCCTGAATCCGAGGTTCGACTATCCGACGGACCCTCCTCTCCAGTACCCCCGAATAGACCTTACCAGGGAGGCTGAGGAGTGTGATCCCCCTATAGTTGGAACACACCCTCCGGTCCCCCTTCTTAAAAAGAGGGACCACCACCCCATACAACTTTATTTATTATTCAGGTTAATTTAGTTCAAAGTGTTTCACAGCTGATACTGAAACAGAACAAGTGAGAACATGAAGAAAAGGAAGAAAACAAAGAATAAAGATTGAGACCAATGTACACGAGAGAAAATAAGAATGATAAACGTTTTTAAAAATGTATAATTTAAGAAATTATGAATAAAAATAATAGAAAATGTATTAAATGTTAAATAACTAAAAAAATAATAGATAGAAGAGAAGTTTAATAAAAACTTGACTAGAAACTACGTTAAAAAGATCAAATAAACAGACGAATAAAATCTAATAAAAAGATAAAACTAAATAAATAACATAAATTAAAGTAAAACAACATTTTAAAACCTCAAAAAACAAAGACTTTAAACAGTTATTAATTAAAAGGCTGAAGCTAAAGGCTGCCTCATAATGTGAATAACTGTTAGTTGCAGCTCTGAAGTTCACAGTGAACGTTACTAGAACTCAAAGAATCGTTTTATTGTTAAAATGATTTATATGAATAAATGTTGACGTGTACTTTCTTCTTCTTCTTGTGTTCAGTCAGCGGGAGCGAGCGGTGCGGGAGCTGCTGACGCTGCACTGCCCCCTGCAGGAGACGCAGGAGTCGGTCCGCAGGCAGCGCTTCCTGACGGAGAGGCTGCTGATCCCCGAACGTTGGATCCACGAAGCCAAAGCTACCAGAGCTCGCCGTGACGGAGACCGCCACCAGGAGGCGCTGCACCTTTACCGGGCCGGATACTGGAACCAGTGCCACCGGCTGCTCATCCAGCACCTGGCCTCAGGTACGAGTTAGGGCCCCCAGTACAGGAGGTTTATTAGGCACAGATCAGAGTCACTGTTTCTGATCATCTTTGAGGGCCAAGAGGAAAAATAAATAAATAACATTTTGGGAAATTACCAGAATAAAGTCGTAATGTTACGAGAAAAAGAGTCATAATGTTAGGAGAATAAAGCCTTGCAGTCGACCGCTACCAGACGGCTTCTCTTCCACAAAAGAAGCAATTTCTTCCAAGTCCGTGTGGATCTTTCTTCCAAACATACTCAGTCGTTTCAAAGTTTTGATAATGATAATAATTTGAAAAGTATTTCCTTATTTGTGAAACCGACTTTATTCTCTTAATATTATGACTTTATTCTCGTATTGTTACGACTTTATTCTCCTAATGTTACGACTTTATTCTGGTAATATTACGACTTTATTCTCGTAATATTACGACTTTATTCTCCTAATGTTACGACTTTATTCTCGTAATTTCTGCTTGTGACTCCTTTGATCTGAATAATCTGCATATTTCGTGTTAATCTTCGTACTTCTGTAAGTGTTAATAAGTTAAATATCAAAGACACTAACGGCTCCAACTAAACTCCCTGAGCCATGAGAACATTGAGACATAGATAATAGTATTTTGTCCCTCCTCTGCTGCCGTAGATTGCATCATCAACGATAACCACGACTACCTGCTGGAGTTTCTGGAAGGTCTGGCGCTTCCTGAGCACAGCTCCTCCATCCAGGACTGGGACACGGCGGGGGGAGTTTACCTGGATTACATCAGAGTCATCAAGACGCTGCAGGACATCCAGCAGGTCAGCATCATCATCATCATCATCATCATCATTATTATATATTACTAACACGTAGAAGAACAGCATGAAGTCCTGCAGATTAATACTTTTAAACGTTTATTTCCACCACAGGAACTTTAAACTTTAGTCTCCAAACATTTAAACCTTAAACTGACTCTTTATCTCTGTTAGCAGCAGGATTAGTTAAAGTAGTTGTTTAATTGTAAGTCTGCATTGAATTAGTAGAATAGAAGCTTGTGGAAGTTTTATACTTTGATAGAAATGATAAAAATCAGTTTAGAAACTAGTATGTGTGATATTAATAACAAGGGATCTTATACATATAATATAAAACATTTAATTGCTTTCCATTATGTAACGTATCCTGGTGGAGAGGCAACTCACAATATATTAATATAAATGTTTTATTTTAGGAGAAACATCACTTTGTTTTTCCTCTCTGCCTGTTTGAGGGTTAAATGTTTATCTGAGGATTTAATGTTAAAAGTAAAGTTTGGTTCTGTCGTCGAACTTCATGACTCGTTTAAAACAGAGAAAGAGAAAGAAAGAAAGAAAAAAGGAAGAGAAGAAGACAAACTCTGCTTTATATTCATCATCATCATCTGACTCTACTCTGTGTTTCCTTCATGTTTTAATCAGATGGAAACTGACTTAAACTTTTAGTTCCAGGTTTACTTCCTCAGATTAGATCGTCTGTGTGAGTTTGATAGTAACGTCCCCCCCCCCTCCTCTCCCCTCAGATGGAGAGCACCGGCTACCAGCTGGAGGGTCTTCACACCGATGTGACGTCTCTGTGCAGCCGGATCGAGCTGCTGCCCTGCAGCACCGCCAGAGACCGACTCGCCCAATCAGGTATGAGCTCGATCCCCTTAGCTCCCCGATTACTCAAACCATCATTATTATTATTATTATCATTAACCCTTCTCTCACTCCCCCCCCCCCCCCCTCTCTCTCTCTCTCTCTCTCTCTCTCTGTCTCTCTCTCTCTCTCTCTCTCTCTCTCCCCCCCCCCCTCCTCCTCTGTGCAGAGATGGCGAAGCGTGTGGCGAACATCCTTCGTGTGGTCCTCAGTCTGCAGCAGGGCGACGCAGCGTCCGACTCTCTCAGCATCCCGTTGGCTCAGCTCGCTCCTCACATCACGCGGCTGCCGATGCCGGAGGATTACACGCTGGAGGAGCTGCGAGGCCTCACGCAGTCCTACCTGAGGCAGCTGATCGTCAGCCAATGAGAGCGCAGAGCAGCGGACGCCGTCGCCTCTTCTTCATTGGCTGAAACCTTCAGCTGCTCAAACATCATGAAACTCTGACGCAGAAAGTTTTGCTTCGATTCGTCATTCCTCAACGTGTGTGTGTGTGTGTGTTTGTTTTTAAAGGATCAAACCAGATGTTTCATGTTTTAACCCCAAAATGTTCACTTTACTTTAATAAAAGAGAGAAACTGGATCCATCAGATTCATTATTTCTGTTACAATAAGTCAGAATTACTTTACATTAAAGAGACGATTCAGATTCTTCTAATAATTTTGTGTTTAAACTGCAAAAAATAACCAAAAGCAACTGAAACAAACCTTAAAGATTGATGTCAGTATTTCTCTCCCAGGTTGAAACAATGAGAACATTTAAACATTAAACATCTGATAAAGTTTCCTGAATGATCTGCAGTTAAAACTCTGGTCTGCTCCTTTAAAAAATGATATTCAGTTACATTATTTCCATTGAAATGCTCCAAAAAAAACAAACAGACTAGTGAGTTTGTTTCTGCCTTTTGTTTGTACGATGTGACTCTGAATGACTCGTTTGACCTCCGACCCCCAGCGCCGTTTGTTCATGTGTCAATATGTGAATAAAGATCTGAATTATTAAAAGACGCGGAGCGGCGACGGACGTTCAAACGACTCAGAAAAACTCAACATGCAAAGTGTAAAAATGCCTGATGGTCTATTTTTGTAGATTTCTTGTTTTTTTTCCTGTTTGGTTTGAATGTGAGTTGAAGCGTGCGCACGTTACCGACACAAAACAGCAACAACGACAAGGTTTTTTTTATTATTATTATTAATATTATCATTATTGGCTTGTCTGGTTTTCTGCAGTGAAGAGTTTCCTTCCTCAACGAGCTGCATGTAATTATATAAATAGTGTATATTTTTGGAAAATCAAACAGGAAATATCAGGTCGTTTTTATCCTCCACCTTTAATTATTAATAAATTAGATGCAAAGTGTTTTGGAATGAAACCCTTCACTTATTGATCACTTTTAGTTTTTTAGTTGTAGATTAACTGTCAGCTTGCCAAGAGGTTTTTTCTTTTTTTTCTTTTTCTTTTCTTCTGGAAGTAAAATCAGTTTCAGTGTTTCTCTTCATGATGTCTGTTTACTGCTGTTGAACACAAACAGTGGATGTATGTAGTTTACATGGATGGATACTGTGTGTGTGTGTGTGTGTGTGCATGTTTCCTGATGATTTTGTTGATAATATTTTTTAATAAAGTCAAGTAGAAATAAGTTATCTGTTCTGTTCATGATTCAGACTTCAGTCCACAGTCACATAATTAATAATTAATCATCTTTATGAAGCACAGTGAAGTTCATGTGCTGAAAATCAGTCAGTCTCAAATATTAACATGCAAGTGGCGACACCTGCTGGACAAACACTGGTATTGTTTTTAATATATATTTTCAGGTAAAAGGAGACGAGTCTTAACCATAGACTGTATATAAAAGGTCTTACCCCTATAATACCAAGTGAATCATATTTGATATTTGTTTTTTTTATTGTTATTTGGATACCACCATGAAATATGAAACGCTATTTTCTGGACGGAAGACTGAGGGAGTTTTTTGCAGATGTGTGTGTTCAATAGAGCTAATGTTATATTTCTGACCAACCAGTGTGTGAAATATAGTGTGACAGACTAGATTTAAGTAGCTATAACAGAACAAGCTGTGACTTATTTATTTGCTCTGTGATTTAAGGGCTGTTTAAAGACTTTTCGTTTGTATCAATTAGCTCATCTTCACAGTTCACATATTTTTTAGACGTTTAAATAGGCAGAGCAAATTTCATTCAAATGCCACAAATGCTTGAGATGCAATATGTGTTAATTGTGTTATTAAAAGTGATCGAAGATGTCGGTAGTTATGTAAAAGTAAACCTTTGTAGATCCTATAAATAGACATAATTAGGCACATGGTTGACACCTCCTTTCTTTTTGACATTTTAATGGAGTCAAAGCTGTTATCTAAGGGGTCCCAGAGCCCCACGAACACACTGATTCTAACCCGATCTGACAATGATCCTGCTTGACGTTTGTAGTTATAGCTATTACTTCAAAGTGAATTGACTGACTGATTGATTGATTGAGTGATTGATTGAATTACATTTCCCCTCAAGGATATTAAGAGAATAGCTATGAAGAAAGGAGAGATATTCAGAGATTCTTAAAAAAAAAAGAAAAGAGTTAAGTTTGAGTTAATTGAGTTTATTTGGTTTACATTCGGTCTGGTACTTTAAAATAGCGAAACAAGCACAATAGAAATTATAGAAAAGAAAAAAAAATAGAAATAGAAATAAAAAAAAACAATAAAAAAAAAAACTCTTACATACATGTCATCTCATCTTCTGGCTGACTAGCTTTTCTAGTCCCAGTTCATTGAGCAGCAGCAGTACGTCTCCTCGGATGGGATCTCCATGTTGATGCCGTACTCTCGGAGACCTTCTGCTGCAGCTTTGAGGTCATCAAACACCTTGAATTTTCCATCGCTCGCAAATATTTTCAGTTTTGCAGGAAAAATAATGTGCGACTTGATCTGCCTCTTCTCAAGTTGTTTCCTTACTTTTCTGTATTTTGCACGCTCCTTGTACACCTTGGTGGTGAAGTCTACATCAAAGTAAATCCTGCGGTTATTCACCTGAATGTCCTTCTTTGCCCGAGCGGCCTGAAGCACCATTTGCTTCATGTGGTAGTTTCGGAAGCGAACTACTATCGACCGGGGAGGATTATTGTCCTCCGTCCTCTGTCCATTGGCCCGCTGCGCTCGTTCAATGAGGATTTCATCCTGAACACCCAGTTCCTCCTTTATGAGTTTCTTCACAAACCCAACAATGTCATTTCCTTCACTTCCTTGAGGCACCCAACGAATTCTGAGATTATTCCTTCGGGCAAATGTTTCAAGTTGCTCACATCTCTCTTCCAGTTGTTTCCGTCGGCTCAGACAGTGGTTAGCCGCTTCCATCGCTCTGTTTTCATATCGCACATTTTCTGCATTTCGTAACTCTTCTGCGTCCATTTTTGTTCTAATTTCTGTGGTTGATTCTGTAACTTTCATGAGTCTTTCTTTCAGCTGTTCAGTTTCTTTCAGGTCTTTCAGTATATCAGACTGTATCCTGGCAGCTTCTGCATCCTTGTCAAGTTGATTCTCTTCAGGTGGATTGTTTGTGTTTGTCGCTTTCTGAATTTTTTTTGTGCTGTACATGATAGCCTGGAAATAAATGACAAATCATTTTATTGTCATATCAATTGATGAATTTTTCTTGCATTTAGAGATTATTTACTGAGTTGTATCTAAATACAACTCAGTAGAGAGATGGGCCAGGTCCACGCTGGAAGTAGGATTAAATGTAAGGTCCCATACTGTTTAGTTTGTTTTGTTTTTGATTTCCTGTATTATTTTGTTGGGATTCCCTCACTTCCTGTTTGTGTTCTTTCTAGATGTCTTGACTCCCTGTGTGTGATTGTCCATTGTCTTCACCTGCGCATCGTTATCTCCTCCCCTCATGTGTATATATGCATGTTTCCCCCAGTGTGTCTTTGTCAGATTTCCTGCATTGTTTTGTGAGTAGCTTTCCGGCAGTTTCTTGTGATTATTACTCCTCGTGTTCCGACCTTGTTTTTCCCATTGATACCAGTCTAGCCTAGCGTTTATATACCGTAGCCATATCTCACCTGTGATGATTTTGACCCTCGCCTGTTTTTTGGACTACCCTTTTTGCCTCGTGTTTTTGTACTTCTGCCTGTACTGACTGCAATCAATCTTTATCAATCAATCAATCTTTATTTGTATAGCGCCAAATCACAACAAAGTTATCTCAAGGCTCTTTCCACATAGAGCAGGTTCTAAACCGTACTCTTCAGGTTTTAATTTTAAAGAGACCCAACATTCACACATGAGCAAGCACTTAGCAACAATGGCAAGAAAAAACTCCCTTTTAACAGGAAGAAACCTCAGGGAGAACCAGGCTCCTGCCTTTGTGTACCAAACCTGGACTGTTAATAAACTGCTTCACCGTACCTGTCTGTCTCTGGTCTGCTCTGTGGGTCCCAGTTTTGTCTGTCTGAGCCTGACATTAAATACATATTAGTTGATAGTAGGAGGACCCAGACCTGTCAGAGGAGGCCATTCTGTTGTTGTTTCTTGATCCAGCCCAGTATTTGTCCTCGAGTTCTTGTCAGGGACCCGCTCCCCCTCCTTCTGAATGAAGTAAAAAGACAAATGAAGTACTTTACATGTATTTATAAATACTGCTTTGTGTGTTTGTGCATGCTCTCTATCTTTAAGAGAACAAATTTCAATTAAAAAACAGCGTTGTAAGGACATTTCTGCGTTGTGAGGACATTTCTGCGTTGAGAGGACATTTCTGTGTTGTGAGGACATTTCTGCGTTGTGAGGACATTTCTACATAGTGAGGACATTTCTGTGTTTTGAGGACATTTCCGTGTTTTGAGGACATTTCTGTGTTATGAGGACATCTCTGCGTAGTGAGGACATATCTGCATTGTGAGGACATTTCTGCGTAGTGAGGACATTTCTGCGTTTTGAGGACATTTCTGCATTGTGAGGACATTTCTGTGTAGTGAGGACCTTTCTGCGTTGTGAGGACACTTCTGCGTAGTGAGGACATTTCTGCGTTGAGAGGACATTTCTGCGTTGAGAGGACATTTCTGCGTTGTGAGGACATTTCTACGTAGTGAGGACATATCTGCATTGTGAGGACATTTCTGCGTAGTGAGGACATTTCTGCGTAGTGAGGACCTTTCTGCGTTGTGAGGACATTTCTACGTAGTGAGGACATGTCTGCATTGGTTGGACATTTCTGCATTGTGAGGACATTTCTGTGTTTTGAGGACATTTCTGTGTTTTGAGGACATTTCTGTGTTATGAGGACATTTCTGCATTGTGAGGACATTTCTGCATTGTGAGGACATTTCTGTGTTTTGAGGACATTTCCGTGTTTTGAGGACATTTCTGTGTTATGAGGACATCTCTGCGTAGTGAGGACATATCTGCATTGTGAGGACATTTCTGCGTAGTGAGGACATATCTGCATTGTGAGGACATTTCTGCGTAGTGAGGACATATCTGCATTGTGAGGACATTTCTGCGTTGTGAGGACATTTCTGCGTTTTGAGGACATTTCTGCATTGTGAGGACATTTCTGTGTAGTGAGGACCTTTCTGCGTTGTGAGGACACTTCTGCGTAGTGAGGACATTTCTGCGTTGAGAGGACATTTCTGCGTTGAGAGGACATTTCTGCGTTGAGAGGACCTTTCTGCGTTGTGAGGACAATTCGGCGTAGTGAGGACATTTCTGCAATGGTGAGGACATTTCTGCGTTGTGAGGACATTTCTGCAATGTGAGGACATTTCTGCGTTGTGAGGACATTTCTGCGTTGTGAGGACACTTCTGCACTGCGTTGTGAGGACACTTCTGCGTAGTGAGGACATTTCTGCGTGAGGACATTTCTGCGTTGTGAGGACACTTCTGCGTAGTGAGGACATTTCTGCGTTGAGAGGACATTTCTGCGTTGTGAGGACATTTCTGCGTTGTGAGGACATTTCTGCATTGTGGGGACATTTTGGTCGGCCCTCACAACTTCAAAGGGCAATTTGAGGGTTTGTAATTGGTGTTAAGGTGAAAGTTAGTTGGGTTTAGGAATGTAGTTGTCATGGTTAAAGTGAGGGTGAGGGGCCTTAGAACGCATTATGTCAACAAGGGTCCTCACAAAGATATAAAGACAAGTGTGTGTGTGTGTTTCCTGATGATTTTGTTGTAAATATGTTTTAAATAAACGAGTAGGAAATAAAGTTATTAGTTCTTCTTTCATATGATTTCTGGATCTCAGGATTAAGTCTGAACACTTGCAAGATATTCAACATATAGACATTAATTAATAAATTAATAACCTTTCTGAACCACTGTTAAGTTCCTGAGCTGAACACGGATCAATGTTTCAAACCATTTTAATGTCAATGGTGACATCTGCTGGTCAATCAGCTGTACTGCAGTTGCATGGAAAGATTCATATAAAAGTGGTCTATCATTAATGATATTTTGTTCAATAAATATGTTATGAAATGCTTCCACTTTCCACTGCAGGAAGGACCAAGAACTACACTTGTTTTAACTGGAGGAACCAGGGTCCAAATTTAGTTTCTGTTGAACAGTTTATGTGTAACAAAAGATGCTTTAAACTGATTCACATTTCCCTCACCTACGTTTTTTACTTTGCATCTTTAGTGTAAGAGACACGAGAGGAAATTAGGAAATATGTCTGTTTCTCAAGACAGATTTATTCTCCAGGTAGTCAGTACAAGGAATGCAATAAACATGAACACCAACATTACCATGTAAAAGAGGACAACTGTTATCAACCCTTTTATACAGCACATTGACATTATTTTGACTGCAAAGACAGATGATTAAATGTGTTGTGTAAATGTTCAGCTGGACCAAATCTACTCAAAGTTGTGATGTCAGCAAACAGAGAAACAGACGGTTACACTGAAGCTCGAGAAGATCAAGGTCTACGAATGTGATTATTCTTACATATTTTTGTAATTTTATTTCCTCGTATTTTTGCTTCTGTCGAGTCCGGTATTACATCGAGGAGTTTCTCTCTCCAGTATGAAGCCACAACAAGTGTCTGCTGTTTGTTGCTGAACTCTTCCTCAAGGTAAAACTTTGTCTTTCTCGATTTTAATATTCTTATTATCTTTCTGCTTCTTTTGGCACATTTCATCTTCTCCAAATTGGGTAAGGCCATAATTAAATGACGCTGAACAGAGTTTGTTTTATATCACATTTCTTTATTAGTAACTCAGCACAAAGCACATGTTTCTTGCCAAATCATGAGTTCAGTCTGAAACTGTCATTACTACCATTTTTTCCCATCACTCCAAACAGTCGTTCCATGTTTGTCAAGAACCAGTTTACCCTCGTTGGTCATAGTGAGGCGCATCGCTGTGCTGTACCCGTAGCAGTGTTGCCAGGTGTCAGAGGCCCAAACCGGCTTGTTTTGTTCGGTGTAAACGACCAGGTTGTTGTCCTCCTGCACAGTGATCCTGAATGCGTTCTTACCAGCTGTTCCTGTTGCCCAAATGGGAGAGTCATCTCCGTCAGCAAGGATAACAAAGTTGCCGTCTTGCTGTGGGGGGAACAAATTGGAATTTAATTGACTTAGAAGTTGATATATGGTAACAATGCTGGACTGAAGCAGAAGTGTTCAGTATAAAACTTGTTTCCTCACCTGGAAAACAGCTTTGTATCTGCCATTCGGGCTGATGATAAAATCCCCTTTATATAGATGGTTATCAATGCCGATGTGGCGCACATACATGGTTCTGGCAACACAATAGTTAAAAAAGGTTTAGTGAGTCAGGTGTCCACCAGGTGACAGAGACATGGAAAGATCATTCTGTATGTATCAGAACACCCAGAGAGGTTAGAATGAATGAGTTCTTGATTAGTATTGTTGGTGCTACACAGCCACAATTTCAGTAATAATATTAAAGGGTCAATGAGGTGTTTATTGTCCATGTGGTTTATTTTAAATTTAAAGGGTTAAAATGATAAAATAAACGTATGAATAACTTGCAAACATTCTTTTTTTGTGGACCCAGCATCAAATTTCTGCTTTTAATCCATTTAGAGAGAATATATTAGAGGATTATGGTAAAAATGTCTAAGTGGTGTAACCATAAAAACTTTGTACCAAATAATTCAACTTGCTTAAAAACAGTAAATTGTCAATAAAACACCATATCAACTAGTTTGGCATGATCTTACATTATAACTTTATATTAAATAAAGGTAATGGAATACAATTGTTCGAAATATTACATTTACTCTGGTAACCATGGAGACCAGGAAACATACATGTTTTAAATGAAGTCATTATTAGTATAAGTCCACTTAAATTCACTGTAGGTGATAAAATATGTAATATTTATCATTCTTTTGTGGTTACACCATTTGACATTTTCAGGAGCATTCAGTCTTACTTTTGGTTAAAACAAAACCCAAATGGTGCAAATGTCATTTCAAATGATATAAAACTGACAACCAACTTTGTACCAAGTTGCACTAGAAACACTGATGTTAAATATCGTAGAATGACCCGTTAAAGACCTGCGCACTTCTTTAAAGATTTTCAGGAAATTTGCATCAAATGAAGGGCTGTCAGTGTTTCCTGTAGGAAAAACAGCTCATCATGTAACTTCATTAACATTAAACCTTCATGAACCACAGCTCACAGAGAGTATGCAGCACATGAAATGAATAAACTGAGAGGAGAAATCTTTACCCGCAGCTTTCCATCACACTGTTGGTCTTCTTCTCCTACAGCGGCAAAGTAGAGAGAAACATGAATCAGCATAAATCTTCCTCCCACTTTAATCATCTGTTGCTTTCACAAATCAGCTTCTTTCAAATCATCAGTGTGACTTTCAGCATTTATCTTGGGATAATATGTTTATGTCTTTTCTAAGTTTGACACCAAAACTATTAATTTGATCATAAATACAGCATAAATGTATGTAAAATAATGCCAGCATGAGTAGAATATCATAACTCAGAGCAGGACAATTAACATGATTAAAGAAAATAATAGCTCATCTTTCCTCTGTTCCAACCTGACTAGTTTAGTGTTAGTTTGTAGTTAATGTGATTAAGGATCTTACCTCACAGTAGATTCATATTTAAAAGGAATAAATAAAGTGTTGTTAGAAATATTGACACTCACCTTGTGCTTTTCTTCAACCACATCCGAGCAGCTTCCTGCTTTCAGATGATCATACCTTGACAGTTAGAGTTACTATCAGTGGCGGGAAGTTATGTTTGTGCAGCTGGGGGACAGATACCAATTTAGATAATGTGTTACAACCTGCTTCCCATCCTGTTTATCTACATTAAATGCTCAAATATTTATATGAAGACAGAAATTTCTCCAATCAATTGTACTTTTCTGACTGTTAATCATAATTACCCTTACAATAATGGTTTGACCCAGTTCCACCATTTCCTGTCAAACTCTTGTGGTGTGTGATGGAGTTCACAGTTCAGCCTCTGTTCAATGTGTAGGAAGTAGATTCATTTCAGTAAAAGCACCAGCACACTGTAAAACATACAGTGCAACACAATACACTTACAGTTTCAAAACTAAAAGTACTTTTTATGCAGAATTGCTCCTTTTAGAGTGTTATTATATATTTTTATATTGTAGGATTATCATAAATATTGACTCAATAACGTTTAAAAACAGCTTTGTGTCATAAAGTCGCTTAAATGTTTTAATTTATAAGCTGTAGCTAAACAATACTGTTGACTAATTTAACATGTAACAATACATCACATTTTATAGTGATCATATTAACATCATTGAACAATGTATTATAGTCGTGGTTATATCTGTAGTCTCTGTTCTGTATAGTTATTTATTTTTATATTTGAGTTATCTATCTATCTATCTATCTATCTATCTATCTATCTATCTATCTATCTATCTATCTATCTATCTATCTATCTATCTATCTATCTATCTATCTATCTATCTATCTATCTATCTATCTATCTATCTATCTATCTATCTATCTATCTATCTATCTATATGCAGAAATCACAAGCATTTTCTTCAGGAATTGTAAATATTCACCATCATCAGTATAGCTCTTTCACAGAGAAATCAAACCTTTGAAAAAATAACCATAAATTACTGAGTGTTTAATATCACATTTCTTTATTAGGATCTCAGCACAAAGCACACGTTTCTTGCCACATAATGACTTCAGTCTGAAACTGTCATTTCAATCAGGAGAGACAAGTGAATGGAAAGATATTTATTGTAAATATGTAATGAACAAAATCTTAGTAATGACAAAGTCTTTGGCGCTTGAACTCCATGAGGAATCATCTCTGAATGGCTGCATATATATGTGATATGATATATAAATCCCCCACGAAGTCCAGACACTGGTGCTGGTGATTGCTGATGAGACTGAAGAGAAGATGGCAGATGGGAATAGACTGCAGATCCTGTAGAGAATGGCGGAGATGGGGAGGTGGTGGGGCGCAGAAACAGCTGTATGACAGGACTGAAGCAAAGGGAGAGAGGCACATTTAAACGGACCGCTACTAGATGATAGGCTAAGGCTGAAGTGGCATTTTGCTATTGGTTGGCGAGATTGACAGGTGACTGGCAACAATTAAAATCACACCCTTAGACATAGAAATCTAGGTAATAGATGAGCATGCTTGAAGGAGGCAGAAGTGACCAGTTATGCCTGTATGTTTTAGAGTCTTCTGACTGAACTTTCGCTAAGCTTCATTACTACCATTGTTTTCCATCACTCCAAAGAATCTCTCCATCTTTGTCAAGAACCAGTTTACCCTCGTTGGTCATAGTGAGGCACATCTTATCGCTGTGTTCGTGTTCCTTTTCTTCCCAGGTGTCAGAGGCCCAAACCGGCTTGTTTCTTCCGTTGTACATAACCAAGTTATTGTCCGGCTGCACAATGATCCGATGAGGGTTCTCACCGGCTGTTCCTGTTGCCCAAATAGGACACAGAGCGAAGATGACAAAGTTACCGTCTTCCTGTGGGGGGAACAAATCAGACTTTAATTGACAGACAAGCTAGAATATGGCACCAATGTTGGACTGAAGCAGAAGTACACTAAGAAGATCTAATACAGTTGGTCTCAATAAACCACACTGGACGGATTTCAAAACTGTACATGAGGGTTGTTATATCTTTGTTACAACAATCACAGAATATGGATTACCAGGATTATGTTTGTTATTTTAAAACTATATGTGATTCTACACAGTTCTTTGATGTCAAAACCAACCTAAAACTGGACCATGTATTAAATAACTGATTTAAACCAAAATAAGAATATTTGTTTCCTAACCTGGAAAACAGCTTTGTATTTGCCATTTTCACTGATGAGGAAATCCCCTTTACGCAGCTCCTGGTTTGTAAGGATGTGGTCCTGAGCCAGTATGAAAATGTAGAATGGAAACATGATGGGAGGAATGTTATATTAATAATATATTAAAAAAGTGGTAAGGTTTTCATACTTTGACACCAAAACTATTAATTTGATCATAAATACAGCATAAATGTATGTAAAATAATGCCAGCATGTGTAGATTCATCGTTAATTGTAATTTCATAACTCTTACCGTGTCAGGTTGGCTGCTCATCGGTTGATCTTTAAAATAAATAACAAACAGTCAGTTTCCACACTGAGGACTTCCTCTTGTTTGTTTTGGTCTCATTTCATTAACCAGCAGGTTTCACAGGACAGAATTCAGTTTTCTTACTGTGTTTTATTTAATGTGACAGATTGTAGAGGACAGCCTGTTCATTTTCTTTTCTATCCAGGAGGAAAGATGTGAACTCACCTTTGTTCTCTTCTTCCTGTTTGATGCTCAGTTTGTTCACAAAGGGACGCAGCTTGTCCTGGACTGCAGAGTCCATCCTCGGTATTTGCTCCATTGCCTCATTGATTGCAGAGATGGACCCATCTACTCCTAAGAACTGGATGAGTGTTTGAGGCATCTCCTCTCTGGGCTTGCTAGTCTTCACACTTTTGGGGATTTTTCCAAAACAGGAACAAAACAGCATCTTCGTGTATTCCTGCTCATCCAGCTGCTCCAGGATGGAGGTCAGGGCTGTTTTCCATTCACTCTCTGAAATATTTAAGGACATTTCTGACACACAAAGAGTCAAGAGACAGAAAAGTGAGAAACATGATCCAGATGTGGCCGATGAAACCACCACGCAAAAAAAACATTTTGCAACATTGCAAATGTTGCTGCAAATGTAGGCAGAGATTTTCAACATTAATAGTCCATAAAACTGTTAATTAAGTGTCAAAAATCCTTATTGTAGTCATTGTAGTCAAATGTTGTTTTTCTGCAAACTGCTGCAGGAAAAGTCTCATCATGCTTTGTTTAGTTGGTCTGTCCTGTTGTCTGCTGGACAACACTGAAATACAAAAACACCTCCATTTGTTTTCTGTGTTGTGATTTGATCTTAATGTGGAAATACTACGTAGATAATTTAGTCAGGTTAAAGTCCCAGTTCACTGATAGAGCTGTAAAACCACTTAACAGCTAAATAAAGTCCTACCTGGGAATGTGTAGCATTGTTATATCGATTTCAGAGATGGACTCATCATTAACATATTAACTATCTATTATTGTTATTGCTATTAATGTTTATTTGATAAAGCACCTTTCACACAGCAAGGTCACAAAATGCTTCACAAGAGTAAAATTGTTAAAGAAAAAAGACCATATAGCACAATATAACAATATGGGGGAAGGACCAGACAAAGCATAGCTCAAAATAACCCTTATGATGGAAAACATGTATGGATCCACGTTTCCCCTTCCCGGACGCGGGTCACTGGGCTCCCCCCCCGAAGCCAGGCCTGGGGGTGGGGCTCGATGGCGAGCACCTAGTGGCCGGGCCTGCACCCTATGGGGGCACAGCCCGAAGAGGCAACATGGGACCCCCTCCCCGTGGGCTCACCACCCGTAGGAGGGGCCAAAGGGGTCGGGTGCACTGTGAGCTGGGCGGCAGCTCAAGGCGGGGACCTTGGCGGTCCGACCCTCGGCTGCAGAAGCTAGAGACGGGTCGTGGAACTGTGGACCAGCTCTACACCCTCTACAGGATCGTTGAGGGTGCATGGGAGTTTGCCCAACCAGTCCACATGTGTTTTGTGGAGTTGGAGAAGGCATTCGACCGTGTCCCTCGGGGAGTCCTGTGGGGGTTCCTCCAGGAGTACGGGGTATCGGACCCCCCTGATACGGGCCGTCCGTTCCCTGTACGACCGATGTCAGAGATTGGTCCGCATTGCCGGTAGTAAGTCGGACTCGTTTCCGGTGGGGGTTGGACTCCGCCAGGGCTGCCCTTTGTCACCGATCCTGTTCATAATCTTTATGAACCGATCCGCCTGTCAATCTCCCGCTCCATCCTTCCCTCACTCGTGAACAAGACCCCGAAGTACTTGAACTCCTCCACTTGGGGCAGGATCTCATCCCCGACCCAAGGTCGGCCGCAGAGTGCGAAGCGGCCGGGATGAAAATCAGCACCTCCAAATCCGAGTCCATGGTCCTCAACCGGAAAAGGGTGGAGTGCACCCTTGGGTCGGGGATGAGATCCTGCCCCAAGTGGAGGAGTTCAAGTACTTCGGGGTCTTGTTCACGAGTGAGGGAAGGATGGAGCGGGAGATTGACAGGCGGATCGGTGCGGCGTCTGCAGTATAAGGGCTCTGCACAGATTGGTCGTGGTGAAGAGGGAGCTGTGCCGAAAGGCAAAGTTCTCGATTTACCAGTCGATCTTCGTTCCTACCCTCACCTATGGTCATGAGCTTTGGGTAGTGACCGAAAGAACAAGATCGCGGGTCGAGCGGCCGAAATGAGCTTCTTCCGTAGGGTGGCTGGGCTCTCCCTTAGAGATAGGGTGAGAAGCTCGGTCATCCGGGAGGAGTAGACTCTGAGCTCCATCTAGTAAGGATGCCCCCCGGACGCCTCCCTGGTGAGGTGTTCAGGGCACGTCCCACCGGTAGGAGACCCCGATCCAGGACACGCTGGAGAGACTATGTCTCTCAGCTGGCCTGGATCTTCTAATTCTAATGTAATTATCTAAACATAGTTATATTTTTGCATAACTGTCCCTGAGGATGTAATAATACAACAGTCTGGCTGCTAACACTAAATATAGTGAAACATACTGATAAACACACAGCTAACAGTCATCTGTGGGACAAACAGCCATCGGGAGATAACACTACGCCAACAATGAACCACACTACATTTCAGTTGCTGTACAGGACACATTAATGTGATTAAGGATCTTAACTCACAGTAGATTCATATTTAAAAGGAATAAAAAATGTGTTGTTCGAAATATTGATACTCACTTTGTGCTTTTCTTCAACCAGCCGAGCAGTTTCTTTCTTTCAGATTATCATCTGTTGACAGTTTCAGTTCTCTCAGTGGCGGGAAGTCATGTTGGGTGCAGCTGGGGGGCAGATACCAATTTAAATAATGTTTTACAACCTGCTTCCCATCCTGTTTATCTACATTAAATGCTCAAATATTTATATGAAGACAGAAATTTCACCAATCAATTGTACTTTTCTGACTGTTACTCCTCATAATCACCCTTATAGTAATGGTTTGGCCCAGTTACACCTTCATGTTCTCGGGTACTCTCCGTTTCCTGTCACACTCAGCAATAACCGCAGTTCCTTGTCTTATGGTTTGAGATAAAAGAGTTGACAGTTCAGCCTCAGTCAGAGATGCAGGAAGTGTTTTGGAAGTAGCAGCACTGTAAACAATGCAGAGCAACACAATGTACAGTTACAAAACTAAAAGTACTTGTAATGCAGAATGGCTCCTTTTAGAGTGTTATTATATATTTTATATTGTAAGATTGTCATAATTATTGACTCATTAACATTTAAACAGTTGTGTCTTATAAAGTTGCTTAAATGTTTTCATTTATAAACTGTAGCTTATAAAGTGGAGTAAATCTTAACCACTGTTGACTGATTTAACAGTAGAGTACCGTAAATAGTTCGGTCTACACCTGCTCTGTGTGTAAAGTGCCTTGAGATGACTTTTGTTATGAATTGGCGTTATATAAATACATATTTATTGATTGATTGATAAACATGCAACAATACACATTTCATCAATAATAATGCATTTTATTTAAAAGGCGCCTTTCAAAGCACTCAAGGAATCCTCACAAGGCTCATATAACACAACAACAGTACATCAGACAATATAAATCAGGTAACATTTAGTGCAAAGATAAAGAATAAATATGAATGTGACTACAAAGTGCATCAGTGCAATAAATAAACAAGAACGTGATGCATAGTTAGTGTGAGACAGAGTATGCAGCTCTGAATAGGAGCGTTTTCAGGTGAGATTTAAAGGTGGAATGTCTGGTGGAGTTCCTGAGGCAGGGGGGCAGATCGGCTGAAGGGTCTTGACCTCATAATAGTTAAGTTGGCAGATGAGGATCAGAGAGTTCGGGAAGGTGTGTAGATGTGAATCAGTTCAGAGAGATATGATGGTGCCAGGTCGTGAAGGATCTTGAAAATGAGGAGTAAGTGATCATATTAGCATCACTGAACAGTGCAGACTCAGTTAATAATATATTATAGTTGTGATTATTTATCTACTTTCTGTACTAAACACAAAATCTTAATCTGAAAAATGGCTTAGCTGTTAGAGAAATGAAGTAACAGATAATATTTCCCCTTTTAGATGTAGTGAAGTAAAAATGATTAATTAATACTATTGTCCCTAAATACAGTACTTGCTTGTTTGTAATCTCCACATAACAAATTAAGGGAACACTTAATGATTCCATGATTTATAACAACAGTTAACAGTCAGTTAAACTTCAGGGAGATCAGACTGTCCATTTAGGAGTCACAAGTGATCATGAATCAGTTTCAGCTGCTTTGGATCAAATGAAAGTGACAGCAGGTGCAATGGAGAGAAAGACAACCCACAAAGGGACTGGTGTGTCCACAGACAGCTGCTCTCTCCTTCTCCTTCCTGACTGGTTCTTCTCTAGTCTGGTGTTCTGCTAGTGTCCTCGTCACTACTGGTAGCATGAGGCGCTACCTGCAGCCCAATCAGGTTCACAGCTAGTCCAGCTCCTCCAGGAAGGTTTGCTGTGTCTCCCAGCACATTGTGAAGAGCAGGGAGGAGAAACCAGGAGACCGGCCGTACCACCAGGAGAGCCGGACATTGACCCAGCAGCAGGACCGCTATCTGCTCCTCTGTGTGAGGAGGAACAGGAGGAGCACTGCCACAGCCCAAAACATGAGCTCCAGCAGGCTGCAGCTGGATCAGCATTCAGAGAAACACGGTCGGTGCCCCGTTCTCTTCACAGATGAGAGCAGCTTCACACTGAGACCATGTGACAGGTCTGAAAGAGTCTGAACGTTCTGCTGCTGGAACATCAGCAGGACCGCTTTGGTGGGGGGGCACTGATGGTCTGGGGAGGCAAATCCATGGAGGGTCACACAGACCTCCATGTCAGAGCCAACGGTACGCTGACTGCTGTTAGATACCGGGATGAAACCTTCAGAGACTGTCAGACCTCATGTTGGTGCAGTGGGTCCTGGTCTCTACTGGTATGTAGGCAGTTCCTGGATGATGAAGGCATTGATGCCATTGACTGGACCCTCATGTTCCCCTGACCTAAATCCAGCTGAGCATCTACAGGACTTTATGTATCGTGTAGTCGACTCCGCCACAGACTGTCCAGCAGCTCACTGAAGCCCTGATCCAGGTCTGGGATGAGACTCCTCAGCACAGGTAGGCAGAGACCAAACACACTGCTGACACATTATGAGCTGCTGTGATTGGATCAGCCATGAATCCAGCCCTCAGTGGGTCGATGGTTCTGGTTTCCATTGATTCATTTTGTCATCAGTGAAGATTTTACACTTGAGTCATTCGTTCAACAAGATCTGATGTGAGATTTAAATGTTCCCTTCATTTCTTTGAGCAGCGTATTATATTGTTAGACTTCACTGTGATTAAAACCCAGCGCAGTATTTATTCATCTTTATGTCAGTGAGCTTCATTAACTTTACAACACCAAAACTTTAAAATTCCCTATTTATGTACTTATTGATTGATAAGTGTTGATAGACCTTCTACAGAAAGCATCCACTTATTGAACTTGAAACTCATAAAATTCCTCTGAAGTTTTTCAAAGACCATGTAAAGTGAATTCAGACATTTTCTTCTAAACACATTAAATAGGTCATAAATGTATTTCTAAAAAAGGTTAAAAAGCATTTCAACCATTTAGATTTGAATTGTGGAGCTAGGATTAGCATAAACCCGCCCTGCTGCTGTAGAGGTATAAATACATTCAGCGCACACTACTACTACAGTCTACAGTTAGCCAGTTAGCTGATTTAGCTGCCGAGCTAGCCGCCGAGTTAGCAGCAGAAAGCTCTCAGACCTAGCTTTGATTGACAGGTGACACTTGGTAGGGGGCGGGGCTTCAGTGTTTGGGAGCAGAGACAGAGGCAGACTTTTACACAACTTTGAAACCTAATTTCATATATTTGGCGATTTTTTTTTTATTCTTTCAAATTTGGCAGGGTGGTTAACAACACACTTTTCTGTGGTATGTCAAACTCAGAACACATATTTATTTTTACTTTACACAGACTTTAAGTGCATCCTGAGTCAGCCTCAACATCGACCAGTTTCTCACTAAAATGTCCTTTACAACACAATAAAGACCAAATGAAGCATTCAATAAATAAAATTCTGACAACAGTCTTCAAGTATTTACACACACACACACACTTTATTGCAAAGGATTATCCACCGTTACACGTCTGTCACATTAAACATCATCCAGTAGCGTTAATGACAAACATCATGTAAACAGAAACCTGCTTTAAATTAACATTTCTGAACCATTGATGCAGAAAAACAAAGCAGAGGATGAAACAGTTCATACAGCAGAGGTGGAACTTCACATCTTTTTAGAAATATGCTGATTTTTCATGTTTCTTTTTTTCTTTTTAAACCAGCTGATTGAACGTTAACTTTCACTGCGTCATAATTTATTCATTTTAATCTAATTCAGTAACCGCGTGCAAACAGGAAGTGGTCCAACGTTTGGTCGTTTTTAGGAGAAACCCGTTCAAAAAAGGAATGATACAACAACAAACAACAACAACAACAAACACATCGACGGTTTAACTTTAAAATAAATAAATACTTTGCCTCTTCACCTCACTACATGTAACGACATTAATCAGCTGTTAACCAACCAGGTTGCGTAACAGCGTAATGTAAATCATCCTCTGATAGCTGATGGTCAGAGGTCAGAGGTCAGCAGCTGTTTATGTGACCATGTACTCCTGGCGTTTGTTGAGGCGGACCTGACACAGCGAGACGGCGCCGACCGCCACGTAGATGGAGGCGGCGATGAAGCAGTTGATGCCGACCTGGTTGTAAAGACCGTAGATGTTCTGAGGAGGACTTTTACTGCAGGAGAGAAGAAGAAGAAGAAGAACGGCCGCGTCACTACAGCTGTGATCAGTTTAATGACATTCCTTCATAACAATAACAATAAGAATCTTGTTATTAAAGACGTAACCAACTCGAGTACTGAGCCGGATATTTAACAGCTGAGAAATAAACTAAAGGTTTCAGTTCAGGAAATTTTATTTTTATACACAGAAATCATGAAATCTACGGAGCTCTTGATTCACTAATTTGTGCTCTAGATTTCATAATTTGTGCTCTAGATTTCATAATTTGTGCTCTAGATTTCATAATTTTGGCTTTCCATTGACTAATTTGTGCTCTAGGTTTAATAATTTGTGCTCTAGATTTACTAATTCATATATTTGCATGTAAATAGTGTTTATATTAATTGTATTTCTCGGTTCATTGAAAAATAAATTCACTTTAATTTTCAAGATACAACATGATTGAAGGGGAGTGACGCCGTTTTCCTGAACGTGTTTTAGAGAAATAAAAAAATATATAATCTTTATTAATAGAGCACGTTATAAAATCTAATCACAAAGTGTTTCGTAAAGGCGTAAAGAGATAAGAAGCTCCTCTCTGACAGTAAACCGCTGCAGTCCTGAGGCGCCAAACGGACGCCTGTGATTGGCTGCTGACATTAAACAGTGAAACAAACTACTTCCTGTTAATGGAGGTTTATTTTTAATGTTTCCGTTGACTCACTCGTTGCGGATGTCCTCCTCAGTGAACGGGACGTCTTCGATCAGCACGGCCGACTTCGCAGTGAAGAAGATTCCCAACATCGCCTGTAAAAACAAAACAAACAGCAGAGTGGCTCAACATGAGGCTCGGGGCACAGCAGGGGGCCGGGGGTCTGTATCTTATCACAGAGAAACACCATATTTATAAAGGAGAGGTTCTTCTAGTTGTGTGATTAACTATGAAATAACAATATGGAGTTTAGTCCAGTGGTTCCCAACCTAGGGGTGGGGCCCCTCCAAAGGGTCAGCAGATACATGTGAGGGGTGGTGAGATGATTAATGGGAAAGAAGAAAAAACTAAGTTCTGATTGTTGCTGAAATATTGGATCATTTCAACATTTATAGAAATGAAAGCATGTGAGAAGTTTAGAGGGAAAAATCAGTATTTGGTGGAGCTGTTAACAACTCATAGACATCTGAGATGTGAGCCGACTACACACTGCTGTCTGGTTTCATCTTTAACAATGTGTTGAATTTATAAAGCTTGTTATATTATCCATTGTGTCAAATCTGCATCTGAAAAGTAACTAAAGCTGTTAAATAAATGTAGTGGAGTAGAAAGTACAATATTTCCCTCTGAGATGTAGAAAGTAGCATCACATGGAAATACTGCAGTAAAGTACAAGTACCTCTAACTGTACTACAGTAAAGTACAAGTACCTCAAACTGTACTACAGTAAAGTACAAGTACCTCAAACTGTACTACAGTAAAGTACAAGTACCTCAAACTGTACTGCAGTAAAGTACAAGTACCTCAAACTGTACTACAGTAAAGTACAAGTACCTCAAACTGTACTACAGTAGATGTCTGTTAGAGCCGGTGTGATGTGTGATGATGATGACAGTGAATCAGTTCCTCCTTCATCGTGTTTATTTTTATATTTTATAGAGTTTGTTTCCTCTTCCAACATTTAAAGGTTTTTTTTCTGACTGGAAAAACTGACTTCCTGCTCTGAAACATCACGAGAGCCAAACATAAAGAATCACATGATCTTCGGTCACTTGAGTTCCTGCATTTTAACACTGTGGTAAAGAATATTTTAATCAATTAACAGGCTGATTATAAACCAAACCATATAATCATTGAATTAAATGGTGATCAATAAATACACACTAACCTCAGCAGATATCAGACTGCAGGCTTTTATCAACATGCATTTAATCTATTTAAAGAGCCTTTACACACATGCAACCATTAATTAGTCTGGAAACCAAGCTTTAGCCTCCTCCATTACGTCCATCACAGGCACAGCTGTTTAGTTAATACTCGTTAATAAAACTACTTTAATATCCTGGTTTAGACAGAGCCCACTATTTAAATACATGCATTTTTGGCCTAATTGGGCTCCGTCTATAACGTGGAGCATTATTTCTGTTTTAAAGCGTTGAAGATGGTTCAGTGTTTAATTTAATCATAATGAGGTTTACATGACATTCAGCAAAACTATAAAAATAATAAAACTGCGCTGTAAATATTTATATTTTAAAGATGTCTTCTGGTCAAACCGAGTCACTCCAGGAAATAGTCGGGCCCCTGGCGAAGCTCCATATGTCTTACCAGCATGATTACGCCCCAGATGCTGATCACGATCCCGCACGCAGCCATCTTCGGCCCGCAGAACAGGAGCGACGGCATGTCGGTGTCCGGACGGATCGATGGATCAAACAGAAACTGATAATTTCTACTTTTTAATTCACGAAACGGGAAAAATGGTCCATCGACAGCCGAGCCTCTCTGTCAGCTGATCCCTTCACTGCACTCGGTTGCACTCGGCTCGACTCGGCAACTATCGTCTCCCCCGAAGCAAGCGACCAATCAGAACGTCCAACGCAACACGCCCCGCCTCTTCCTCTGAAGCTGACCAATGGCGTTCAACTTTTAAACTCGCGCAACATTCCCTTCATCCCGTCTGTCTTTTGTTTGTTCGATATTTATAATATTTATAATATTTTCTGCTGAATATGTGAAGTAGAAATAAATTAAAATCAATCCGCAGCGTGTAACCGGGCCTCTCTCCTCCACACTCGCGCTGTTTGTAGAAATATCGCCGTTTTCTCCGATGGAAGCCCGCTAACAGCACCGAGCTAGGAGCTAACTGTGGCTAACAGCTAACAGCTAACTGCTTTGTTTTGATTCAAGAAAAAACTTTTAACTCATTTACCGACATGACGTCAGCGTCTGCTAAGGTAAGTCACATTAACCCCGACTGTAGTACAACTAGAGGTACTTATACTTTACTGTAGTACAGTTTGAGGTACTTGTACTTTACTGTAATACAGTTTGAGGTACTTATACTTTACTGCAGTACAGTTTGAGGTACTTGTACTTTACTGTATTACAGTTAGAGGTACTTGTACTTTACTGTAGTACAGTTTGAGGTACTTGTACTTTACTGTAGTATTTCCATGTGATGCTACTTTCTACTCCACTACATTTATTTGACAGCTTTAGTTACTTTTCAGATGCAGAAGTAGAAACAGTCTTTAGGTTGTTTTCATATATCAGCAGTCTGAGAGTTAAAGGTGTAACATGACCTCGAAAACAACAGATACTTGTAGTTAAATGATGTATATTATATTATGTTGGGAGATGGCAGATCTTTATTTGATGAACTCTTCTTCTTCTCTGCAGGTCGGAGAGATTTTCTCAGCAGCAGGAGCAGCGTTCACCAAACTGGGAGAGCTGACCATGCAGCTGCACCCAGTATCTGACTCCAGTCCTGCAGGGTGAGACACACACACACACACACACACACACACACACACACACACACACACACACACACACACACACACACACACACACACACACACACACACACAGACAGAGACAGAGACACACACACACACATACACACACATACATACACACACACACACACACACATAGACAGAGAGACACGCACACACATACACACACACACACAGATACACACACACACACACACACACACGAGAACCCTCACAATCATAATGCATAATGATAATAATCTCTCTCATGTTCGTCCTCAGAGCCAAATGGACGGAGACGGAGATCGAGATGCTGCGTCTGGCGGTTCGGCGGTTCGGTGACGACCTGAACAACATCAGCACCGTGATCAAAGAGCGCACTGTGTGAGTTAAAGGAGCAGCTCACTGTTTTATAATCATATCATCAACCAAAGTCCATGTGGTTTATTTTAAATTTAAAGGGTTAAAATGTGAAAATAAACGTATGAATAACTTCACACATTCTTTTTTTGTGGACCCAGCATCAAATTTCTGCTTTTAATCCATTTAGAGAGAATATATTAGAGGATTATGGTGAAAATGTCTAAGTGGTGTAACCATAAAAACTTTGTACCAAATAATTCAACTTGCTTAAAAACAGTAAATTGTCAATAAAACACCATATCAACTAGTTTGGCATGATCTTACATTATAACTTTATATTAAATAAAGGTAATGGAATACAATTGTTATAAATATTACATTTACTCTGGTTACCATGGAGACCAGGAAACATTTATGTTTTAACCTTCGTGTCGTCCTCCCGGGTCAAATTGACCCCGTCTGTTTTGACTGTTCCTTCCACCCTCCCTTCTCTCCTTATTCCTTTCCTCTTTTCCTCCCTCCCTCCTTACTCCTTTCCTTCCTTCCTTCCTTCCTTCCTTCCTTCCTTCCTACCTTCCTCTTTTCCTCCATCCCTCCTTACTCCATTCCTTCCTTCCTTCCTTCCTTCCTCTTTCCTTCCTTCCTCCCTTCCTTGTGCAAGTTATTCAAACCTTTATTTAAACTAAACCACATGAACACAGTAAAGTGTTTCTACCATCTGGAATCTCTTCAGATAACAGCAGTGAGTTAATGATGATAATCAGCTGACTCGTCGTTTCTTCTTCAGCGCTCAGATTAAGAGCACAGTGAAGAGGAAGCTGTACGAGGACAGCAGAGTCCCCATCTCCTCCGAGTCCCCGAAGAAAACCGTCAAGAAAGCCGCCGTCGCCATGGCGCCGACGCCGGCCCCCGCCGCCCCCGCCATGATCCCCGTGCCGACCTCGCAGGTCGTCGTGGCGACGGGAATGCAGAACAGCCCGTCTCTGGCCCCGCCCATCAAGAAGCAGAAGACGGCAGGTGAGAAGCGATGATGATGATGATGATGATGATGATGATCCTGATACCAGCTGAGTTCTTCATTAGCTCATCATGTGAATAGAAGCAACTCCTCCACATCTAAATGCATTTAACTAATAACTCAGATTCACCACAGACGGGTCGTAGCTGCTGTGGGCCAATCACATCGCATTAAACCCAAGAACGCTTGCTGTTGATTGGCTGTTAGCAAGTCCGTACAGAGAGTCATATTTTCAGCTCTGGTATTAATATCTTAAAGCTGTAGAGCACTGAGACCCTGATGATGATGATGATGATGATGTTCACTCTTCTTCCTCTGCAGACGTGACTCTCAGCGCTCTGAACGACTCGGACGTGAACAGCGACCTCGAAGGCCTCGGAGACGGCTCGTCCAATAAGAAGCTGAACTTTGACCAAGGTCAGTGACGGACACGTTTTCAATTTACCGGACAGATGTTTGAAATTCCGGTCAAATATTATCTGAATTTATTGAGCTTAAAATGATAAATGATATGAAGGCATGTCAATTTATAGCGTAATCTTATTATTGAAAAGTATATCAAATAAAATGAGTGCCGTCAATTGTACTTTACTGTAGTGCAGTTAGAGGTACTTATACTTTACTGTAGTACAGTTTGAGGTACTTATACTTTACTGTAGTACAGTTTGAGGTACTTGTACTTTACTGTAGTACAGTTTGAGGTACTTATACTTTACTGTAGTACAGTTTGAGGTACTTGTACTTTATTGTAGTACAATTTGAGGTACTTATACTTTACTGTAGTACAGTTTGAGGTACTTGTACTTTATTGTAGTACAATTTGAGGTACTTATACTTTACTGTAGTACAGTTTGAGGTACTTGTACTTTACTGTAGTACAGTTTGAGGTACTTATACTTTACTGTAGTACAGTTTGAGGTACTTGTACTTTACTGTAGTACAGTTTGAGGTACTTATACTTTACTGTAGTACAGTTTGAGGTACTTGTACTTTATTGTAGTACAATTTGAGGTACTTATACTTTACTGTAGTACAGTTTGAGGTACTTGTACTTTACTGTAGTGCAGTTAGAGGTACTTATACTTTACAGTAGTACAGTTTGAGGTACTTATACTTTACTGTAGTACAGTTTGAGGTACTTGTACTTTACTGTAGTACAGTTTGAGGTACTTATACTTTACTGTAGTACAGTTTGAGGTACTTGTACTTTATTGTAGTACAATTTGAGGTACTTATACTTTACTGTAGTACAGTTTGAGGTACTTGTACTTTATTGTAGTACAATTTGAGGTACTTATACTTTACTGTAGTACAGTTTGAGGTACTTGTACTTTACTGTAGTACAGTTTGAGGTACTTGTACTTTACTGTAGTACAGTTTGAGGTACTTGTACTTTACTGTAGTACAGTTTGAGGTACTTGTACTTTACTGTAGTACAGTTTGAGGTACTTATACTTTACTGTAGTACAGTTTGAGGTACTTATACCTATTATAAAATAAATAAATAAACGCTCTTTTAACATGAACATAAAACTATTTGCAAACAAAAAAACACATCTGGACCGGCTCATACCATTTTAATAACGCGGCGTGCTGCCAACTGGAAATCAAATAGATGCGATAAAAACCATCTAAAGAATCCATTAACATGTTTCTGGCTTGGGACATTTCAGCAGCTGAATTAAAATCAAAAGTCTCGAGTGTCTCTCCGCAACTTGCAATGCGCATCAGTCTTGTGACCTTGTTCTCCCCTCAGGCGACTTTGCTGCGCTGCTTTGACCCGGTTCTGGCACACTGGAGACAGAGATCACGCTGGCTATTTTGGCCAGTTTAGCCCACTGAAGTCTTTGATCAGAACGTTACAGGCTGTTCAGAAGTTAAAAGGACTGTCAAATATCAGTTTATCCTCATCGAAAGTACAAACTGTGACATACGAAATTCAAATTGAGCTTAGAGGGAATATTTCCACCGACATCAGCAGATTTTACCGGTCAAAGTCCGGTAATTACCGGATAACGGAAACCCAGCCATGTGGGGATCATAGTCAGCCAACGTGGGCTTCACATGTGGGACCAGCAGAATTTACCCAGTTCGAGCCCAAATGGACCCACATGGACCTGCTGGTGTTAACAGACCATCTCGTGTTGCTGACTTCATATATAAATCAGTTCTGATGATGTAATAATTAGTTTAATGAGGAAAGGAGGAAGGAAGAAAGGAAGGAAGGAAGGGAGGGAGGAGAAGGAAGGAAGGAGTAAGAAGGAAGAAAGGAAGGTAGGAGGAAGGGAGGAAGGAAGGAAATAAGGACAGAGGAAAGAAGGGAGGGAAGGAAAAAAGGAGGAAGGAAGGAGGGAGAACGAAGGAAGGAAGGAGCGATGGAGGAAACAAGGAACGAGGAACGAGGGAGGGAGAAAGGAAATAAGGACAGAGGAAAGAAGGGAGGGAGAGGAAGGAAGGAAGGAAGGAAAGGAGGGAGGAAAGAAGGAAAGGAGGAAGTTCTGATGATGTAATAATGAGTGTAATGAGTGTTTTGTGGTCTTGTCCCCTCAGAGAGCCTGAACCTGGACTCCAGCCTCATCATGAACTCCAGTGACCTCCCGCTTCTGTCCCGCTGACCTCTGACCTCTGACCTTCCCGTCTGTGTTACAAACGCTTCGTTTTTTCTTTTATTCTTTGTTCATCTGACGACTCGCTGAGTCCGGTTTTAGTTTTTAAGACCAAAAATCTCCATTTTTATTTTATTTAATGTTTATTTTAAAGACAGTTTGTTGACAGATGAACTTCAGACGTTTTTCAGCAGAATCATGTTTCAACTTTTTTAGTTTTCATCGTCTGTTTGGAAACTTTTAAAAAATCACAAAAGAAACAAAACTGTCGTGAAGCTGAAATCATCATCATCATCATCATCATCATCGGCTTTAAAGTGAAGAAACATCAGGAGAGAAATCAGCTGATGAATCATTAATAATGAGCCTCAGTGTTTATTTAACCGTTACAAAGGGCTGAACAGTAAAAGCAGTTTATGAGAAGAATTTAAGATAAACATGAGTCTTAATAATTAAAATTAAACCATCAAAGAAATTCGGAGCAAAAAATTCAAAAAAACAGATTTTTAAGTTCAGTTTTTGAGAGTTTATGAATTTAATTTGTTTTTTTTGCTCTTTTTGTGAAACATTAAAGTTTTCTTTGACATGAAAATCTAAAATATTGTAGAAAAACACCAAATTCTTCAGCTGCTGATTATTTTCTTTATTCAGTTTGTTAAATGTTTAAAAAGCAAAACTTCTAAAAAATCCTCAAATTGAAAAAGCAGCAAATATTTGAAAAAATCTGTTAAACTGAAATAATTTCACTGATCATTTAAGTTAAAATGTTTGTTATTTTTTGTACGAATTTGAGGATGAAACGTCTCATCCTGCTAAAAATCATTTAATGTTGCAGCAAATAAATAGTTAAATGTTCAGAGACTCAAACTGCAGTAAAAGTTTCTTGTGAAATAATAAATAATAAACTGTTCAGTCAGATTTAAAATGATAAAAATCAATAAACTGAGGAATAAAAGATGCTGAACGTACAAATAACTGATTTATTTTAATGATTCATCAACGTTTCTCCTCCTGAAAGTCGTTAAACTCATAAATCTGAAGCTTCATGAATCTCAGAACAGTTTGTGGACAGAAGAAGAAGAAGAAAGTGTCTCAGTGTGTCGTTGGTTTGATTCCCGTGTTCATTAAACTGTCCGCGTGTGTTTCAGCTGCTGATCATGACGCAGCGACTCAGAAAACATTCAGACTTTAGATCAGTGGCTGCAAGATGTAAAAAAACATGTTTTAATTATGTTAAGTAAAAAAAACAAAACTACAAACTAAACTCTGGTCTCTTGGTTTTTGTTTGAGTCCACTGCTGCCCCCTGGTGGCAGAAACACTGAACTGCAACATACTCAATTATTAGTTTACTGCAGAAGTTTAATCCTGTTGTCCTCGAAGGGTTAGGGAAGGAAGGAAAGAAGGGAGGAAAGGAGGAAGAAGGAAGGAAAGAAGGAAGAAGACCTCTTTATGTAAAAAAAAACAACCAATGTATTCATTATATTCTATAAAATGCACCATAAAATAGTCTCTTAACCTTCTTGTCGTCCTCCCGGGTCCTTTTCCTTTCTCCCTTCCTTCCTACTTACCTTTCTTCCTCTGTCCTTCCTTCCTTTCCTTCTTCCCTTCCTTCCTCCCTCCCTCCTTTACTTCCTCCCTTCAATCTGTCCTTCCTTCCTCCCGCCTCGCTTTCCTTCTTCTCTCCTTCTTTCCTCCCTTCCTCTGTCCTTCCTTCCTCCCTCCATTCCTTCCTTCCTCTGTCCTTCCTCCCTTCCCCTTTCTCCCTCCCTCCTATCTTCCTTCTTCCTCTGTCCACCTTTCCTTCCTTCCTCCCTTCCTTCCTCCCTCCCTTCCCATCCTTCCTCCCTTCCCCCCTACCTTCCTTCTTTCCTGTCCTTTCTTCCTCCCTTCCCTCCTCCTTCCTCCCATCTTTCCTTCCTTCCTTCTTTCCTCCGTCCTTCCTTCCTCCCTCCCTCCCTCCTTTCCTCCCTTCCTTCGAGGGTTAATCCAGCACTGATTGGCTGATGGGGAACATTATAGACACAAAGAAAACTCACCAACAGATATGATACAGATTTTCTTTTATTGATATTTTTCATAAACAATATAATATATATATTTATAGTACATGATGAATCGTTTCCACTAAAAACTAAAAAGTCATTCTGCGTCTTTTTGTTTGTTTTTGTTTACAGCCGTGAGATCATCAGGAGGGAATGAACACTTTGAATATAGAGTTTATTTCTCATTTTTATTATTTTCAGTTGCATAAAAATACATCTCATCTGTTTTATGTCGAGAATTTGTCCAAAAATAAAGAAAAAAAAGAAGAAAAAGTAAAGAAATAAACTATTTACAGTTTGAAAATACTGAGTGTGAATGTTTCCTTAGATGTGCTTTTTGTATTTTTTTCCCTTTTATAATCTTAATAAACTCTAGCAGCCCTTTTTTTTGCTTTTTTTAAAGTCGTATTTCTCTGATCGATCGGCGGCGTTTCTTTCAGCAACGCGACGCTGCTGCTGTCAGATTATAAATCATAAAAACAAAGAAAGAAAAGACTTCCTGCATTTTAATAAGTGAGTTTTTAAAGTCAGGTGACGTTTAATTTAAAGTGCTTTAAGTTTTTTATCTTCAACGTCTTTAACTGATTAAACGTTAAAGATTCAACACAAATAAAACGTCGTTATTTTACTTTTTTTGGCTCCTTTAACAAACATTAAAAGTTATTTTTAAAGACTTTTTTATCTCCTCAGTTGATTCTTTAAATTTTTCTCCACTAGAGGTCGCCAAAGCTTCAATCGTGTGTGTGAGATACTTAACCATCCTGTTGTACTCGAGTCAAGGTAGGAAGGGAGGAAGAAGGAAGGAAAGGAGGGAGGAAGGAAGGAAGGATGGAAGGGAGGAAGAAGGAAGGAAAGGAGGAAGGAAGGAAGGATGGAAGGGAAGAAGAAGGAAGGACAGGAGGAAGGAGGGGAGGAAGAAGCAAGGAAAGGAGGGAGGAAGGGAGGAAGAAGGAAGGAAAGGAGGGAGGAAGGAAGGTAGGAGGGAGGAAAGGAGGTAAGGATGGAAATAAGGAAAGGAGGAAGGAAGGACTGAAGGAAGGAAGAAAAGGGGATGGAGGAAGGAAAAAAGGAAGGAGGGAGGAAGGAAGGACTGAAGGAAGGAAGAAAAGGGGACAAGGAGGGAAGGAAAGAAAGGAACAGTCAAAACAGACGGGGTCAATTTGACCCGGGAGGACGACACAAAGGTTAAAACTTAAAATAATCTCACAGTAAAAGTGGAGAAAAAGAAAAAGGCTGTTCAAAGAATAATAAAAAGAAGATTTGTCTCTAATGAAATACAATATTTACAGGAAATATTATTTTCTAAATTTGAGCCAAACTGCCAGAAAAATGTTGTTTTTAGAGCATTTTTTAATTTAATTTAAAGGTTTAATTCTACAGGAAGTCGAGGAGCTGCAGGATCGGTCAGTGTTTGGTGCATCGAGCGTTTCGGTGCTGAGAAATCGCCGATCTTTCAGAGCGAAATACGACTTTAATACTGAAAACTGTCGACTGGTTTTGTCGCTACGAAACTTCTCGAAACAGGAAACAGGAAGTGAGTCAGAAACAACCTTTTTTTTTTCACGTCAACTGAAAACTTTTTATCTTGTATTTTAAAATCCAAGAAGAACAAGAAACTAAAAATAATAAAAACAGCTCGTCACAAATTCCCAACGATGTGTTTGTCACCACCGTCGGTAAAAAACACAACATTAAATTAAAACTTAAATTCCAGCGTGATCGGACGTTTTTCTTTATTTCTAATGTTTTCAGTTTCAATTGTGTAAAATGGAAAGTTCATGTTTTTAGTTTAGCTTAGTTTAGTCCTGCAGCGATCAATTATTATTATCATCTACTAGCCGAATAATTAGATTAATCAGAATCCGAATATATTCAGTTTAATATCGTAAAAAAGAAGCTAGCAACAATTTGAATTGAATTTATGGTATTTTTGCTTAAAAACGGCTTAAAAACAAGTTAAGCTAATATCAGAATTCAAACTTTTAATTGTTTATGCTGATGAATAATAATTAAACAAGACAACAGTTAATTCTTCATCAACTACATCAAACTTCGTCCACCAATAAGAATCGACTACGACTGAAAGCTCCGGAAAACGTTCATAAGCAACATCGGGTAAAATTATTTACTTATTAGGCCTTAAATGAAAAACTGTTATCACTTTTTAAACTGTCAAAAATTATAATAATTGTCCACCAACATTTATTGGTGGCCTTTTTTACGATGTTACCACGTATAACTTTAAACGTTAGTTCATCAATAGCACGTTAACGTTTTCACATTTCAATAAAATACACTAAATTAGATATTTAAGGTTAGAAAAGGAAATTAAATGAGAGCTGTAAGTTTGTCAATTATTATAATCTGCTGAATATTTTGATTAATCACGTGAAGAAGTAGTGATAAGTTAATCGCTGCTTAACGTTAGCTTTTATTTCGGAGATGAGCAAAATCTCCAATCACACTGGAAATATGTTTTAAATATATAAAATAATAATAATAATGTTACACTGTTGGGAACTCGTGGCGGCGCTGAGCTGATTCGACGCTTTGAACAACATTTAAAGGACCAGTGTGTCGGTTTAGTGCCATCTAGTGGTGAACAGTCAGAAACTACGCTAGCAGTGTTTGGCTTGTCTATTCTGGGCTAATTCTTATTTTCAGGTGATTATAAACTAACTAAATGATTATATTTAATCTCTGACTCGTCCGTGTTGTTAAATGTCACTAAATTCTGGTAACTGGCCCTTTAAGAGACATGAGAACCAGGAGAAGCAGATAAAGACAGGAAGGAGAGGAGGAGCAGAATACTGTTCTTCTTCTATCACAGCGATCGTTTCATGTCTGACGAAAATATTTTTGGCTTGAAAACATTCTTTGAAAATAGAAAAATTCGTACGAGCACCGAAGTGCGAAACTAGACGAGACGTTAAACTGGACACTTTTTACGACAAAGAGTCCACGTCACGTTTCTTTTGATCCAGCTACGTTTCTCTCTTCATACTGAAACATGAGATGGTGAGAGTGCAAAGTTCAAAATAATACAGACGATACAAAAAAAAAAAAAAAACGTCTTAAAGCTACAGTCCGTGTCTGAACAGGAATTTGGCAGAGTTTTGTTAGCGGTCGGAGAAATTCGTCCTGATTCACTTACGACTCACGAACATTACTGATTAAAACATATCGTCTTTAAAAGTGTTCAAACATCGTCAAAATGCAAATTTGAACCTATGAAATCAGGCGTTGATGTTAAAACAGCTGATATGAACAAATTATGAGTCAGTGATGTTTCTTTGTGTCCATGTGGTTTAGTTTAAATTTAAAGGGTTAAAATGTGAAAACGTGAAACGTATGAATAACTTCACACATTCTTTTTTTGTGGACCCAGCATCAAATTTCTGCTTTTAATCCATTTAGAGAGAATATATTAGAGGATTATGGCAAAAATGTCTAAGTGGTGTAACCATAAAAACTTTGTACCAAATAATTCAACTTGCTTAAAAACAGTAAATAGTCAATAAAACACCATATCAACTAGTTTGGCATGATCTTACATTATAACTTTATATTAAATAAAGGTAATGGAATACAATTGTTCTAAATATTACATTTACTCTGGTTACCATGGAGACCAGGAAACATTTACATGTTTTAAATGAAGTCATTATTAGTATAAGTCCACTTAAATACACTGTAGGTGATAAAATATGTAATATGTATCATTCTTTTGTGGTTACACCATTTGACATTTTCAGGAGCATTCAGTCTTACTTTTGGTAAAAAATGGTGCAAATGTCATTTCAAATGATATAAAACCAACAAAAATACTAAATGTACATTTTAACAAACCTGATGCTGCTTTTAAATCTAGTTTAACTGATTTATGAATTCATCATCTAACCAACACTTATTGTTACTGAGCCTTATAATCGGTACTTTAAGATATTTATGATATTTTAAAGTCACTGAAACGATAACGTTGTATCTGATGGTAAAATGTAATTAACTTAAATGAATTAAGACCAAATTCTCACCTGGACTAAAAAGCTGTATTTTGTTTTTGTTTTAAAGCTGTATTTTTAACTGTGGTCTGAACTCATTGGAAACAGGACGAACTCTCCGACAGCAACAAGTGGACAAAAAAGAAAAACAAAAAAAAAATCAGGAAAATCAGGAAAAGTAGCAAAAAGCAGCAAAAACTTAACAGCATTTCTTATACGAGGATGTTTCCACCCATCATGTAACAGAGAGAAAAGATTAAAATGGTCAAACTAGTATTTGTGCAAAGTTGTGACAAAAAGAAAAATATGATGTTAAATGTCACTAAAAAGATTTTGGAAAACTTTTTTTTTTTTTTTTTAAGATCTCAGCGGCGTCGGATCGACTGAACGAGCAGCGACCGACGGATCCGTTCATTGTTTTCTCTTTTTTGGGAATAAAGACACTTCCATAAAAACAGCTTATAGACTTTATATACAAACATTTCTCACAGGTGGCGGGTCAGCTGACTAACACAGCAAAGTTAAAATCTCTCAAATCTGACTTTTAAAATCGACGAGCGAGGAGAAAAAAAAGACTACCTGACAGTCGCTCCTCTGAAGTATGAAGACGAGTTTAGGCACAAAGATGAATGATAGTAAAAAAACTGTACAATACTGTGCAAGTGCAAAAAGCTGGAAGCGGAGCTGCAGCTCGATTCACCGACTCTGAAACGACGCATTTCTTTCGCTCGTGTCGAGTTAGAACGAGAATATCCATCAGACAAATAAAACATCGCTAAATGTTGAAGACGTCTGTACGGACCTGCTGACGAAACCTTCTAGAGACACAAGATGTTTTCACGCCGGATCGTTTCCTGTGAGCGTCGCGTAGGGATGCGTCAATAAAACCAAATAATCGTTCATTGGGTCACTTTGTGTCACGATATCTGCTCAAAAACTAAAATCTATTGAACCCATTTAACTTTTAGGTCAATCTTTAGCACTTGTACGAGGTATGTAATGCACAGACAGACCATCAGATTGTGTTATGGTTGCTATAGATACAGGTTGTTCTATGGTTGCTATAGATACAGGTTGTTCTATGGTTGCTATAGATACAGGTTGTGTTCTATGGTTGCTATAGATACAGGTTGTGTTCTATGGTTGCTATAGATACAGGTTGTGTTCTATGGTTGCTATAGATACAGGTTGTGTTCTATGGTTGCTATAGATACAGGTTGTGCTTTAGTGTATAAACCAAGAATAACACAAATCACTGCTGACATCAGAGATCCTGCTGAACAGAATGAGTCTCTAACATGTTTTTAAAGAAAAGTTTAGAACCAATGAGGTGTGAATGAGTCTGTAGAGGTCTGTAAAGCATTACATTTAGGATCAATGAGGATATAAATCCATGTTTTATGTTGTCATGGCAACAAAGAGGAAAAGCAAAACAATGCTTTTTAAAATAGCACTTTCTTGGTGTGACCTACAAAGGGTTGATCAAGAGTTGAGCTGTCTAGTATGAAAGGTTCATTAACAGCTACTGGAGAGCAGTTTTCACTTTCGGCCACTAGGAGGAGCTCTAAGCTTCTGTAAAGCATCTCCACCTTCTGTTGAAGTTGAACCTGACAGTGAATTTTAACTGCTGCCCTCAGCTACTTTGACTCGGTAATAAGTTAGTCTGTAGCAGCCAATAACGCAATAACAGCCAATAAAGAAATAATTTTGCCCGTTCTTTAATGTAATAGGATTTCGGAACCAATAACATAATAAGTTATTACATTATTATACCATGAAAACATCCCTAGCGCCTCGTCACTTCCTGTTGGACAGTTTGTGACCATGTTGGATAAACTGTACCGAGCGGAAAGTGTCTCGTGTCTCTTTTGGGAGTCAATATAAATGTTTAATTATCAACGTTTAAAAAACAGGACCAACGAGGACCGTTCAGTACGGCTGATACTATGATCACAGTCATGAGGATATTCTCTGATATTTAACACGATATGGCAAATATGTGCAAAGTCACATCAAATAAATGATGTTCAAAAACAATGAAATATGTTTCACTGTTTTACATCAAATTTTATTAACAGCCTCCAACAGAAATCTGAGACGATGTTAATAATATTGAATCATTGTCACTGACCTAAACTGGTGAATTTCTCAAATTAAGAAGTTTTTCCATTAAGTGCAAAAAAAGTAGGAATAGGTCCAGAAAGAAAAAGCCAAGCGATTAGTCCTGGTCTTAAAATAAATCAGCTGTTATAAACTCAGAAATAAAACTGAAAACTTCCTTTAAAAAGTTTAACAGATGACAGAAAGGAACCAAAAGGAAATAAGAAGTACTGATTACATGAGTATTTATGTTTTATGGGGGTTTTAACCATAATGAAACTGTGAAGGACGATGTGTTTGATTTCAAGTAGAACAGACTGAAGTCGGAGAAAAACTAACAAATCAAACAGTTAAATGTGTAAATGCACCTTTAAAGAAGGAAGAGCGCGGTCGCTTCCTGCAGATTTAATATGTACAATCAAACCCTGCAGGCTGAAGAAAACTGAGCACGTATCAGCTGCTCCGCTGTCAATATTCACATATAGATACACTATAAACAAACGCCTCTGCTGACTGGAGGCCAGTTTGTAAAACCGGCCTCTCGTCCCGGGACAAAGTCCTCCCACAGTGAACCGCTCGGCCAGAGTCCAACAAACGGTTGACGGATAATTGAAATCTGTCAAGTTTCTTCTGAAAAAAACAGAAGGCTTCAGTCAGCGAGACGCAGCCGCGACAGACGACTCAAAACTTTTCGTTAAAACACAAAAATCTCAGACTTCATTGACTGAAACTTTGTTCAGTGGCTGAATTTCATGTTTGACTTGTTGGGTTTAAAAATATCAGACAAAAAAATCTCAATAATTACAAGTTTGTTTTGGCCTCAGAAAAAAGCTGCATTTGGTTTCAGGGTTTGGACAAAGATTTTTTTTTTTTTTACAGTATTTTGCTGGATGTTTAAATTTCTGCATATTCAGTTATTAGTTTTTTTTGACCGAAGACACAAAATTCATCATCAGCAAACATCTGAATAAAACGATAAGAACACGGTTCACTGATCTGATTAAGTGCCGGCAGAGTCCATCAGTCATGAATACTCACGACTCATGTCTAAATAAATCTGATGATTTCTACATCTTCCTCATAGAAAGATCAATAAGTTTACATACTTGACTTCCAACAAGTACAACAGGAAGTAGTTCAGTCGACCGGATCCCTGAAGAGCTTCGACTCGTCAGTCTGAACCGTTTTTATCGTCTCCCGCTTCGGTGTCTTGATTACAACTCAAGACTTTATGAGATCGTCTTCTGAACCTCGAAGTGATTGATCAGACCTGGAACTCACTGATTGGTCAGATTGGACTGGAGCTGCATCCTCCAATCAGCAACCTCGGGATTTTATCCATCCAGGAAGCAGCAACAATAAAGCGAAGTCCCATTTCAGGCTCCGAGTCCTTCGAAGTCCACGAATTATTGGACACGTTAGTCTCGCTCCACGTTCTGAGTTTCTGTGGTCCGTTCCTCTCGTCTACGCTGCGTGAACGTGCTACTCGTCTACGCCGTGTAGACGTGCTACTCGTCTACGCTTCGTAAACATGCTACGTTCCTCTCGTCTACGCTGCGTGAACGTTAATCTCGTCTACGCTGCGTAAACGTTAATCTCGTCTACGCTGCGTGAACGTTAATCTCGTCTACGCTGCGTGAACGTGCTTCTCGTCTACGCTGCGTAAACGTTCCTCTCGTCTACGCTGCGTGAACGTGCTTCTCGTCTACGCTGCGTGAACGTGCTTCTCGTCTACGCTGCGTGAACAGGATCGTTCAGAGACGACTGTGAAGCTACGTACGTGTTTTTTTCTTCGCTTGCTTGATGTTCAGTTTCACGCGTCACGTTGACATTCGGAAGGTGTGCTCTCTCTTCCTGCGGTTACACGTCACACCTTTCTCTTCATGTACATCCTTGCAGAAGCATCGGTCCTGACGACACAACCAGTGCGTCCTCAGTTTAACTCAAAGTTTGCCGACGCTGCTGCTGGATCCTCTGTAGACCCGCAGTCCTCGGTTGGACTCGTCTTTTAGGGTCAAAGTGAACACATGTCCTTCTGTCCTGCTTTCAGAGGACCAACGAAGTCCAACATGGACGTAACTGCAGAGCGATGGAGCCGCTATCCATTAAACTGAATGATTATGGGGTTAAATATCCGGGCAGATCAGAAACATGCAAGAAAAGTTTCTGTCCGAAGTTTTTTAGGCTGTAAAAAAAAAAATCTCCAGAACGAAACGTCAGACAGCAGAAACCAGACTGAACTCCTGTGAATCAGGTCTGGGTTCCTCTGGAGCTGCTGGTGGTCGGTTTGCACCCACAGTGACCGGGTCGGGACTCTGGGTGAGGAAGGGGAGGGGAGGGAAGGGTGGTGTTTAATGTCCTGGATGCTGGTGGGAGGTAAAGGGGGTGAAGGAGGGAGGAGGAGAGAGAGACAGAGGGCTGGACTGAGGACTGACGCCTCCTGCTGGTGGAGAGTCTGCCGTCGACTGAGACACGCTGAGGAGGAAACACAAGCTTTAATCATCAATAATTCATGTTTAAATGTGTGTGTGTGTGTGTGTGTGTGTGTGTCTTGATCCTCACCTCACTGTGTAGCTGCTGCGGTGGGCGGGATCTGTTACCCCGGCAACAAACAGCTTCTTGGGTGGACCGTCAGACTCCACGCCGCCTGAAAAACCCCCCCAAGAAAAACGACTATAAACAGTGTATGTTATTCATTAATAATGATTAAAACAATAGTAATAGTAGTATAATTATGATCCTAGGATGGACACACACACACACACACACACACACACACACACACACACACACATTTACCTTTCCTCTTGAGTGGCGTTAGCGCCGGCCATCTCACAGTGGCGCTGACAGTTGGTCTGTTGGACGAAGAACAGATTAATAACTGGACTGATGCTGTGTATATGTGTGTGTGTACGTGTGTGTGTGTGTGTGTGTGTGTCTGTGTATGTCTGTGTGTGTGTGTGTGTGTGTGTGTGTGTGTGTGTGTATGTCTGTGTGTGTGTGTGTGTACCTGAACCTCCTGGTGGGACTGGGGGAGGAGTTGGGTGTGACTCCGCTGTCCTGCGACTGAAACCACTGAAGAGGAAAAAAGATGAGAAAACGATTTAAATAACAACCAAACTACATTACCCATGAGCCTTTGCATTCTACAAATTAACAGTGAGTAAAAAAACCCAACCAAGATGCTCACCACAGGCGCGTGATCGTGCCACTGACTGACTGGAGGAACTGGGATCAGACTGGAAGCACTGGGAGAGAAAGAAGAAGAAGAAGGTTTTAATCCCACTGAGAGTTTAAACTGGTTTATTAAGCAGTGAGGATGAGAGTGTGTGTGTGTGTGTGTGTGTGTTTGTGTCTCTGTACCTTAATCTCTGCAGACTTCCTCTGAGCATCATCTCCATGTTTTCCTCCTGAGTTCAACAGAAAACACACCAAGCATTTAATCAGCCGCTCGAACTGGATGTAAAATAAAACATTTAAATGATGATAATCTGTGTTAAAATGTGAGATTTAATGGTTCAACTTACAAACAACAACAAAAAACCCACTTTATGTGTTGAGAAAGTTAAAAGTTAAGTTCATTTCTTTAACTGTGTTTAATTTGTAATGTTAGTTTTTGTACATTCTGGCTGTTTGACTGTAATTCTGCTTTTTGAACTTTACTTTAGAGCATTTAAGTCCTTTAAAAAACTTCCAGGACGTCATACTCTCATCAGTGTTTCACATCATCTAAAAACAGATAAAAAAGGAAGAAGAAGAATCCGTCTGTCCTCACCTGCCTCTTGTGGTCGAGTCTGTCTCCGGTCAGAGAGAAAGGAGACAGAGGGACGAGCTGCAGGACAAACACACGATGGATGAGAGTCAGCAGGAAACTAAAGCATCAACTCAAAGGTTTTTAGGCTTTTTCTGTTCCAGCTGAATAACTTTAATAGTTCACAGCAGCATCAACACTTTCCTCAAAACTCTACACATCATTATTTACATTTTTATACTGAAACACTGAGAAGAACATTTAGTTCAGTTCAGCTTTTATTTATAAAGAATCAAATCACAACAAGAGTTAATTGAGAGCAGGAGAAGACTGAACTATGAGAGGAAAACCTGCAGAGGAACATCAGCGTGTGTGTGTGTGTGTGTGTGTGTGTGTGTGTGTGTGTGTGTGTGTGTGTGTGTGTGTGTGTGTGTGTGTGTCTGCTGGTCGAGTTCAGAGAGTTTATCAGAAGAACAGAGACACGGACCTGAGAGGGACAGCTGGGGTTGATGGACACGCTGCTGCGTCTGTATCGAGCCGAGACCACCGGACTGAAGACCGTCATCCCGTCACTGAGAGAGACGTTAACAAACCGTTAATATAGAAATATCATTACACAGCGTATCTGCACATTGGTGTAAGTGGGAGAGTAGTATGGTCGAGATATGAGTGTAAACTGAGGTGGTTGTGATTTTATGTATAGTACTGTGCAAAAGTCTTAGGCCACCAAAATAAAGAATAAAAAATAACAATAAAAATAATACATAGTGAAAATAGCTTTTTTTTTTATCAAGTAAAAATACAACTATTAAAAGAAGTGCAGTAGTGACTGATAGAAAGGCCAAATAAAAGCTAAACTGAAGAAATAAGTTTTACTTTGTACTTTAAAAAACAACAACATATGTTTATTGAGATTTTTATATTGACTTTACACTTCAACATTTAAAAAAATTAAGTGAATACATTATCCTCCAATCTGGCAATAAATAAATAAACATAAATGAATTAATAAAAAAACATAAATATACACACAAAAAAATAAACAATATCAGATCAGTGCATATAAAGTTTATTATTATTATTCCTACATGTTTTAAAAATGAAATAAATAAACAACATCAGAGCAGTGCAAATAAAGTTAATATTATTACTACTACATGTTTGAAAATAAATAAAACAAGGTGCAGTACCACCTACCTGACGCTGGTGATCATGGGGGCGCTGTTGGACCTGCGGAGAGCCCCGCCTCCTGCCCCTCCAGCTGCGCCTGCGCACTGGTCCACTTCCATCCGTTCCATCCCGCGGTGCGCAGGCCCGGCGGCGGCAGCGCGCACTGCCGGCCTCCGACCCTCCGACGGCGGCGTCGGGCTCTACTCGAGCCCGGTGGAAGCCCGACCCGCAGGCCTCAGTGTAGCAGCAGACCCAGAGCAGCGAGCCGCCTCCTCTTTACCGCATTTCCCTCCGATATTACTCTTTAACCGAGTGCGTGTGCGGGGCCGAGCTTCATTTAAAACCCGCAGCTGTCCCGAAAACGCAAATGTTCAGGTTGCGTGAAAGCCAGAGAAAATACGACTCCCGCAAAAAAAACACGCAACACAAAGTTTTTTTAGGAGCAAACAGTCTGAACTCCCGCAGCTGCCTCAGATTCACCGCTAAACTTTTTAATCGAGTCCGCACAGGTGACGTGACTTTTGGGATTAGCTGTGGAGCTAACTTAAACCTCCGTCAGAGATCCGAAAACCTTCCGAAACTGCCCGAAACCTGCCGAGCCGAAACCGTCCGAAACTCTCGAGCCGAGCCGAGCCGAAACCTGCCGAGCCGAAACCGTCCGAAACTCTCGAGCCGAGCCGAGCCGAAACCTGTCGAGCCGAAACCTTCCGAAACCTCCCGAGTCGAGCCGAGCCGAAATCTCCCGAGTCGAGCCGAGCTGAGCCAAAACCTTCCGAAACAAGGAGAGCCGCTCACACAGAGCACTGAGCCGCCATCACCCCAAAAATTAACAGTTTAAAAGTGTTTTTTTTTTTTTTTTTTTTTTTTTTTTAAAACATAGTCCTTCAGCAAATAAAGAGGTAGTTCACCACCTGTGAAACAGCGCCGCCGTCCGGCCGCAGCGGGAACTGCAGCTCAGTGCTGCAGGGACTGTAGGTGTTTACCAAAGTTATTATAGTTAAATATAAATAAAACTAGTTTACCAGAGTTATTATAGTTAAATATAAATAAAACTAGTTTACCAAAGTTATTATAGTTAAATATAAATAAAACTAGTTTACCAAAGTTATTATAGTTAATATAATGTAACGCTGAGAAAAGCCCAAAACATAAAGTTCATGATGAGTTCATTAAATGTTTTGTTTTGTTTGACAAACAGCTTAAAACCCAAAGATATTCAGTTTATGATATAAAACAGGGATTAAAATACAAAAACTACTAAAACATGTCATATATTATTAAAATATATCTTATGTTCAAGATCCAGAAATACTATTAAACATTACAAAGACATTATATAAATATTGTATTAATAATAAAGTACAATAACATGATCATAAATAAGTGTAATAAATGTCAGTAATGTGTCGCTTGAACAGGAAAAGTAGAAGTTAACTTTAATTTAAACAGATTTAAACAAAAATATAATAACATTAAAAAAATGAACATTATAAACTTAGTGCTGCTGTCAGATGTAACAGCACTGTTTCTATGTTGTTGTTGCTATGTGTTGATGTGTCTTGTTGTGTGTGTGTGTGTTGTTGTTGTTGTGTGTGTGTGTGTGTCTTGTTGTGTGTGTGTGTGTGTGTGTGTGTGTGTGTGTGTTGTTGTTGTGTGTGTGTGTGTGTGTGTGTCTTGTTGTGTGTGTGTGTGTGTGTGTTGGTGTGTGTGTTGGTGTGTCGCTGTTCTCCCAGAATCCCCCAAATCCTCCATCTGCTTCCAGTCGTCATCTCCAAAAAATGGTGCAACCTGAAACCTCTCGGTCGTTAACTCTTCGCTGCCTGCAGACGCACGGAGAGCTGAACCAGACACCAAACTACACTGAGGAAGTTTAAACATCAGGTTTAACTTTCTTACAGATTAGTATTTAAAGTCTGATATTTAAACACATCAGACTGTGTTTGTGTTTCAAAACTGCTGTTTAAGCACATTGTAATTTATTTATTATATTTTTTATTGTGCTCTGTTTTTAAGTGTGATTCGTTTGGAATAGTTCAGTAAATACATGTTTTGACCTTAGACTACGCCAAACGTGAGATCCGTTAAGATCCGGTTCCCTTCTGTAGTTCCCGTCACAACTTGTAAGAAATTCTGTTCTTAATTTTTTTGTGGCGGGAAAAAAAACCATTCACAGACGTCCTACTTTCCTTTGAATTCCTCATAAACCATAAACTGAATAAATTAACTTTTAATTTGTGATGAAAGCCTAAAGCATCAGGTAGGAACAGAGAAGTCTTATTCTCCTTCAGCTGATTCTGGTCTAAAGATATGAGCCGTCTCATATGTGTGATAGTTCCCATCGTGAGGTTGGTCTCACAGTCTCTGTGTTATGATAATGGAGAACAATAAATAATGTAGACAGTCCTAAAACATTATTTATTTGTTATTTAAAATGTTTAGTTTGATTGAAATACAACAACCTAACATCTCCTGCACCAAGAGAACATGAATCTTTCCTATAAGTGCATGTTTTATCCTTATATAATAATATTATTCAGTTTATCTCTCTAACTGCTCTGAGCTTCACATCTGGAGGAGTCTGGCTCTTTGTTTGTCTTCCTGACAAAGTTCCTGCTCATTTTGCTCACTTAAAAGAACAAAATAACTAAATATAAAACACCATATATGTATAAAAACCAACTTGTGACAAACATCCCCAACTGGGTTTTCTTGCTCCCAGTAAAGTTAACAACCACATGTTTAGTTTTGGCGTAGAAGAATAAAACCTCCCTAACTATCTCTCTCTTCTACTTTTTAATGGTAATGATGTTTTATTATAAACTGATTGTGTAAAAGAAGAGAAACACTGAAGAGTTTGATATTTACATTTTCATATGAAAAACACTAAACATCCTCTCACCTCAATGTCATGTTTAGTCCAGAAATGACCTCTGAACAAACACCTCACCTCAACTCTGAAACTTTTATTATCAACACTTTCTAGAAAACAACGCCCTCTAGCGGCCGAGATCTGAATGTGACAACCAACCCTGTTCTCCCCTACAATAAGTTCTTAAACTACAGATACAACGAGCAGCAGTGTTTCTAGTACTATGGGTCCCCGGTTGGGCCCCCGGTTGGGCCGGTTGGGCCGGTTGGGCCCCCCGGTTCCCGGCTGTTAACCGATCAAAGCTGCTGCAGAACCAAAGAGGTTAAAGTGGGAGCAGCGGAAGGAGAGGAGGAGGAGGAGGAGGGGGGAAAGGGAGGTCCTGCCTTCCTTCAGACGCAGTTAAACAACTTTTAGGCCACTTTCACCAACTTCACCTTGGTTTTCTGGTTGTAAGTGCGCAGCTTGGAGTCGCGGTGTGACGCACAGCGGCATGAAGGAGCGAGCCGGAGCCGCCTGGATGTGACTGATCGGTGGGTAGAAGTGTCGGAGTGTCCCGCTGCTGGTAAACAACAGCGGGCAGAGCTGCGGACTGCTGAGACCTGAGCTCCACACACACAGTTTACTGCTTCTTATAAAGAATGTAGTTATTTAGCCAAACTTATAACTTGCTTCGTTAAGTCTGTGACAGTTTAATCTATAGCCTACTGTACTGTTTCTATAGATAGATAGATAGATAGATAGATAGATAGATAGAGGCTGTATGTAATGTTACTGTATTAATAGACAGGGACAGTGCACATTAAAACATTAACTGTATAAAACAAGGAGAGGTGCACGATAGATAGATAGATATATGCTGTCTATGTCTATAGATAGAAAGAAGCTGTCTATATGACTATGTAGATAGGTAGGTAAATAGATGCTGTGTATAGATATATGTAGATTTTAAGAATAGAGCTACAACGATTAGTCAGTTAATTGATAAGTTGATTGAACGATACAATCTGCAGCGTCTTTGATGATTGATTAATTGTCATTTTTCAAGCACAGTGGCAATAATTCATTGGTTTCAGTTTCTCAAATGTGAAGATTTGCTGCTTTTCACTGTTTCACATTATTGCAAACTGAATATTTTTGGGTTTTTGACTGTTTATACAAAACCAGACAGCTGAAGAAGTTACCTCTGAGATACTGTGACAGGTGGTGTTACGAACTTTTGACATTTCGTAAACTAAACAATTTCTTGAGAAAATAATCAGCAGATTAATTGATAATGAAAATAATTGTTAGTTGTAGTTTTATTCATGAGTTTTAATTATACTACAAACTAAATGTCACTTTTAATTTCTCCTTTTAGTCTGTGACTCCTTCAGTAACAACACCGCCGCTAATGGTTTTAAGAGTATTTAATAATAGGTTGTGTTTAACAGCAGTCAGAGTAAACCCTACTTACTCTAATAATAGGTTGATTCATGCAGGTTCAGTAATTACAGGAGTGTTTACAGTGTTTTTACAGGGTTACTGAAGGTTTACTAGTGACATACAGAGCATGTTTTTAATTAGCGTTGCTCTCGGTCTTATTGGGTTGTTCATCAGTCTGTTGTTTATTTCCAGGAGGATGGAGGGAGAGAAAGAGACAGCTGAGGAGAAGGAGGAGGAGGAGGAGAAGGAGAAGGAGCTTCATCATCACATCGCAGCGACGTCCTCTGTGGACTACCAGGGACTACCCATCATGCACTGGGAGGACCTGAGCCAGCGGATAGCTGAACTGGAGAAACAGGAGCAGGAGAGGAGGGAGAGGTCAAAGGTCAGCCATGAAGACAGGAGTGTTGGTATTTCCCGGATGATCTGGGGTTCAGTGTTATGGAGCTTTTCCACTATACAGTTCTAGCTCTACTCGGCTCGACTCGACTCGACACGGTTCCAGGAACCTTTTCCATTACTATAGTTCCTCCTCAACGTGAGCGGGGTCGTCATAGCAACGCTGCATTAAACTGCCGTGACTTTGTTTTCTACACGACACAAACACATAAACAATGGAGGACATGGAGGTGATGGTGTACTTGCTGCTGTATGAGGCTTTCTGTCTCACACAAAGCAAGAGAAGAGAAACTAATCTCTGTAACGCTGTTGTTGGTATTTAAAAATGCCGGGTTTGATTCTTGTGTGGGACGGCTCATGACTCTTCCAGTGACTGTCTGACCAATCAGAGGCCGGCAGTCTGTTGACGTCACATTTAGTATCGGCTCGGCTCGCTTGGAACCTCGGCAGAGCAAATACTAAAAAAGAACCAGGTACCAGGTACTATCCCTGATGGAGGAGCCATAAAAGCCGAGTAGTGCTAGAACTGTGTAGTGGAAAAGCCCCAATAGTTTGTTCTGGTTTGAATCAGTGAAGCAGGTGGTGAACTTCATCTCAACACATCACAAACCAGAATGAGTTTATGACCTCTTCCTCTGAAGGGTCTGTGCTAGGGTTGGGTAGTGTTTAATAAATGATGATACCAGTACCAATCCAAGTCCCCTTAAAGTGATCCTGATACCAGCTGAGTCCTTCATCAGATTCCCATTAACACATTTAGGTCTCTGTCTTGTATCCGTAGTAACAGACGTGTAGTGTAGACACACTTTAGAGCGTTTAGGTGGCATCTTGGCTGCTGAACTGCTAAGCGCGCTAACTCAGATTCACCACGACTTCACCACCACAGACGGGTTGTAGCTGCTGTGGCAGTGGACCAATCACATGTTGCGTTAAAGAGAAGAAAGCTTGCTGTTGATTGGCTGTGAGCAAGTTCATACAAATAGTCATATTTTCTATCTCTGGGTGCAAAAAGGTTCGATTGCAGGTATCGATTGATGGGAGACGTTTCGATTCTACTTGGTATTGATTTAAATCGGTTGATACCTTAAAAAGTATTGAGTAATGATAACCAGCCCTAGTCTGTGCGGTGGTTTTGGTCTGAGTACGATGCTGAGTTCAGATCAGCCCAGACGAATCAAACTGAGGAGGAAAACCAACCAGAGTCTGAAACAGTCCAAACATGAAGTCTCTGTTTGGTTCTGTTAGCTGAGCAGGTTTAAGATTACGTGTCCTGAAAGAATTACACAACGGTAGCAAGATATCTTACAGGTGTTGTCCTGATCACTGTGTTCAGTATGTGAGGACACTTTGTGGACAGGACGACTCAACCGTGTGATTAGTGAACGAGCCGCTCTGCTGCCTGAGACACAGAAAGCCTCCATTCCCCCAAATCTCCAGTGTCATCCAACATCGCTCAATGAAGAGTGTAAAGCTACGATCCAGACATCTCAGAGTTATCGTAATAATGAGTTTTCACCTTGTTAACGGCGTTCACGTCAATCCAGGTAATAATTATGACACGAAAACTTCATTATATGGAGAAAGAGCCTAAAAACCAAACAAACATGGACGCCTCACTTCAGCTGAAGACTCGTTCAAAGTGATTAAAACAACAACAAATTAAGCTAATGTGGGAGCATGTTGCAAATTACGAGGACGATGTAAATCTATCACATCCTCCCATATTATGTGTCTCTGAACAGGAACGTAGCATCAGAAGTTTTCAGACGTTCTGCTTTTCTTCCAAGTCTTTTTAAATTTACTTTGATCCTAATTAATTGCACTTATCCTTGTTTAGCACCTTTTATATTTACTTTGCAATATGAAGTAAATATATGTTATTATTGTATCGTCCAACCATCTTGATCAAATTAACCTCTGGAAGTCGTTAACAGTACAGAACAATTTATTGGACTGAAAAAAGGCAAAATATTGACTTCAGCCTGATGAACAGATAAAGAAATGAATGAAGATTTATTTTCAATCAGTCATTCCACAAAAACATTTCCACATACAGATTGTTGATAATAATCCCTTAAATCTGGTTATTAAAGAATTATGGCAGCGTAAGAATGAACTCTGGTTGTAATAGAGACACAGTTTCTAGATGATGTTAAATCTTTGATCTGACTTTGAGTCCAGCTTCCTGCCAGATGATCACACACAAAGAAGATCCAATATGGTTGAAAGTTTTTTTTACCTTTTTTCAGTCCAGTAAAGTTTGTTGTGGTTGTAAATCTCAGAGTGTGGATGGAGCTAAAAAGAGAGCCTAACATTACTGAGACACTGTGGAGATTATAGCTGCATATTTATACTTTCTTGGGTGGCATAATGATAACTTAGCTCCATGAAAACCAACAATGTCCTCATATCTGATCTGTCTGCTAGCTGCTCTTCATGGTGATGAATGTTGCTGCTAAACCTCCACAGGTCCCAACCTTAGTGCAAACATCAGCTGCTTATGATTATACTTCCTGTTTTTGATTTTTGGGTGTTCATTTCTTCCTGCAGAGGGGGGCGGAGGTGAGGATGGGGGAGAGTCGGGGGGCTGTGTGGAGAGACGTTTGGGAGGAAGAGGACGAAGACTTCAGGAGGTGTCGAGTCGCTGTTGTTGCATCACGGTAACAAAGAACTGCACAGTCTGCACTTAAGTCTGAGGTGTTATGATGATGAGTTTCTGCTGAGTCAGCGCTGTGTTTGTTTTAAAGGCTGCAGCCGACTGACTCATGTCCCCAAGAACTGAAACAAAAACATGATGTAAAACCTGATAATGAACTCAGAGCTGAATCAGCTGCTGTTTGCTGTTTATGGGTCAGTGATAAATAAGGGTTGATGCAAGATGAACAATTCAAAATGTACAATAGGTTTAAAAGCAGCATCAGGTTTGTTAAAATGTACATTTAGTATTTTTGTTGGTTTTATATCATTTGAAATGTCATTTGCACCATTTTTTTTAACCAAAAGTAAGACTGAATGCTCCTTGTGCATATGCTTACATATTTTATCACCTACAGTGTATTTAAGTGGACTTATACTAATAATGACTTCATTTAAAACATGTAAATGTTTCCTGGTCTCCATGGTAACCAGAGTAAATGTAATATTTAGAACAATTGTATTCCATTACCTTTATTTAATATAAAGTTATAATGTAAGATCATGCCAAACTAGTTGTTATGGTGTTTTATTGACAATTTACTGTTTTTAAGCAAGTTGAATTATTTGGTACAAAGTTTTTATGGTTACACCACTTAGACATTTTTGCCATAATCCTCTAATATATTCTCTCAAAATGGATTAAAAGTAGAAATTTGATGCTGGGTCCACAAAAAAAGAATGTGTGAAGTTATTCATACGTTTATTTTCACATTTTAACCCTTTAAATTTAAACTAAACCACATGGAGACACTAAAAAAGCCTCATTGACCCATAATTTGTTCCTCATGATATTTTATACATCGTCTGAACTCATGAATCTAACGTCTTAAGATCTCTTCACACATTGCTGATTGCAGTTTTTTGGACAGCTGATAAATAGAAGTGTAATTTATTAATAACTTTGTTGAGTTTTAAATGTCTTTTAAGGTCAATGTGGAAAATGAGGCAGAAAGCAACTTTACGCTCTGCTGCAGTCAGAAAATGAACAGCTCCAGAAAAATGTGAACATCTATAAAAACGTTCTAAACAAACAGAAACACTGGATGACGTTTAGTGGAAATATGTAATCAGATGTGAAATGTGCAGCAGAGATTTATTAAACAGGTCGTGTATATTTGACCAGCCGAAGCTTCAACATGTTTATTATCTGCTTACAGATTACACAACCACAGAAACCTGCAGCTGTGCTTCATCAACAACAGTGACAGCGAAGACGACGACGAAGGAGCCAAGAAAAAGGTTCATTTCACCAAACTTCATACAAATATATAATATTCTGTATATGGTCTTTACATCAGTGCTAATCAGAGCTGGAGATGAACTCAGCATGACATCTGAGTGATAAAACAAACTAAAGAGACAAAGGTTTAAAATATTAACCCTCCTGTTGTCCTCGAGTCAAGGAATGAAGGAAAGATGGAAGGAAGGATGGAAGGGAGGAAGAAAGAAGGAAAGGAGGGAGGTACGAAGGAAGGGAAGGAAGGAAGGAAGGAAAAGAGGGTGGAAGGAAGGAAGGGAGGAAGGATGGAAGGGAGGGAGGAAGAAAGAAGGAAAGGAGGGAGGTACGAAGTAAGGGAGGGAAGGAAGGAAGGAAGGAAGGAAAGGAGGGTGGAAGGAAGGAAGGAAGGTAAGAGGGAGGGAGGGAGGGAGGGAGGGAGGGAGGCAAAAAGGAACGAGGGTGGGAAGGAGAAAGGAAAAGAAGAAGGGAGGAAGGAGGGAAAGAAGGACAGAGGAAAGAAGGAAGGAGAAGAAGGATGGAAGGGAGGAAGAAGAAGGAAAGGAGGAAGGAAGGAAGGAAAGGAAAGAAGTGAGGGAGGAAAGAGAGAGGAAGGAAAGAAGGAAGGGAGGAAAGAAAGAGAGAAGGAGGGAAGAAGGACAGACGGAAGGGAGGAAAGAAGGAACAGTCAAAACAGACGGGGTCAATTTGACCCGGGAGGACGACACAAAGGTTAAAGAATTTGGCAGATTTTTTATCTTAAAAACATCATTCTACAGAGAACTACTGATAAATAATAAAAGTTTGGATGGAAGCTTTAATTCACCAGCATGATTTTAAAGAGAAACAACAACTTTTTCAGTCTGATTAAATGACCAATGACCTCACTCCCATCTCCGTCAGGTTTCCATGGGAACAGGGCACAACGGTTGCCATGCCTCCGGGCTGAAACAGGAAGTGGCCACCGCTCTGAGAACGCTGAGGGACAACCTGCTGGCTGAACAGAAGGACGAGGAGGTAAAGATGAACTTAAAATAATTAGAAAATCAATATTACAGCTGAAGCCACAAACACTTTACTGTTTTTACTCTCTACCAACTCCTGAGGGAAATATCTAAACGCTCCACTATGTTCACCAGCTAGTCTATAGATAACTGTGTGTGTTTGCTGCTTGGTGCTGAGCAGGTATTGAACAGTGGTTTGCTATGAGAGCTGAGAGTGAACCAGAACAGTAAAGTTGCAGCCGGACCAAAGACTGTATATAAGAAATGGACGTAACATCCGTGATGTCACCCATTGGTTTGTGGACTGCTGCTCGGAGGCCAATAGTATCGGATCTGAGCAGCGCCATCTTGAAAATTTCAGGTGCATGCAGGGTAAAATAAAAACAGGGATGCTACTTATATGGGCATCAGGAGGAGCATGAGGCGCCCTCCTGAACCTGTGAACCAATCAACCTGTCAATCACCACGTAGCCACGCCCTAATGCATACCCTGCTTTATCGTCACATATAAAATCAGGGAGGCCAAAATGTCCCAAATGAACATCATACTGCATTGAAGAAGGCTTTAAACTAGCGATTGAGACCATAAACACATTTTGAAAACGTTTACTGAGGTTAGAAATCAAGTGAGAAGTTGGTGAATTCTCCATTGACTTGTATAGAGACGGAAGTCCTTTTGACACCAAAACGGTCGCCCCCTGGTGGCCTTTTGATAGAATGCAGTTTTAAGTTACTTCCGCGTTGGCCTCATTTCAGTGGACCGGAACTCCCCGCCTGATTCAGACAAATAAACAATGAGGTGAAACTCACTATAAAGCTATAAAACTCTTTTTATGTAGAGTTTCAGCTCACTGACAGAAAAGACATCTAGAAATATATGTTAGAGATACTTTAAGCTGCAGTCATTGATAATTCTCTACAGGTTCAAACACATTACACACTAATAACTGCAAGATTCAGGACTGAAGGACACAGTTTAACCATCTCTGTAGGTTCAACTCTACAACACAAAACACATTACACAGTGGAGTTATTAAAAATATTGATTATAGACACTTAACAGTAGAAAGCTAAAGCTGCTGAATGTGTATGTGTGTGTGTGTTTGCAGCATCTTGCCAGCAGCAGCGATGTTGCCAAAAGGAAACATCTGGAGCGTTGGGAGCTGCAGGAGCGTTCGGTGCAGCAGCTCAGCAGCCTGAGAGCGTCACTTCAACAGGAAGTACACGGTACGCAAACACATGAAAACACCGCTGTAGATCTACTGTATGTTTAGAGCAGTCGTAGGTAACATCACTCAGGATTGTAGTTTTGAATTTCATCAAAAAAACAAATATTTTCTAACACAGATGTTCCTCTTTTGTACTGATGATGCAACCATGAGAGTTTCATGTTGATCAAATTCTTGAAGCTGTCCAACTGTCAGTCAGAAACCGAACTTTTACTGCAGGAACTCTGGGAAACAGATGTCCTCCATTAGGATCATAAAGAAGGTGACATCCAGGGAAACGTACTGGAGTCACGAAGCATCACATCACACATAAAACAAATGAGGGTTTTGACACTTGCGTTGCCCTTATCTTATAATAAGCACATTGTTATCAAGCATTCCCAAAGCATCTTTCCTCCTACAGAATATTGGCGCTTTTCCACTACACAGTTCCAGCACGACTCGCCTCAACTCGGCTCGACTCGTTTTTTTGCGTCTCCATCAGGGATAGTACCTGGTAACTGGTACTTTTTTAGTATCTGCTCTGCCGAGGTTCCAAGCGAGCCGAGCCGATACTAAATGTGACGTCAACAGACTGCCGGCCTCTGATTGGTCAGAGAGTCACTGGAAGAGTCATGAGCCGTCCCACACAAGAATCAAACCCGGCATTTTTAAATACCAACAACAGCGTTACAGCGTTTCTCTTCTCTTGCTTTGTGTGAGACAGAAAGCCTCATACAGCAGCAAGTACACCATCGCCTCCATGTCCTCCATTGGTTATGTGTTTGTGTCGCGTAGAAAACAAAGTCACGGCAGTTTCGCGGAGCCGAGCTATGACGACCCCGCCCACGTTGAGTAGGTACTTTTTTGTCATGGAAAAGGTTCCTGGAACCGTACCGAGCCGAGGCGAGTCGTGCTGGACCTCTGTGGTGGAAAAGCGCCAAAACTGTCTAACCCTAACCCTTTCACAAATCCTACCAAGTCAGGACTGCTCTGCAGCCCCTAAACACCAGCTGATAGGAGACATTTCCAAAGTTAAAGGGGATGTGTGTTAAGCAGCAGTCAGGTGTCCATATGAACAGTGAAAGAGGTTTTTTTCCTCCTGTTCATACCGACTATTAAAAGATCTCCTTCAAATGTAGCTGATCAGCTTCTATTGAGCTTCATCAGTGTGAGTTATTCATATCAAGTGATATCTGACACATTTACAGTCTTTTTAGCATCAGATTCCCTCTCAGTGTTTCCTGTTGAGCTGTGGTGGAAGTATAGTAACACAAAGACTTTGGTACTAAAAACACTGGAACGCTAAAACATAGAAGATGAAGATTTGACTCATTCAGACGACTGAAGCTTCATATTAGCTTCAGATCAACTTTTAAATAAATTAATAATGTCCCACATTATAAGCACACCATGAAGGGATCTTCTAACCTGACTGTTCATTAAAGACAGACTTGAATCATGAACTTGTCCTGTAAGAAACTTGATTAATTTGATGACGTTTTCCTCTCAGTTCTGAATTAATTGGAAGTTATTCATGATCATGCTGCTGTCTCCATTCTAAAGCAACTAGATTACATTTTAGTGATGGCAAATACACATATTCTTTATGATATTTTCATGGGAGTAACAAGAATAAAAAGAAAGGTCTTCACACCATAAGATAAGATAAAATTTAATTTAATGAAGCATGACGTCACAAGCATTACATTCAATTAAATTAAATTACATTTTACCTCTTTGACTCAGTCTTGTTGGTTGTCTTCCAGCTCTGAGCTCTGAGCTGGTGACTCACCTGTTGGTACGAGACCAACTGAGGACGAAGCAGGACGCCATGCTGCTGGATGTCCAGGACCTGACCTAACACCAGGACCACAGACTGGACCATCCAGACTAACTCAGCCGAGCCATCGAGTTTCCTCCAACTCAGTGTGGACTTTTGGCCGCTCTGGGACCACGTTAGCCCAGGAGTCGTTTACTTCAGCAAATCATTAGCCTACCAGCTAACTTCTCAAAACTGACAAACCACCAGTGTCAACAAGAGGGAGATGCATCTGGATGCTCAGGGTAAAAGGAAATCCAATCAAATCTGTGAGACGATGAGGATGAGACGTCCAAAGTAAAGTTTGTGTGTGAGTTGGTACATGACAGAACAAAATGAAGTTAGCATGAAATGACACAAAGTCACTGTGAATGTTTCAAATCAAAGGAACAAAGATGCGTCGACGTCTCCGATCAGCTGCTGGCTAGTAAGAACAGGGTTGAACCAGCCGGAGCTACGAAGCCTTTTAAACTTAAATAAGAAACAAAGACACATCGCAGCTCAGATTAAGTCAAAATTTCCTCTAAACTGCACTCAGTATCATTCAGTATTTGGTTTACCCAATAAGCTACTTAGGATCTGTGTTTTACAGCCAGTCCAGTTCTTTGTGTTGTACATGGAAAAGAAGGTAAAGGAGTCGGCTGCACCAGCTGTTCGTAAGTTCAAACTGTAGTTAAAACGTAATCGCTCAACTAAAATTACTTACTACGACCACAAACTAGTTGTTAAGTGTCTAAGAACTTAACCTTCCTGTCGTCCTCCCGGGTCAAATTGACCCCGTCTGTTTTGACTGTTCCTTCCTTCCTCCCTCCTTTCCTTCCTTCCTTCCTCCCTCCCTCCCTTCCTTGAGTCGAGGACAACAGGAGGGTTAAAGGCTGTTTTCAAACCTTTAGTTAGTTCTGGTCTGAATCTGTGGATGAGTTTTAACTTTGGTTCAGTTTCTTTTCACAGAGAAAAATACAAGCAACCCACAATGCATCACTTCATGCCTTGTGAAAACAATTACTCCGCTCATTGGTTAGTTGTGTCTGCAGGAACAGGAAGAAGGTCCTCGAGCCAAATGCAAGTATTCGGACCTCAATCAATTCTCTAGGAAGCTGCTATAGCAACTGTTATATTCACTCATCCGCATTGTAGTATCCAGAGCACATCTGGTAGGATCAGACCGTTCCCACCAAGAACGAACTAGTCCAGAGTTTCTTTGGGACCAGACCAAGACCGCTGCATCTAAAGGGTCTTGATACAGTTGTACTGGTCCTCACCTGAGTACAACCACTGTGTTCAGATCTGCTCAAACAAATTGGACAATGGGGGAAAACCAACCAGAGTTTGATTCAACCGGACTAAAAAGCTCAGAGATTTTACACATAAACTGAGGGATGGATTTACAATCAGCTGGTGCAACACTTGAGAGGAGTTAAGACAACATTGATGTTTTCAGATTAGAGAAAAGTGATGACAACAATCAGATTTCAATCCGTCTCTGAAGCTTCTTGGCTGCATGCACTGGACCTTTTTATATCAGGAAACTATCTGATCCGCCCCGGACGGCTGAAATCAGTCTAAACGTGTTAACTGCAACGTCAAAAAATGGCAGAATGCGCTCCAACATGCTTACGGGGAATCGTGATTATCATTACGTTACATTAAAAAACAATCAACAGAGACCGGTTTGGTAAACGGGTAAATCTTATAAATGCACTCAAGGAACAAACGCTGTTGTCCTCGTAAAAAAAGAAAAGGAAGGAAATCTTTAATCATGTATAAAAAAGAAACTTTAGGCAGGAACAAGAGAAATTTTGAATTTATTATAAAAAATCATTTCTGAGTAACGTTACGTGTTCACAAGATACAACCATGGCAGGATTCTGAAGAGTTCAGAGATAAACAGATAAACGTTTTCTCTTTTATACGTGTTCAAACTATCCGAGACGTCACGATTGTTTTTGCTTTGAACTTCAGTGTAGGACACGTAAACGTTCTGGATTTTTCTCAGGTAGAAAGACCAGCAGCAGGTTCCCTCGCAAGTAGAAATCGAACCAGTCGAGCACTTTGACCAAGAACTCACCGGGCACCTCAGGTCTGTGAGCCAATGGGAAGAGAGTGGACTCCACAGAAGTCTGATATAAATGTTAGCTTGTCCAATAGGCTAACATCACCTGCTTATTATTTAATGTCGACCAGGTTGTATTTTTAGGGAATTTAAAGACTGTGTAAAGTGAATTCAGACATTTTCTTCTAAACACATTAAATAGGTCATTAATGTATTTCTAAAAAAGGTTTAAAAAGCATTTCAACCATTTAGATTTGAATTGTGGAGCTAGGCTTAGCATAAACCCGCCCTGCTGCTGTAGAGGTATAAATACATTCAGCGCACACTACTACTACTACAGTCTACAGTTAGCCAGTTAGCTGAGTTAGCCGCCGAGCTAGCAGCTGAGTTAGCAGCAGAAAGCTCTCAGGCCTAGCGTCCATGTTTCTGGTAGAGGTGGTGACTTTGATTGACAGGTGACACTTGTTAGGGGGCGGGGCTTCAGCGAACTCGGCGGGCACTCCCACAGCGTTTGGGAGCAGAGAAAGAGGCAGACTTTTGAACTTGAAGCCTAATTTAACATATTTTGCGATTTTTTTTAATCATTCAAATTTGGCAGGGTGGTTAACAACACACTTTTCTGTGGTATGTCAAACTCAGAACACATATTTATTCTTACTTTACGCGGACTTTAAGTATTTGTTTGACGTCTAAAATCCTACAAAACAGAATATTTCTCTAGAAAGGTGACGACTGTACTCTCTCACCGTTGGCTCTCAGACCCGGAGTCGGGATGTGAGGTTTCAGATTTGTGTGTGAGTTTGGGATCAAACAGAATTCATACTCATAAATTATTCAGTTGTCAGCCTCGACACAAAAGTCCAAAATGTGTTAATCTTTAAATTTACTGCACTTCAATACTTCTGTTTGTTGAACAGTGAGACAAAAAAAAGCTCTTTGAACTTGTTTTGTAAATTCATACATTTATATGCAAATGAGGGATTCTAACTTATCTTATTTAAACTTTATTGTGTTTAATACTTTATTACTTTTGACCTGTTATTGTAACAAGGGAACAGTAAGCTCGTACAGCATGTGTAGCAAGACAAGCTCAACTTAACTGATACATTTATATTTTGTTTGTTTGTTATTGCTTGAAGTGGGAATTTCATCAAAAGATGTTCTAGTTTCTGCACATTGATATTGAAGTCTGTGTATAGTATCAGTATTTGGCAAAAACACATTTTGCTGACAGTCTTTTGTACTTAAGACAAAAAATAAATCTTACATTAGATATAGGAGCATGGCCATCCATCCATATTATATTATAATTCATAATTTTTAATTAGTTTATAATAAAAACAAGAGTTGAGAAGGTTTGTGTTAATTCTGGTGGCAGTCCTCTTGATGCTAAACACTTCAGGTACAGACAGCGATTACATTGTTTACTTATAATAAATAAATATAAGGGAATTACCCACTTAATATATCCTAGTATATGTGATGGGAAGTGTCGGACATACAGTGAAATATTACGGCTGTCAGATGAAAACTTCTCCTGAGGGATGTGAAGTTTTCATCTGACTGCTTAAATGTATTGTTGGTTTATATACTGTTTAAATATATATTAAACCAGATATATATATTACCATCAGAGCAAATTAAGATATTTAACTGGTTATGTCTTCTAGTGCCTTACTAAGAAATTATATTTTGATACTGTTTACTCCTGCAGTCTCTTATTGGTCTGTTATAAGGAGCTGAATGTCATATTAATGGAAGGAAATATACTGTAAAATGATTGTTTTTCTTTATTCACATTTATTTAAAGTCACAATGAAATGTAATTATGAGGCTGTAAAAGTAAGAAAGCATCTTTAACGTGATGTCAGAGTGGGACGAATCACAGTGAGATCATTCAAAAGTGTTGAGTAATAAAAGTTATATATTCTTATTGTGGCCCTAAAGATTAACAACAAGGGGAACAGATTGTTTTTAATTTCACTGTGACTTTACTGTGTATTTTAATATGTAAATAAAATGTATTTGAAATGTATTTGTAAATGTAAACATTCATTCTGAAATATATTTTGAGAGTGAAAAAGGTGACAGTAATATTTTGGCGTCTCCTTATTGCGTCTGTGTTTTATATAATCAGCTTTAGGTACAACAGCTCTTTATATTCTACATTTAGGAAGTTTATACATTATTAGTTTTTGTAGACATTGTCAGGAAGGTGATAATTCTACTTTATGTTTATTACTGAGGTCATAGTGGATGATGGAGGTGTGTTAAGGTGCATTATATTAATCCAGCTAACTAGATTATACAGTTCAAAGGAGAACAACAGTTTGCACATCAGTGATATATAAATCTTGTGAAGTGGGAGGGTTAGGGTTAGGAGTCACTAAGCAGTCTCTTTAAGAACGCTGCTGTATACTGAACAGTGTCTTTGTGTCCTCTGACGTCTTGCAGCTCTCTGTTGTCCTTTGCGTCTGTCGGACTCACTAGACTGTGTGGTTTCTGCACCTGATTCAGATTCAGCTTTATTTATCCCCGAGGGGCAATTCAGTTTCTACAAGCCCGACCTCACATAAACAAACAGTAATCAACAACATTCGTTCCTACACAACAATATCAGAGGAGGCGATAAATGACCAGCGGGGAAATAAAGTACAATACTACACAATACTACAAAATACTACACACTACTATACTAATACTACACAATACTACACTAATGCAGCTGAATAAAGTGTTTGAGAATGTTGCACAAACGTGTTGCTCTGAGTAAAGTGAAAAGGTTTTTTGCACATAAAATATACATAAATAACATATAAATATATATATACACATATGGGTCAATGACATATAAGGATTTTTCAACAGGTACATTTAAAAATAATAAAAATGGGAATATCTATTGCAGTAGTTCAAACATTAAGAATGTTGAGTACACATAAATTCATATTGAAATAGTAAATTAGGTGTTTTATGTGTTTTTTCATCTCAATGAATTAGAACTGAATAAATCTATTCTGCATCCAGCAGCTTAAAGGCAGAGGGAATGAATGAACTGGGTAAGGTAGCAGGTCCATGAGTTTATCTGTCGACAGTCTCAAAAACCAGTTCACCGATGTTTTGCTTGGTTCTTAGCTCTCTTCTCTCTCTCACGTGCGAGCTGTCTCTCCACTATAGCGATCTAATTTTTATCGGTAAACCTACGATAGCAGGTTGGCTGGAAGGAAAAACGCGATATCTAGACAGTGTTGGTAGTTGTCAGCCACATCCCGAGCCACCGTTGCAGGCTTTTCCTTCTTCAACCTTGCACCTTCTCAAGCTTTACAGAGCTAATATGCATAAAGCACTGTTCACATTTCCATAGTCTACTTTATTGAGGACTCTCAGGTGTGTTTTCCTCATCGTTGCTCCTGCTGAATGAAACCAGGACGCAAGCAGCAAGGTTGACGGTTTGTTCACGAAAATCAGGGACCTCATTGGTTGAGAAGTTGAGCTCGTCCACGTGACGGCCGTGCCACCACCTGCATACTAGTATCTCATTACGCTGAGAAACTAGTGCGGAATAAAATGCCTGATCGTAGGACTCTTGCGGGGTTATGAGCGAAGAACTCCGACATGTTAGCTAAACATGAATCAATCTTTTTTATGAATTAAAGATCGTGTGGTTCCAGGACTTCTGAGCGGAAATCAGTTTCGTGGTTCACGGCGCCAAACTTGAATTACACGCCAAAAAGGAGGAGGTGTGCGGTGCTAAACCATAGATATATATATATAACATCTATGTGCTAAACGATCATTAGCATTGTCAGAGTTTAAGAAAGTGAGTCTAAGAAAACTAAAACGTTGATGTGGAAATAATCTCTTTATATAATTTGGTCGCAAGCAGATTGTAAAACATTTTTAAGTTGGTACCTGCCACTCAAAGATCCAAACAACAAGCTTCTTGCTGCCACTGAGAGCAACTCTGACTTTGGACCAAAGAAGAAACTAGTCCAGGAAAGGAAGAAGTGAGTATTAATTAAATGTTTGAAACTTCAGTCAATTTGATTAGTCTTATTATATTATTGAAAAGTTTAGTAGTAAGTAATTTTATGTTAACCAGTGTTGCAACTTATTTGAATTAAACTATTAATATTTCCTCTCTGAAAGTATGAAAACAACGCTACACATTCCCACTAGGAGAACTAGGAGTTTAATCCAATGTGGAAACATTACAATTAAATTACAACACAGAAAACAAGAGAGAGGTGTTTTTTGTATTTCACTGTTGTTGAGAGTTTTCCTGTAGTAGCATTGGACTACAATAGCTTCAATAAAGGTTTTTTGACACTTTATTAACAGTTTTATAGTTTACAAGTCCTGAAAAGCTTTGCCAACATTTGGAACAAACACGTTTTGCAATGTTCTTTTTTATGTGTTGGATAACTCATTGCAGTCTGGCTTATTGTTCTCACTTTTGTCTCTTTGTGTGTCAGAGATGTCTGTAAAGATTTCAGAGAGTGAATGGAAAACAACCCTGACCTCCATCCTGGAGCAGCTGGATGAGCAAGAATACAAAAAGATGCTGTTTTTTTACTGTTTTGACACAATCCCCAAACGTATGAAGACGAGCAAGTCCAGAGAGGAGATGCCTCAAATAATCATCCAGTTCTTAGGAGAAGACGAGTCCATCTCTGCAATGAAGGAAGCAATGCTGTTCATTCCAAGGATGGACCCTGCAGTCCAGAACAAGCTGCGTCCCTTTGTGAACAAACTGAGCATGAAACAGGAAGAAGAGACCAAAGGTGAGTTCACAGTTATTAGCTGTTAATGTGTGACCACTGTAGATGTCTGATATGAGCACAGAGGGTTTTATGGTTGGTGTCTGTGAAACAGCAGGTGGCAGCACAGACCAGGTTTCTGCAGCTTCAACAAGTTACATTTAAGACTTTAAGACCTTTTTAATATAAAAAAAATCACACTGTTTCAGCTTCTCAAATGTGATGAATCAATGATTGTCTCCATTATACATGACAGTAAACTGAAACGTTAGTTGTGAACAGCTGATAAAACAAAACACATTTTAAGATGTCTCTTTTGATCCTGGGAAATTAACAGTAATGCTTCACCATGTTCTGATATTTTAAGAAGATTTTAAAAAAGATGCTTCTTTTTTTTCAGTGGTGAAAATGGCTGTTAGTAGCAGTCTGACATCAACATCATGTCTTAACAGAAAACAGACAAACTCGTGACATACAAGTATAAAAGAAACCAACATGAGAAGCATCATTTCAACTTAATTTACAATTTGTGTTGATTTTGACATGAAACTGACCAATCTGTGTCTTAAACTTATTAAAATGTCTTTTTTCAGGGAAGAAGAGGAAACAAGAAAGTGATCAGAACTCAGCGGACAAGGAGCCAGAGACCGAAGCCAGTAGGTTTATACACAAACACATACACCAAAAGTTCAGTTGGTCACAGAAAACATCCTGTCCATCATGTGTTGCCATGGTAACAGTTTTAATTTTGTCTAGACAGATCATTAACAGCAGCAAAAGTAGACAAATACATCTCAAAAGTTGAGTAGGTCACAGAAAACAGAGAAATATCTCAGTAAATTCAGACATGTTACAAATAAACATGAGAAGAAAAACAAGACAGATCAGTAAGAGAATTCTTATAATATCAACAGTTAAATTCAAGCAACAAATTATTCAATTTGGTGTTCATCAAATTAAATGAGACCTTTTTAATATCACATAGAATTAAATTAAATGCTCCTTTCAGTCAAACTGTTCAATGACAGAAAACCAGTAGGGACAATTAGGCCTTCTATTATGTATTGAGAACATGAATTTATTCATATTTTGTCAGTACTGCCCAGCTGTTGCCATGGAGCTGTGTAAGTAAAGTGTTTGTTTAACTCCTCAAATTTCATTTTCAGAGTCTAAGAGGAACAAAGTTGAGAGCGACTCAGATTCTTTTAATGAGGAGCAAAATGTTGCAGCTGGTGAGTTAACACACACAACATAACAGATAAAGCAGTTATGAAAAGTTCTAGAAAATATCTGCAGCACCAGTCAAAAGTGTGGACACATTTTCTCATTCAGGAGAGTCCAGACTTTAAAATTCAATTCAAAATTACATGTTTGGCAAAAATACAATAACGGACCAAATGCAAACTAAAAAGTTTTTATGATGGGCACTTAAAAAAATACCATAAATCGTACTTACAAACAAGTATTTAAAATGGTAAAATGCTGTGTGCATGTGTCCTACCTGTAACATATGAATCAGGCGGGGAGCTCTGGTCCTCTGAAATGAGGCTAACGCCGAAGTAACTTAAAACTGCATTCTATCAAAAGGCCACCAGGGGGCGACCGTTTTGGTGTCAAAAGGACTTCCGTCTCTATACAAGTCAATGGAGAATTCACCAACTTCTCACTTGATTTCTAACCTCAGTAAACGTTTTCAAAATGTGTTTATGGTCTCAATCGCTAGTTTAAAGCCTTCTTCAATGCAGTATGATGTTCATTTGGGACATTTTGGCTTCCCTGACTTTATATGTGAGGATAAAGCAGGGTATGCATTAGGGCGTGGCTACGTGGTGATTGACAGGTTGATTGGTTCACAGGTTCAGGAGGGCGCCTCATGCTCCTCCTGATGCCCATATAAGTATAATCCATGTTTTTATTTTTCCCAGCATGCACCTGAAATATTCAAGATGGCGCTGCTCAGATCCGATACTATTGGCTTCCGAGCAGCAGTCCACAAACCAATGGGTGACATCACGGATGTTACGTCCATTTCTTATATACAGTCTATGATATGAATAAATACACTGCTCAAAATAATAAAGGCAACACTTAAATCACATATCAGATCTTGATAAACATATACATATATGTATTTTACCACATTGTTCCTCTAATAATGAATCAAATATCCACTTCTGGACTTGTCATGCTGCCTTCAGACAATGTTACAGAGTACTGAGAAATGTCTCAAATATCACAGTTTAATTATCTTTTAGAGAAACTGATGGTTATCTCTGTGTGTTTATGTGTAAAGTAGCAGTGTCGCTCTACATTTTAACCAATGTAAGCATGATGTTAGCCAGCTCAGATTTAGAGGTATACCAGTGCTCAATATGCTCAAACATGGAGGGAATAGGTACAGACTGTTGCTCCAGACAAAAGCTTTTTACAAATCTTACAGCTAATGGCTGAAGTGAGGATTTTTCTTTGAAACCTTTTTTTAAAGAAGTTGTTTCCATTATGCAAGCTACCTGGATAACTGTTTAATAATGATAGTTGGATTATTAAATAGCTTTTTCTCTGGTTATCTTCCAGGTCCACGGAGGGAAAACCTACAGAGGAATCTACCAGCAGGGGGCAGCGTTTCAGCAGAGGCGACGCTGCGGTCGGTTCGGACAGAGTTTATTGACAGAGTGTCTAAATCTAATTTAGATCAGCTTCTGGATAAACTTCTTCAGTGTGGTGTTATAAATGATGGTGAAATGGAGTCGATCAAAACAGGATCTCGAGCAGACAAAGCTCGAGATTTGATTGACACGGTGCGAGGAAAGGGAAATGAACCCAGCTCACACTTCATCGCTGTCCTCTGTGAGCTGGATCCAAACCTTTCCAGACTGCTCAACTTAACAGGTGATGAAGTAGACAGATACAGTATCTGGGACAGTAAAAGTAGGTCATAGAAAACAGAGAAATATGTATATTCTACACGTTAACTAAACATGAAAAGAAAAACAAGACAGATCAGTAAGATAATTCTTATAATATCAACAGTTAAACCCAAGCAACAAATTATTCAATTTGGTGTTCATCAAATTAAATGAGACCTTTTTAATATCACATAGAATTAAATTAAATGCTCCTTTCAGTCAAACTGGTCAATGACAGAAAACCAGTAGGGACAATTAGGCCTTCTATTATGTATTGAGAACATTAATTTATTCATATTTATAAGACATTTTGTCAGTAATGCCCAGCTGTTGATGTGGAACTGTGCAAGTAAAGTGTTTGTTTAACTCCTCAAATTTCATTTTCAGAGTTTAAGAAGAACAAAGTTGAGAGCGACTCAGGTTCTTTTAATGAGGAGCAAAATGTTGCAGCTGGTGAGTTAACACACACAACATAACAGATAAAGCAGTTATGAAAAGTTCTAGAAAATATCTGCAGCTCCAGTCAAAAGTGTGGACACATTTTCTCTTTCAGGACAATGGGAAGTCCTGTCCAGACTTTCGACTGGACGAGAAAAAAAATTAGATGCATTTTAGGATGAAAAGTTTTCAGTTGATGATTTATGAAGAGCACTTTATGAAATACCAGGGTTTTTCATGGCCCAAAATCAGAGGTGGGGGGGATGCGGGAGACAGAAACTAAACTTATATTACAGAGTTGAGTTTTGTAACTATGACAGGCTGTTCCTATCAACTAATGTTACTGAGTGAGTTTTAACGTCTTAACTTGGAAAAATGGTCCATGAAAAGTGAAGAGCACTTTCTGAAAGACCATAAATAGTACTTACAAACAAATATATAAAATGGTATATCTGCTGTGTGCATTTGTCCTACCTCAAATATGGTGCTGCTGTGAACACTTAACAATTTTCTCTATTTCTACATAAATATGACCTGAAATGTGTAAAATGTTTTTCATAATAGATAACTGAATACTTAGTGTGGTATCAGTGTTAGACAAATAATACTCGTATCGGTCTTGAGGTAAGCTGACTTTATGAATGTAAAAATCTCAAATAACTCAAGGAAGTGACTGATGTTTTTCTTCTTTTAAAGATGAACTGAAGAGGAGCAGACTGGACAAGGTAAGAGTGTTGAAATAAAATGACCATGCATGCCTGCTGGCTCTGTACCAGAGATAATTATCGTCTGAAATTCACTTGTCATAACAAACATTCATTTAATTTGCTTATTAATTGTCCTGAGATGTATCATGTATTCCTACTGTGATCAGATGGAAATTATGAACTGAAAAAGCAATCAAAAGTAGAATTCACAGCAGTAAAAAGATGTTTATCGTATTAGTTTCTGTGTTATTAGTAACTCAGAATTAACAAAATGTTTTTGTTGGGTTTTTTTTCCAGGAGAGAAACAACCAGCCATGGGTACGTTTTATAGTTTTCTTTCACTGCTCACAAGTTTTGACTTTATACTGATTCATGATCAGTATAGTACAGATCGGGGGGGGCCGTTCCTCCCAATCAAACCCTTCCAGGTCTCACTGTTGTTGCCAACATGAGCGTTAAAGTCTCCCAGTCGAACGAGGGAATCCCCAGAGGGAGCACTGCTGTTTGGACCATTTGCACAAACAACAGTCAGGATCCGTCCCCCCACCCGAAGACGAAGGGAGGCTACCCTCTCGTCTACCGGGGTAAATTCCAACATACAGGCACCAAGCCGGGGGGCAATAAGTATTGCCACCCCTGCCCGGTGCCTCTCACCAGTGGCAACTCCAGAGTGGAAGAGAGTCCAACCCCTCTCTAGAAGACTGGTTCCGGAGTCCGAGTGGGCCATGTTCCGTGCCTCCATTGTCAAGGCGGCTGACCGGTGCTGTGGCCCTAAGGTGGTCGGTGCCTGTCGTGGCGGCAATAACCGAACCCGCTGGTGGACACCGGCGGTGAGGGATGCCATCAAGTTGAAGAAGGAGTCCTATAGGACCTTTTTGGCCTGTGGGACTCCGGAGGCAGCAGGCAGGTACCGACAGGCCAAGCGGAGTGCAGCTGCAGCGGTCGCTGAGGCAAAAACCAGGACATGGGAGGAGTTCGGTGAGGCCATGGAGAACGACTTCCGGACAGCTTCGAAGAGGTTCTGGACCACCATCCGGCGTCTCAGGAGGGGGAAGCAACTGTAGGGGGATCACACTCCTCAGCCTCCCTGGTAAGGTCTATTTGGGGGTAGCCTACTGGAGAGGAAGGTCCGTTGGATAGTTGAATCTCGGATTCAAGAGGAGCAATGTGGTTTTCGTCCGGGTCATGGAACTGTGGACAAGCTCTACACCCTCTGCAGTAGGGCGTTGAGGGGTTCCGGTTTGGTGACCTGAGGATTGGGTCACTGCTTTTTGCGGATGATGTGGTCCTGTTGGCTTCATCAGACCGTGACCTCCAACTCTCACTGGATCGGTTCGCCGCCAAGTGCTGGGCTCTCCCTTAGAGATAGGGTGAGAAGCTCGGTCATCCAGGAGGAGCTCGGAGTAGACCTGCTGCTCCTCCGCGTTGAGAGGAGCCAGATGAGGTGGCTCGGGCATCTAGTAAGGATGCCTCCCGGACGCCTCCCTGGTGAGGTGTTCAGGGCACGTCCCACCGGTATGAGACCCCGGGGAAGACCCAGGACACACTGGAGATACTATGTCTCTCGGCTGGACTGGAAAACACTTCGGGATCCCCCGGGAAGAGCTGGACGAAGTGGCTGGAGAAAAGGAAGTCTGGGCTTCCCTGCTTAGGCTGCTGCCCCCGCGACCCGACCCCGGATAAGCGGCAGAAGATGGATGGATGGATGGACTGATTCATGTGTTTGTATTCATGTTGCTGACATGGAGATATTTTTTTTCTCTTTTTGTGTCCAGAGAAAAACCATCAGGGTTCTGAAGTCTAGTGGCCAACTTCATGATTCAGAAGCCATCGTTGGGAAAGTTATGCAGAAATCCGGGCTGCGCAGATCTAAAACCAAGGATGGCAATGGGACAGTTTTCTTCTATGTGTCAATCGCTGATGACACAGACTGTATTAAACTTATGGTTTATGGGAAACCCCACTTTCAAGATATCAATGAAGAGTGCTCCTACTTGTTCCGAAAGCTAATAACCGATGAAAAGGGCGTGAAGGTTAACAAACACAGCAAAGTGTCGGAGACGAGTGCTGTCAAAGTCCCAGAGGAGCTAGAGATGGAAGCACGGGAACTCATTTGTGTCCAGAGTCAAGTTTACTCGATCACAGAAGTCAAAACACTTGCTGAGAAGTATGGAGTGACTGTTGAAGGAACTGTAACAGAGGTGAGTCTACAGATACTTAAAGGATTAGTCTAGTGGGGGTTTTTTTCCTACATTTTTATTCTTGTCAACAAATCTCATGTTTGGATCCAAACCAACTATGAACTGATCTACTAACAAGTATTATGTGTGTATCAAAGCCTGATATATCTTATTCCTCCGTTGTTGTTCAGAAACTATGAAAAACACATCAGTGAGTCACACTGCTGCACTGGGTGACATGTTCCTTCATTATGAAGAGTTTGGTCATGTTGGTTTGTAGAGAAACGGAAACAAAGGCTAATAACAGTCTTATAATGTAATTCCTACATCGTAGTTAGGTAACAATAATTATACGTTTTAAGATCACAATAAATCAATCTTTCAGTTTTATTATAATTTTATTTTATTCCAGTATTGATTTCTATATTTAGAATAGTCACCCAATCAACTGATGTCTTTCAGCACTGAATTAATCACCTTCATGGAAAGGTTAGGTGGTATCCCAACAAACATCAGATGGATGATGTGTCGTCTGAAGTCTTACCCTTTAGTTTTCAAGTTTTAATAAAAAATGTGAAGAACAGATGGTACACACCATCATTAGGTAAAAAATGTCATGATTTCTGTTCTGAAGAGAGAAACTCTCATCATTGTTACCAAACAAGAAAAATGTGTTTAAAACAGTATTTTGGGGCTTTTTCCAACCTTGTTTCTGCTGTTGTTTTTTTCAGATTTATCCTGTTGTAGAAACGGAGGTGACGGCCCAACAGAGGATGACAAAGAAGCAAGAATTCCTCCTACAGGAAGACAAAGAGTCCATCAGCATCTGCATGTGGGGAGAAGACACTGAGCAGATCAAAGACATATCAGTTGGAGACGTCGTCAAGGTGACCAACGTGAAGACCAGTCACTACCATAGTACTGTGTCCCTGAACTCGACTGGATTCACCAGAATTCTTCCGGTAGCTGCTCTAAGAGATCTTTCTGCTGAACTGATGTTTTTGTAACATACTTGGTTTTCTTTCAGTACTGGTCTAGTTTTCAGTGGAATTAGAAGCTTCTGGACATATTACTATATATCCCTGTAGAGTCCATCAGCTGTTAGCTACTACATGATTATTAATGTATTTCTCAGCCTGTCCTGATCTTTAACTATAAACATTGTGTCTCTGCAGATTGAAAGGGCTCCTGTCCAGAAAGCCAGAATTGAGATTCAGGCGATCCAAAGTACCGACCCCACGCAGACGTTCCTGGAGGCGGTGTACAACGGGCTGATCGACACATTTGTCGTGTCCACTCAACTTCTGGCGAGCGAGTTTAAGTTAAGACTGGACGGTGATTTAAAAAAAAATCTTCTTAAAAAAATGCCATTCTCAGCAGATGTAGAAATACAAGGGAGAAAAATTCATACATTTTTTTTCATCACATAAATGCAAAACACTGATTCTTGAGAATTTGGATAAAACAGGTTTTAATTTTGAAAATTAAAAAAAAAAGAAAGAAAAGAAATGTATACTTATTATTATACTTAATAATATATTAAGTTAATTAATTATTATTAATTAATAATATTAATATTTCAGTGCAACCTCCTGACTTTGTAATTTTTTCATAAAATGTGTTTTTCCTGTCATCACTTGTGTTTTGTCAACACAGTCAGACACAATACAAAGCTTATCATTCCTATACAGACCCTTTCCAAAAAATTAGAATATCATGGAAAAGTTGTTTAATTTCCATAATTCCATTCAAAAAGTTAAACTTTCATAGATTATAGATTCAGGGCCCACAATTTAAACGATTTCAAGTATTTATTTGTTTATTTTTACATAATTTGGGCTTCCAGCTCATAAAACCCACGAAAACAGGAATTCAAAAAATTAGAATACTGTGAAGAAATAAGCCCAAATTTTGCATGGCATGAATGTTTTAAACTGAGTGTCACACACTAATAATCTACTAACTCAAAGCTCCTGCACAGGTTTCCCCAGGTGTCATTAAATTGCTTCAGTTTTGTTCAATTGTCTCAGTTCGGTTCAATATGGGGAAGACTGCAGACATGACAACATCATCATTGATACCCTTCATAGGATGGGTAAGCCACAAAAGTTCATAGCTAAGGAGGCTGGCTGTTCACAGAGTGCTGTGTCCAAGCATATCAATGGAAAGTCTAGTGGAAGGGCAAAATGTGGCAGGAGAAGATGCACCAGCAAAATAGATGACCGTGGGCTTCAGCGGATTATCAAACAGAGAAGATTCAATAATCTGGCAGAGATCCAGAAAGAGTGGAATGAGGCGGGAGTCACAGCTTCAAAAACCACCACATTCAGACGCATCTGGGAGATGGGCTACAACTGTCGGGTTCCTCGGGTCAAGCCACTTCTGAACCTGAGGCAACGTAGGAAGCGTCTCAACTGGGCCAAGGAGAAGAAGGACTGGACTGTTGGCCAGTGGTCCAAGGTCCTCTTTTCCGATGAAAGTAAAGTGTGCCTTTCATTCGGGAATCAAGGTCCAAGGGTTTGGAGGAAGACGGGTGAGGAACAGAACCCAAGCTGCTTGAGGTCCAGTGTGAAGTATCCACAGTCAGTTATGATTTGGGGTGCAATGTCCGGTGCAGGTGTTGGTAAACTCTGCTTTCTTAAATCCAAGGTCACCGCAACAGTCTACCAGAATGTTTTAGAGGACTTTATGATTCCTTCTACTGAGGATCTGTATGGAGATGCAGATTTCATCTTCCAGCAGGACCTGGCCCCTGCCCATACCGCCAGAAGCACCAAAACCTGGTTTGATGCCCATGCCATCACAGTGCTTGACTGGCCAGCCAAATGGCCGGACCTAAACCCATTGAGAATCTGTGGGGTATTCTCAAGAGGAAAATGAGGGTCACCAGACCCAACAACAAAGAAGAGCTGACAGCAAGCATCAAGGAAATCTGGGCTTCCATAACTCCCAGGCAATGCCACAGGCTGATTGCCTCAATGCCACATCGCATCGAGTCAGTGATTAAGGCAAAGGGATTCCCAACCAAGTATTGACGATTGACATATCGTTTTGATCCTAATTTCTTTCTCTTTTTTTTCTGCAAAAACTGAGAAGTAAATAGTGATTTCTTCACAGTATTCACATTTTTTGAATTCCTGTTTTCGTGGGTTTTATGAGCTGGAAGCCCAAATTATGTAAAAATAAACAAATAAATACTTGAAATCGTTTAAATTGTGGGCCCTGAATCTATAATCTATGAAAGTTTAACTTTTTGAATGGAATTGTGGAACTTAAACAACTTTTCCATGATATTCTAATTTTTCGGAAAGGATCTGTATATTTGGTCTGATATCGATTTACAGCATTTAAACCACTGTGTATTCACCTTAAGTACACAAATATGTTGTTAAATGTTGAATATTCCCTTTTATTCATTTTTTAATGCTGTTTCATGTGTGCTCTTTGAAAACTCTTATATCATGCAAGTCTTTTCATTTGCCTTTAATATGAAATATAACAGTTTTGAACATAAATGAACACATTCTTTCATTTAAAGAAGTGGCAGTGGTGACAGATCAGATCGGATCGGTAACTCGTATTAAACCTAATAATCCCCGTGGTCAGACAGAAAACCTGACAGTGTTGACAAAAACACTTTTTTAGATGACATGCATGAGTTCTATACAGGAGCCATCTTGTTTTCCTCTGTTGTTAGCTACCTCTGACTTCCTCATAAAATGGTTAAATGTATTTCATAATTTAGAAGTATTCTCCATATACAAAAGAGACAGTGTTGACGCATCATGGTTGTGACACCAGCAACATCAATAAATATGTAAAAATTATTGAAAAAATAAACTTACAGGAGCTTGTTCGACCTTATTTCGTTGATCCGATGTGTAGAATGGAAAGCGGGTCCTCAGCAATATAACTGACCATGTAGTTGTTTGATTTTATTACTGATTTATAAATATCTGACAGTGTTGACAAAAACTTGGGACACATTTTTGACAACCACAAAATTTGTAATTTTTTGTGGGTACTGGCCTTGCATATAATCAAGTAATTTATAAAATGATAAACAAACATGAAAAAAAGTTACATTTGTGCAAAACATCCTCAGATGATCAACCCTGATTATGAAAATAAGAAAATGTGATTAATGTTCAAAGAAATTGGCACTATTCTTAGTGGGAACTGTTTTTGCCGAAGTCTCAAGAATCCGTGATACATTTGTTCTTGATCTTTCATGAGTTGCTCTTTGAATGGCAATACATTTTGTTACTGTGAAAGTAATTCTGGGACTGTGACTTTTTTGTACTTCATGTAAATCTTAAATTTAATTCAAAATGGTTCTTTAAAAGGTCTTAAAAGTCTTAAATTTAACTTGTTCAAACCTGCAGAAACCCTGGATTTATTGTCTTCATATGTCCATGATCAGAAGGATGTAACTTGTTGAGGTTTTGTTTTGTTTCAATTTGTTAAACATTAACTGAGAATTGTTATAATCATTCTGTAGATTGTAAAGTTGTTTTACAGCTCTATAAGTGAACAGTTTAATCTGACTAAAATGTCTATGCAATATTTCCACATTAAACTCAAATCACAACACAGAAAAAGTGCAGTGGTGTTTTGTATGTCAGTGTTGACCAGCAGAGACAGCAGAGATCTGCCAAAACTAAACTAAACATAGAGATCTTTCCTCAAGTCAAGTTGAGCGTCACTGTCCACAGTGTGTGCAGGCAGGACTAACGTGTATCAAGGGTGTACAAGTAGAACGGGTCATCCACAAGCTACAGGGTTGGCAATATCCTTGAGTAACACTGAACCCCAAGTTGCTCCTGAATGCCCGGTCAGCACCTTGCTCTACGCTGTACAAGTATGTGTCTGATGAGGTACAAAAGTGCCTTGAAGTGCAGTCCAAAGAAGAGACTCAACATTTTGGATTTAGGTGAGTTCATATCTACAGTCAAAGAAGTAATGGATCTGATACTGAGGAGGGACTGTCACTCTACAGTCCTGCTGCGCCCCTCTGTGGACAAACTGAACAAACACCAGAGAAGACCAGAAAACAACAGTGACAAATACACCTACTGATGTCTGTTTCTTCTTTAAACGAACCACAGAAGAGCAGCCAACCTGACGCACATAGAGGTCTTATGTCTAAGACCTCTATGTACTGAGCAGCATATGAACTGAAGTTAGCATGCTAACCAGCTAGCTTTGGCATGAACTATCTACTATCACTAGTCCAGTCTGCCCTCAGTCCAACATCTCTAACATAACTCTAACAGCTATAGCTTTTTTTAATGTTCAATAAATAGATGGATAGATAGAGTACTTATAACTCTATCTATTATATATTATTTGCTGAGTCTACTCTGATCACTTTATAAAATGTGATTTATTGCTAAATTAAATAAACAACCAAGCCATGTCTAAAGTTGTAACATTTATTCCACTTTATAAACTACAATTTATCAATTATTTGGACATTTAAGCAACTTCATAATATACAGCTGTTTAAATGTTAAAGTGTCAGTGATAATCCTTTACTATACATATATAATTAAATTAAATCTAAAAAGGAGCCATTATGCATTTAAGTACTTTTAGTTTTGGAGGTAAGTTCATCTTTATGTTACTGTAACAGTCACAGGAGGATATTATATTGAATTTTCTTTAAAATAGTATCCACGTTTGATGTGAGTGTCATGTTATTTAACATGTTAGCTGAAGAATCAATTTATTTATTTTATTTTGTGTGAGTTTTTTTTTATTTTTATGTCTCTGTGACATCAAACGTTATTAGTTAACTGGCTCTACTTATTTACTATTAATTAAAGGAGAGGTTTTATATTCTGTGACTATTGATTCTTGTTCATACTTGACTGTTTTATCTGTTGGAGAGCTCTGACCCTCAGTGAGTAACCCCGTAACCATGACTACTAACACTATAGTAACCTGTGTGTTTGTAGTTATAATAAATGTGTTTATTAAGAGTTAATCCTGAACACTAACACTGGACTATCTTTACAGTGTGTTGCTGCTTTTACTGAAATAAAAGATGTGAATATTTCTTCCATCTCTGACAGAAACTGAAGCGTTAACTCCTCTGACAGCACGAGACAACAAACCGTCATTGTGTTTGAAAGTGAAAGTAACTGGTCGGCCAAACCATTGTTCACAGGGGGGGGGGGGGGGGGGGGGGGGGGGTTATAAGGTTTTGTTTGTTATAAGGTGTTTTAAGGATTACCAGTATTTAGAAAAGTAAAATATTGATGGTGTTGTGTTTATTTGATTTTAATATAGATAAATAGACTGGTAAGCATGTTGTAGAAACATTATTTAAGTTGGTATCTGCCATAAAATAACTTCTTCCCGCCACTGAGAGCAACTGCAACAAGTACTGTCCTTTGAAACAAGTCTCAGGTGTTTTTCAAATCTTGTAATTAATGTAATGACGTTACACACTCCATACAGTAGGTGGCGTCACGCACCTTTAAGTCTTTCAGCTGTGTGTTTTTCTTCCAGGTCGGTGAGGCTAAGACCCGCCCTACTCTCTGATTGGTTAGGACTCGTTGGGTTAGTTAGGGTCAATGCAAAACAGACTAGGGCGGGAAAACGGCGCCATCAAAGGGAAAAAAAGTACCGCATCCAACAAAAAGTGCGCCAAGCTTGAACTTCACAGGACAAGGAGGAGGTGTGCGTTTTGGAACGGATCATTATCATTTTCAAAGTTAGAAAACTAAAACATTGACGTGGAAATAATCTCTTTATATAAATATTTAGCATATAATTTGGTCGGAAGCAGGTTGTAAAACATTTTTAAATAGGTATCTGCCACTCAAAGGTCAAAACAACAAGCTTCTTGCTGCTACTGATAGCACCTCCTAACTGTGGACCAAAGAAGAAACTAGTCCGGAAAAGGAAGAAGTGAGTATTAATATTCCTAACACATTATTTATTCCTTTTAAAAAACAAACAAAAAACAACTTATGCAAGGTAAGCTCCATAATCACATAATTACAAACTAACACTAAGGTTGGAACAAAGGAAAGATGAAGAGTCTGAAAGATGAGCTCTTCCTGTTTATGTTTAACACTGAAATGATAATAACTAATAACTAATACCTGTTTTACCGGATTAATGAGTCCTGTACAGCAACTGAAATTTAGGTGTGGATCATTGTTTGTGTGGTGTTATCTGCAGAGGGCTGTTGGCCCCAAAGAGGGCTGTCAGCTGTTTATCAATCATTAATTTTTATCTGTATGTTTAACTATGTTTATTGTACCCATCAATCAATCAATCAATCAATCTTTATTTGTATAGCGCCAAATCACAACAAAGTTATCTCAAGGCACTTTACACATAAAGCAGGTTCTAAACCGAACTCTTCAGGTTTGATTTTAAAGAGACCCAACATTCCCACATGAGCAAGCATTTAGCGACAATGGCAAGAAAAAACTCCCTTTTAACAGGAAGAAACCTCAGGCAGAACCAGGCTCAAAGTGGGCGGCCATCTGCCTCGACCGGTTGGGGTAGAGGGGAGAGAGAGCAAGAATAGGAGAGAGAGAGAAGCACATAGAAAATAAACATTGAAGCTAGAAGGTCCGGGACTGGAATCTGTCATCCGGACGTCTACAGGCCCAGATTACCTGTGAGACGAGAAAGCACAGACAACTCCGGGGAAGAAGTGTAGGTTACTGAATGCATTAATAGTACATGAATGTTAATGGATATAGATGGATAGAGAGAGAGAGAGAGGAGGAGAGAGGAGCTCAGTGCATCATGGGAGTCCCCCGGCAGTCTAAGCCTATAGCAGCATAAACTAGGAGCTGGCTAACTATAAGCTCTATCAAAAAGGAAAGTTTTAAGCCTACTCTTAAAAGTAGAGAGGGTGTCTGCCCTCCGGACCGAATCTGGGAGATCATTTTAGCTGGACTGTTGGATTATTACATCCTCAGGGATAGTTATACAAAAACATCACAACTTAAATTTGAGGTTGTTTACATTGATTCACGTTTTTAATCTCATGTTAAGTAGTATTTAACATTTTTTAAACTTCAGTCAATTTGATTAGCATTATTATATTATTGAAAAGTTTATTCATTTTATGTTAACCAGAGTTGCAATTTATTTGAATTAAATAATGAATATTTCCTCTCTGAAAGTATGAAAACAATGCTGCACATTTCCAGGTAGGATCTTATTTTGTTGTGATTTTGCAGCTCTATCATTGAACTGGGAGTTTAATCCAACTAAAATATCTACGTAATGTGGAAACATTACAATTAAATTACAACACAGAAAACAAGAGAGAGGTGTTTTTGTATTTCACTGTTGTTGAGAGTTTTCCTGTAGTAGCATTGGACTACAATAGCTTCAATAAAGGTTTATTAACACCTTATTAACAGTTATCGTGGTTTACAAGTCCTGAAAAGCTTTGCCAACATTTGGAACAAACACGTTTTGCAATGTTCTTTTTTATGTGTTGGATAACTCATTGCAGTCTGGCTTATGCTTCTCACTTTTGTCTCTTTGTGTGTCAGACATGTCTGTAAAGATTTCAGAGAGTAAATGGAAAACAACCCTGACCTCCATCCTGGAGCAGCTGGATGAGCAAGAATACAAGAAGATGCTGTTTTGTTACTGTTTTGACAAAATCCCCAAACGTATGAAGACGAGCAAGTTCAGAGAGGAGATGCCTCAAATAATCATCCAGTGCTTAGGAGTAGATGGGTCCATCTCTGCAATCAAAGAAGCAATGGAGCAAATACCGAGGATGGACTCTGCAGTCCAGGACAAGCTGCGTCCCTTTGTGAACAAACTGAGCATCAAACAGAAAGAAGAGACCAAAGGTGAGTTCACAGTTATTAGCTGTTAATGTGAGACCACTGTAGATGTCTGATATGAGCACAGAGGGTTTTATGGTTGGTGCATTGTCTGTGAAAATGCCCCAAAAATGTTTTCAGCTTGTCAAATGTGATGATTTAATGATTTTCTCCATTATACATGACAGTAAACTGAAACGTTAGTTGTGAACAGCTGATGAAACAAAACACATTTTAAGATGTCTCTTTTGATCCTGGGAAATTGTAACAGTATAGAAATTAACAGTAATGTTTCACCATGTTCTGATATTTTAAAGACAAAAAGATTCAATATAATTTTTTAATGGTGAAAATGGCTGTTAGTAACAGTCTGACATGTCTCCACAGAAAACAAACAAACACATGACATACAAGTATAAAGAAACCAACATGAGAAGCATCATTTTAACTTAATTAATCAGAAAACAAACAGCTTGTGTTGATTTTAACATGAAACTGACCAATCTGTGTCTTAAACTTATTAAAATGTCATTTTCAGGGAAGAAGAGGAAACATGAAAGTGATCAGAACTCAGCGGACAAGGAGCCAGAGACCGAAGCCAGTAGGTTTATACACAAACACATACACCAAAAGTTCAGTTGGTCACAGAAAACAGAGAAATATCTCAGTCAATTCTACATGTTATGAATAAACATGAGAAGAAAAACAAGACAGAAAAGAAGGGAATTCTAATAATATCAAAAATCCAAGCAACATTTAATTTTTAATATAAAAATATCATAAATTTAAATGTAATGCCCTTTTCAGTCAAACTGGTCAATTAGGCCTTTTATTTATTGAGAACATACATTTATTTACATTTACTGTAAAAACCTGTGTATAAGTCGGAGTCTATTTTGGGGGGTGACAACGCTTTTTTATTACAGACTAGTTTATTTGAATGCACCAGTAGTTATTCATTTATAAAAAAAATATATTTATATTCAAAAACTTTTTCAATTTACTTTTATTAGAAACACAATTAAAACACAAATATTCCACCTGAACCAGTGAGTCAGGTTAATGGTTTAATAGTCCGGTAATGATTTAACTGAACTGGACCGCTATATTAACTCAGACCGGGTTTGTGTTAGGCTGATCAACACACTGAATGTGCCTGGTTTTTTATTTTATTTTTCTGAACAACATACAGCAAAGTGTGTGTTTAACTTTTCAAATTTCATTTTCAGAGTTTAAGAAGAACAAAGTTGTGAGTGACTCAGTTTCTTCTGATGAGGAGCAAAATGTTGCAGCTGGTGAGTTAACACACACATTACAGATAAAACAGTGATGAAAAGTTCTACAAAATATTTACAACACCAGTCAAAAGTGTGGACACATTTTCTCATCCAGGAAAATGGGAAGTCCTGTCCAGACTTCTGACTAGGAAAAAAAATTACATCTTTGGCAAAAATACCATAATGGACTTAATGTAAGCTGATACATTTTAGTTGCATCAGTTTTTACTTTATGAAATAGCAGGGTTTTTCCTGGGGGGGGACAATAAGGCCTTTTATTATTTATTATAAGAACATGAATTTCTTTACATTTATAACATATGACATCTTGTCCGTAATTCCCAGGTGTCAATGTCAAACTGTGCAAGTAAAACGTGTTTAACTCTTCAAATTTCATTTTCGGGATTTAAGAAGAACAAAGTTGAGAGCGACTCAGATTCTTCTGATGAAAAGGAAAATGTTGCAGCTGGTGGGTTAACACACACAACATTAGTACAGAGCAGCTTCTGGTGTGAGTCGGACTGCCAGACAGAGTGGCGGCTGCATCAGAGGAGTGCATGTTTTTGTGCAGACTGTTTTTTTAAAAATCGGCCGGCCAATTAAAAACATGCTGATCCTGATAATATGAGAAATTACGGATCCTATGCATGCCTTTACAAATCCTTATGCATGGCTAGATCTACCAGCCATGTGAAGGCAGTCTGGGCAAGTAACCAACGGCCCTCAATGATGAGAGGAAAAAATATGGAGTTACAAGGTCCTGGTGGTACTAATCCAGCATTGTCTTCACACTTGACCATTTTTCCTGCTTCCATTACACCAACTTCATGAACTGACTGTTCACTTGCTGCCTAATATATCCCACCCGTTAATAGGTGCCATTTTAATGAGATAATCAATGTTATTCACTTAACCTTTCAGTGGTTTTGTTTTGAATCATCAGTGTATATAAGAATAACATAATTGTGAGTTCATGTTTTTTCAAAGCAATTTGTTTAGCCCTTTAACTCTGAATCAAAGGCAAATATATCTCTTAGCAGATAATTTGTAAATGTCGGACCCCCCCCCCCATGGCAGAACTACATAAAGAGTATTAAAATTATGGTTAAAAAAACCCTCAGATTTCAAACAAATCTCATCCTCACAGTTGATGCTGCATGCAACACAAAGGGAACATGGAAATGACTTACATTCTGGTAACATATGACCAATAATGGGGAAACTCAGAAGTGTCCAGAATGTGCGTCTGTGCTGTGCATGCTGACACTGTCTGTGATGATGTCAGCAGTCATTAACCTGCTCTTTACTGCTAGACAGGCTTTATCACAGATGCCAAGACAAGAGGAAGTCCTCAGTGTGGAAACTGACTGTTTTTCTTCTTTTAAAGATCAACCAAAGAGCAGCCGAGCTGACACAGTAAGAGTTATGAAATTACAGTTAATGATGAATCTACACATGCTGGCATTATTTAACATACATTTATGCTGTATTTATGATCGAATGAAAAGTTTGGGTTTCAAAGTAAGAGATATAAACATACTTTCCCAAGATAATTATACACCCACATTTATCCAAGTATTCCCAATAGAGGATGAACATTAGGCAACCGAAGCTACACTGTAGTGATAAATTTATCACAAAAGTTTCTGTTCAAAGAAACTTTAACTTTAGAACTTTAATGGTCGGTCGGAATAAAACCTCAACAGACAATTTATTTCTCCTCCAGCAGGGGGCGTTTATCAAATACAGTCACTCTGCTTGATGCTCTGTTGTCTTGGTTTTAATGTAAAGCAGTGAGTCATGCTCACAGCAACAGTATCACTGAGTTCACAAAATCAACGGGTCGTTTCATATCACTGTTTTCAGTTCGGTTTATGTTGTTCTTTTCTGGGGTTTTACACTTAATTTCTCATATTTTTAGACTGGATGATATGACATGTCATCAAGGCAGGAGCGCAATATAGATTCATTTAAAAAAATCCTAATTAATTTAACACTAACCGACAATCATGTATCAAGGAAACATATAAATTAGTGGCTCAGATAAATTAACATTATTTTACACACAGCTGAACACAGGCGGGTGTCTGGGATTCCCCCCAGAGAAACACGTCATCAGGAGGGATTCCCACCTGACCGGCCTTAACTAAAGGAGGACAAGATCATAACAATATAAAGAGCTGTCACATGAAGACCATCGCGCATGCTCCATACTACATTCATTAGTTTGATGAAGTTACTAATAATGTTCCGTGCTACTCTGTTTTTCTGCATCAGTTATTTTTTATATGCGCATTTATTTATTTACAGCCGCTGCAGGTCTCCTGTTCAAACGGACCAATTTACCTCACAATGATAAAATACAACAAGCCAACTCTAAAATAAAACATGTAACTTATCCCAGACTACATTATATAACCTATTTCAATAAGCACACTGCAGGATAAAAGAGAAAAACACAGAAGGAAACTATTTTATTGATGTTGCTCAAATCCGCCTTTGGCACGTGGAATAATAATATAATTATAATAATCTCTGTAGGAGATCAAGGTCACACGTCAACATAAAATGGGATCATTTATTTGTAGCCGATCAACCACCGTGCTAATAATAAAAGGTTATAGATATTTACTTCATAGAGATATTTTGGGTCTACACACGTTTGTGTATCCTTCTGTTTGTGTTATTGTGTAGTTTGGTTGCTTTGCTTTAATCAACCTGTAACTGGAGATGGTGAGGCTCTCTCAGATCAGTAGCTGCTGGTGTTCGTACTGTTGGAAAGCTTGGCACGGAGCAAAAGCCTCCATAAGTCCCACGTATAATAATGTAACGCCTCCGTGTCATGCCAAATGAAAAAAAACTAAAAACTTTACTGGGTTAACTGCGCGTGTCATGAACTGAACAAATTGAACAATACACACCTGGCCTGAACCTTGACACGCGTACCAAACAGGACAGATTGTTTTAATGAACCGTTCCACCCCTAGTGTTCAGACAGACAGCAGTCCTGTGTGAAAACATGAAGCCTCTTCATTCATTTCAGTTAGATCAGATAACGCTGAGGGCGTCCATCAAAACAGTTGAACCTGGTTCAGCCTTTGGCAGCGTTGCATCAAAGCCTCCTTTCTTATATATTTGTGTTTTATAATACTGACATATGTTTATTTTCCAGGAGAGAAAGATTCCATCATGGGTGAGTGCATTTCTTTAGCGCTTTGTAGTGATTCATGTCGTTCATGTTTACATTTATGTTGATTTATTTGTCTTCTTTTTGTGTCCAGAAAATAACCATCAAAGATGTACTGACCAGTCGTGACCTGGGAAAGAAGGCCATCAATGGGAAAGTTGTGCAGAAGTCTGCTCTGCGCACATACCAAACCAAAGACAAGAAGAAAAAGTTGTTCTTTTACCTGGGGATCAGTGATGAGACAGCCTGCATTAAAGTGATGGTTTACGGAGACGATCGCTATGAAGAATTCCAGAAGCAGAGCTGCTACACATTCAGAGATGTAATCATGGTAGAAAATGTCATGAAAGTTACCAGACTGAGCACAGTGGCAGATACAAACACCATTGATGTCCCAGAGGAGCTGGAGATGGCAGCTGAAATGCTCATTTATCCCCAGAAACCAGTTTGCAGCATAGCAGAGGCCAAAGCATATGCTGACAAGACAGCAGTGAGCGTAGAAGGAACCGTAACAAAGGTGAGTTCCTATGAGACATTCAGCATTACTTATTGTAAGAAGAGCCAAAAAATTTGGCTCATCTGCCAATGTGACAACAATGCAATACTGTTTTAATTTATGATACAATATACTTTATTGTCCCTTCAGGGAAATTTGTTTTGGACTCGAGCTGATACATAAATAAATTACATCCAACGCAAAAAACTAAAGAAAAACAACAAAAAAGAACATCCACATATTGCACGTAGCCCTACAGAGTATATTGCACATATGACATATTGCATAACTCCCATATTGCACATTTCCCAGTGAAAAGGTAAAAAGATAAAAACCCATTGCATGAACCCCACAGCCTCCAGTGAATGAATCCAGTTGAGGTGTGAATAAGTTTATACACCAACAACATGAAAGAAATGAACATGCTGTTATACACACAGGATATAAATAATTGGCTAAGCACTCTAATAGTAAAAACCATATCAAGTATAATAAGGGCTGCATTGAAAAATACGCTGCGTAAAATGAAGTGGATCAATCATATTGGGCTCTTAGATTGTTCCTGTTAGGTGCCTTCAGTTCAGATTTGAGTGGGTATGTTTGCTCCACAAATGTGTGTTTTGACTATAATGACGCTTCACAGTCTCCACAGTACACTCAACCATGTACCTGAACAGCTATGATGTGCTGTGATCAGCTAAACGTACTGCTAATGCTACGCTGTCTGTGTAGACATGGCATCAGAGTGTCCATTATTGATTAAAAGCTGTTCTGTCTACTTTTCTCCCTTTTGGAACACTTTTCTGAGTCGTGACTCCTCGGCTCTGCTTCCTTGCTTTAGCAGATGGATTATCTGTTCATCAGCATCAGTGGTGTATGTCATTAAGAATTAGTATATGCTGTTGAGAAGTGGTGACAATGGAACACGAGTGACGTGTTTATCTCTACCATTTTGACTTGTGGCACTTAAACTGTAGTGTGCCTCGTCCTCACAAACAAACCAAATCCCTTCTTGTTTCCTTTTTGCTTCCTGTGAGTTTACCTCCAAGCTCTTACTCTCAAAACTGAGCCATTTTATAGCAAAGACTCACTGACCTCTGAGAACATAAATATAATCTCGCTTACAGGAAGTAGAGGTGGAACACCTCAGGTTATGTTACATGGAATATAAAATCTACACATAAGACAAATCCAGTGTAGCTGAAGATTTCCCAATCTGTTGTTGAATTTGTTGAACATAAATAAACTTTTTGGATTGTTTCCATTGTTGTTTTTTTCAGATTGGTCCTGTCGAACACGTCAAAGTGAAGAACCAACGCAGAAAGAAAGAAAAGAAAGAATTCCACCTTAAAGATGACACCGGTTCCATCCACATCACCTTGTGGGGCAAAGACGTCGCTCAAATCCGAGGAATATCAAATGGAGACTTCGTCAGAGTGACCAACGTGAAGACCAATCGCTATAATGAAACTGTCTCTCTGAACTCAACCAATTTCACCGAAATTTGCAAGGTAGCTTCTACACACATGCTGCACGCTGTTCCACTGATGTCAGTTTAGTATATTTTAATTTTTCTCTCAACACACAGAAGCTGTGTTTGTTGCTCAGTTTGCTGGTAGAATGAAGTGCTCCTGCATTTCATAATCAGTGACACTTCTCAGTTTAAATATATATGAAAAACATTGTAGAGCGGATCTATACTGCAGATGTAGGGTGGAACTATTGAATCTGTTTGGTTATAAAATTGATATTTAACACTCAACCTTCAACTGTCGCTTTTCTTCCATGTCCTGACTCTGACCCTGACTGTGAAAATTTGTGTTTGCAGAAACAAAGCGCGGCCATCCACAATGTCACAGCTGAGATTATAGGAATCATATCAGCCAGTTTGATGGAGACTCACCTGGAAGCAAGCATCAACGACGAGGTGGAGACGTTGGTTGTGGCTTCTAAGCTTCTGGCAAAGGTGTTTGAGGTCAGATTGGAAGGGGACTTGAAAGATAGGCTCATTAAAAAAATCCCTTTCACAGCAAACGTAGAAATACAAGGAAGTACAATTAATAAAATCACAGCCAGTAAAGAGAAGTAAAAGTCGATGAAAAAGATCACCTTTACTTTGTTTGACTTTTATAAATGTCTTTTGTTCGTTTTGTTTTTCTGTGTTTTGTTTCCTGCTGTGTCCTACAGTAGTCTTAAGAGTAAAGGGCCGTCCACACTAAGAACAATAACTATAATAATAACTAAAGATAAAGATGTGAGCATCCACACTTATGAACTATAACGTCCTGTAAACAGCTGCTGGTTCCAGCTGAGTCTGTAGCTAATGAGAATAGATAAAGATGAGCTGTTACTGCTGTATATTAGGGTCAGAGGTGTGAGCTGATTCAGTGTGTTGATCAGAAGTATTTCAGACACTAGTTGTTGTGATGTTTCACATTTTGAAACATAGTATGAGCACAGATCTGAAGTCTTAAACATCCAATAACTTTGTTGCTTTTTCACATTATAATAGAGAACAAAGTTCCAGCATCTTTGTATTAATAAAGACTCTAATCACCTCTGGGTCATTCTGCTTCAGTTTACAGTGCGTCTGTGGTGAGAGAGGAACAAAGCCTCATTAAAGTAAATAAAGACATCAATCAGTTTCCAAAATGAAATATTAATTAAGTTTTACTGTAAATGTCAGGCTGCTGTATGGTTTATAGGAAGGATTTTGATTGGCTGTCAATGTTTCTATTGTTCATCTCACTCTGAAAGTGATCCAGTGATATCGTTCAACACTGTCATAACAGTTTAACTGAACAATTTTAAAAACTATATATTTATAGTTATAGTTCTTGGTGTGGTCCTAACGTTTCAGGGCATTTCTGTCCATCTGTGTTAAAGAGATTTTGTAAATAGATTGAGTTCTTCCTTCCATCTGATGATATGGGGCTTTAAATCCAAGTTAAAAATGTTTCTCTTTCCATGTACTTATGATTGAGCTCTTTTAAAGCACTTTCAATTTTAGTCTTTCATTTGCTCTGTATGTTCTTTAATCATTTTAAAGCAAATCATTTATTTTATGCTGCACTCTCATATCGTATGCTCCATTTTAGTCTAGCTTTTTATTTTCTTTCTTCTCTCTATTTTTCTGTACTTCGTTTTATTTTTATTATTGTGTTCTTTTTTTAATTGTATGTTTGAATATTTCCAATTTTTACTGTTCAATTTATACTTTTTTTCTTTTTAATTATAATTGTTTTGTTTTTTAATTGTATGTTTTTAATCCTTCCAATTATTACTTTTAAATCATCTGACATTTGTTTTGCTGTAAAGCACATTGAGTTTCCCCTGTGTATGAAATGTGCTATATAAATAAATCTACATTTACTCAAAATGTTTGTAAACTGCAAAATGCACTTTATTTAAACATCGTGTTCACCAATAGACTGACAGGGTTTATAACGGGAGATTTAGTTAACCATACAACCTGCACATGGTGATAAACATCTAAAAGCAATTAATAGTTCAATAAAATACTTAGAAAAGAGCAGGAATACACAGGTCCCCCCTTAAAACTATCACCAATATCAAAATGGACTGGTTTGTGGGCACTGGGGTCTAGTTGAGATGCAGGAGGGACACCAATGATCTTCGCTATGTTCACTGTGCTTTGTAGGGTCTTGTGGTCGGAGACGATCATTTGTTAGGATGCTTTCAATGGCGCTCTGTAGAGAATGGTCATGATCTGTGAGCCTTCTTTGCATGTGATGTGATGTGTTGGTGGTCCAGGTGGGGTTGTATTCGATGTGGAGGAGCAGCGGTGGGTACAAGTTCTCCTGAAGTCAGTATTTTCTTCACCTTTAGGGAGAGGTCGCTGTTGTTTTCGCACCACTTGGCTGCAGAATTTTGAAGGGAAACAGAATTGGTTTACAACCACTGTAATAGGGATTCACATTCTTTATCATCACTTTTAAGGGTTACAAGTCCTGCCTACATGTGGAATAAAGTTTAGCAATGTAGTTACATTTTGTGGTCAAAGTTTTATGGTTGGGTGATGTAAGCGCTTTTCATCATCCATCAGAGGGGTTCATTTTTCATCACTTTTCTGTATCTGTTTGAGATGTTAATAAAGAGAGAGAGAAGCTCTGAGCTCCAGCTGCATGCGTCACAATACAAGAAGATGCTTTTGTGTATGGAAAAATTCCCCCAAAACTCCCAGCTCTTCCTGTCCAGGTGCTGAAGTGTCCTTGAGCAACATTGAACCCCAAGTTGCTCTTGAAGGCCAGATCAGTGCCTTGCATAGCAGCTCTGACAGGTCTTTGTCTGATAAAGTAGAAAAGTGCTTTATAAGTGCAGTGTGTTCCATTTAAGTCGAAAGAAGAGATCTAACACTTTGTAGTAGCTTAGTTCATATGTATGTTCCATGAAGTAATGGATCTGATACTGATGAGGGACTCTATGGTCCTACTGCGCCCCTCTGTGGACAAACTGAATACCAGAAAACAAGTGAGTTCAGTTATCAAGAAAGATTTGCAGAACACAACAGTGTAAAATATACCTACTTTCTTCTTTAAATGAACCACAGAAGAGCAGCCAACCTGACGAAGTGGGAGTTCTGACAGTGGTTTTTGATTTTGGTTGTAAATGGTGAACTGAGAGAAGTTTATATTGACTCAGGATACACTTTAATTTTAGTTGAAAACTTTCCAAAATTAACTAAAATTATCAAGAGAATGTGAAGAAATCAGTTTTGACATTATGTCTAAGACCTCTATGTACTGAGCAGCATATGAACTGAAGTTAGCATGCTAACCAGCTAGCTTTGGCCTGTACTATCTACTATCACTAGTCCAGTCGGCCCTCAGTCCAACATCTCTAACATAACTCTAACAGCTATAGCATTAAAAAAAAAAAAAAGTTCAATAGATAAATAGATAGATAAATCCATGAAGGCAATTTAAGTGTTACAGAAGCCACTTAATATAAATCAAACTACAATAACAATGAGGAAGGTAAAAGAAAAAAATGCAAGTGAAGGCTTAATACAATAACTACACTAAAACAAATCACAGTGAGTAGTGATGTTATCTTAATATGTGCTTCAGTTGAAATAATGTTATTGACCTGTGATTTACTGATTTACTGTATTTTAAAAGAGAGGTTTTATTATCTGTGCCGCTCGCAGTGTTTCTATTGATTCTTGTTCATACCTCCGTAGCTCTGACCCTCAGTAAGTAACCTAGTAACCATGACGACTAACACTATAGTAACCTGTGTGTTTGTAGTTATAATAAATGCCTCCCATTTAATTCATAAAGGGAGTGGTGGTGTTTATTAAGAGCTAAGCCTGAACACTAACACTGGAATATATTTACAGTGTGTTGCTGCTGTTACTGAAATAAAAGATCTGAATACTTCTTCCATATCTGACAGAAGCTGAACCGTTTTACAGCACACGACAAGAAATGAAACTGAAAGTAACTGGTGGGCCAAACCATTGTTCACAGAGAAAGGGGGAGCTGTGAGTTTGAAACTAGATGTTATAAGTATTAACACTGATTGAGATGCTATAAGGATAAACAGTGATTTAGAAAAGTCAAATATTGATGGTGCATTTTGGCATGTAATGTAGATAAATAAGGTGGGAAGAATGTTGTAGAAACATAATTTAAGTTGGTATCTGCCAAACATAACTTCTTCCCGCCACTGAGTGCAGTTTGCAACATTTCATTCTAGAACGGCTAGGCTATGACCCGCCTTACTCTGCCTCTGATTGGTTAGGACTCGTTGGGTTAGTTAGGTTAAGCCAATGGAAAAACCGACTAGAGATAAGGGACTGGTGCCATCCGAGGAAAGAAAAAAACTGCTCTGAGTGCCAAACCTTGTTCACAGCATAAGGAAGAGCTGTGTGTTTGAAACGAGACATTATCAGACATAACACTGACGTGGAAATATCGGTCTTCATATAAATATTTGAGCATTCAATTTTGTGTCAAGCAGGTTGTAAAACATTAAAGTTGGTATCTTCCACTCAAACAACAAGCTTCTTGCTGCTACTGAGAGCAACTCTGACTTTGGACTCTGAAAGAAGAAACTAGTCCAGAAACGGAAGAAGTGAGTATTAATATTTCTAACAACGCATTACTTATATCTTTTAAAAATGAATCTACTGTGAGTTAAGATCCTTAATCACATTAATTACAAACTAACACTAAGGTTGGAACAAAGGAAAGATGAAGAGCCTGACAGACGAGCTCTTCCTGTTTATGTTTAACACACTGAAATGATAATAACTAATAACTAATATCAGTTTTACCGGTCTATTGAGTCCTGTACAGCAACTGAAATGTACGTGTGGTTCAGTTTGTGTGGTGTTATCTGCAGAGGGCTGATAATAGTCAGCTGTCTATATCTATATCTATATCTATATCAACCAATCATTATTTTCAGTATGTTTTACTATAATTATTTCTGCCTGATAATATTCTCCTGTGAAATCAAGTGTTGCAGATGTTGGATTATTACATGTATATTAACACATGTTGCAACCTTTTCTTTGCTCTTTAATCTACAGTACTTTGAGCTGCTTATTATTGGAATTAAATAATCTGTAGTTAATATTCCCATAGCTCTGAAATTAAAGAAACAGTGCTCCACATTCCCAGGTAGGATCTTATTTTGCTGTTAAGTGTTTTTACAGCTCTATCAGTGAACTGGGAGTTTATGCAGTGGTAATAGAAGTTTTTAACATTTTATTAACAGTTTTATGGATTATACATCTTGAAAAGTTTTGCCTACATTTGGAATAAAAATGTTTTTGCAATGTTCCAACATGTTTTTTGGGTGATGAATTCATTGGTTGCATCTGGCTCATGTTACTCACTTTTCTGTCTCTCGTCTCTTTGTGTGTCAGAGATGTCTGTAAATGTTTCAGAGAGTGAATGGAAAACAGCCCTGACCTCCATCCTGGAAGAGCTGGATGACCAGGAATACACGAAGATGCTGGGTTGTTCCTGTTTTGACACAATCCCCAAACGTACGAAGACGAGCAAGTCCAGAGAGGAGATGCCTCAAATAATCATCCAGTTCTTAGGAGTAGATGGGTCCATCTCTGCAATCAATGAAGCAATGCTGTTCATTCCAAGGAGGGACCCTGCAGTCCAGAACAAGCTGCGTCCCTTTGTGAACAAACTGAGCATCAAACAGAAAGAAGAGACCAAAGGTGAGTTCACAGTTATTAGCTGTTAATGTGAGACCACTGTAGATGTCTGATATGAGCACAGAGGGTTTTATGGTTGGTGTCTGTGAAACAGCAGGTGGCAGCACAGACCAGGTTTCTGCAGCTTCAACAAATTACATTTAAGGTTTCTCAATTGTGATTATTTAATGCTTTTCTTCAGTATACATGACAGTAAACTGAAACTTAAGCTTCTACAGCTGGTCACACAAAACACATTTTAAGATGCCTTTGATCCTGGGAAATTGTAACAGTCATTTTTCACCATGTTCTGATAAATTATAGAGAAAAAAGATTAAATATATTTTTTCAGTAGTGAAAATAGCTGTCAGTTGAAGTCCTACATCAACATCACGTCTTCACAGAGAAAAGGTGCCAGTGGTATAGCCACAACCTTTTCTCAAAAATGCTAAATAACAGAAACCCTTTGTTTGATTGTTCTGATGGACTCCATGAAGGAAATGTAGGAGAAACAATCAAAAACCACAAGGTGATGATGATGACACTGGCTTAAACCAAAGTTAGGCTTCTTAGAAGATACACATAAACATCTCTGTGAATCTGCCTGGAGAAGTGTTTTAGGTAACATCTGACAGCAGAGGAGCTCCAAATCTCAGTTGTGTATACGGCCCTGCATGTTGATCAAGGTGATTTATTGATTCAGTTCCTGTCAGTAGGTGGATCTGAAAACATACATCTGACATTCAAGTATAAAGGAAACCGATAAAGGAACGTCTCAGAGTGATTCCTGAACATGTTTGCCTTCTTGCAGCCTGGAGAAGCATCATTTTTTAAATTAATTATGATTCATTATATTTCTCCTGTTAGCTGGATTGTTGCATTATTGCATCCTTAGGGATAATTATAGAAGCATTTCACAACTTAAATTTGAGGGTGTTTACATTAATACATATTTTTAATCACATAAGTTGTATGTAAAGTTTTTGAAACTTCAATTTTATTCTTACTGAAAAGTTTATTTTATTTTAATTTACGTGTTGCAACCTTTTCTTTGCTCTTTATCTACGGCACTTTGAGCTGCTTATTATTTGAATTAAATAATAGGTAGTTAATATGTTAATGATGATTAAGTAGGACTTTATTTAGCTGTTAAGTTTAACCTGACTAAATTATCTATGTAATATTTCCACATTAAGATCAAATCACAACACAGAAAACAAATGGAGGTGTTTTGTATTTCAGTGTTGTCCAGCAGACAGCAGCACAGACCAACTAAAGAAAGCACGATGAGACTTTTTACTGCAGCAGTTTGCAGAACAACAACATTTGACTACAATGGCTGTAATAAGGATTTTTGACACTTAATTAACAGATTTATGGTTTACTACTATTTTTCAGAGAGTGAATGGAAAACAGCCCTGACCTCCATCCTGGAGCAGCTGGATGAGCAGGAATACAACAAGATGCTGTTTTGTTCCTGTTTTGACACAATCCCCAAACGTATGAAGACGAGCAAGTTCAGAGAGGAGATGCCTCAAATAATCATCCAGTTCTTAGGAGTAGATGGGTCCATCTCTGCAATCAAGGAAGCAATGCTGTTCATTCCAAGGAGGGACCCTGCAGTCCAGAACAAGCTGCGTCCCTTTGTGAACAAACTGAGCATCAAACAGGAAGAAGAGACCAAAGGTGAGTTCATAGGTATTAGCTGTTAATGTGAGACCACTGTAGATGTCTGATATGAGCACAGAGGGTTTTATGGTTGGTGCATTGTCTGTGAAAATGCCCCAAAAATGTTTTCAGCTTGTCAAATGTGATGATTTAATGATTTTCTCCATTATACATGACAGTAAACTGAAACGTTAGTTGTGAACAGCTGATGAAACAAAACACATTTAAAGATGTCTCTTTTGATCCTGGGACATTAACAGTAATGTTTCACCATGTTCTGGTATTTTATAGTCAAAAAGATGCTTCTTTTTTTCAGTGGTGAAAATGGCTGTTAGTAACAGTCTGACATCTACAACATGTCTCCACAGAAAACAAACAAACACATGACATTCAAGTATAAAAGAAACCAACATGAGAAGCAACATTTTAACTTAATTTACAATTTGTGTTGATTTTAACATGAAACTGACCAATCTGTGTCTTAAACTTATTAAAATGTATTTTTTCAGGGAAGAAGAGGAAACAAGAAAGTGATCAGAACTCAGCGGACAAGGAGCCAGAGACCGAAGCCAGTAGGTTTATACACAAACACATACACCAAAAGTTCAGTTGGTCACAGCAAACATCCTGTAATTCATCCTGTCCATCATGTGTTGCCATGGTAACAGTTTTAATTTTGTCTAGACAGATCTTTAACAGCAGCAAAAGTAGACAAATACAGTATCTGGGCCATCAAAAGTTGAATAGGTCACAGAAAACAGAGAAATATCTCAGTAAATTCAGACATGTTACAAATAAATTCTTATAATATCAACAGTTAAAACCAAGCAACACATTTTTCAATTTGGTGTTCATCAAATTAAATGAGACCTTTTTAATATCACATAAAATTAAATTAAATGCTCCTTTCAGTCAAACTGGTCAATGACAGAAAACCAGTAGGGACAATTAGGCCTTCTATTATGTATTGAGAACATTAATTTATTCATATTTTGTCAGTACTGCCCAGCTGTTGCCATGGAGCTGTGTAAGTGTGTGTTTAACTAGTCAAATTTAATTTTCAGAGTATAAGAGGAACAAAGTTGAAAGCAAAGTTCCTCTTATAATGAATCAAATATCCACTTCTGGACTTGTCATGCTGCCTTCAGACAATGTTACAGAGTACTGAGAAATGTCTCAAGTATCACAGTTTAATTATCTTTTAGAGAAACCGATGGTTATCTCTGTGTGTTTATGTGTAAAGAAGCAGTGTCGCTCTACATTTTAACCAATGTAAGCATGATGTTAGCCAGCTCAGATTTAGAGGTATACCAGTGCTCAATATGCTCAAACATGGAGGGAATAGGTACAGACTGTTGCTGCAGACAAAAGCTTTTTACAAATCTTACAGCTAATGGCTGAAATGAGAATTTTTCTTTGAAACCTTTTTTTAAAGAAGTTGTTTCCATTATGCAAGCTACCTGGATAACTGTTTAATAATGATAGTTGGATTATTAAATAGTCTTTTCTCTGGTTTATCTTCCAGGTCCACGGAGGGAAAACCTACAGAGGAATCTACCAGCAGGGGGCAGCGTTTCAGCAGAGGAGACGCTGCGGTCGGTTCGGGCAGAGTTTATTGACAGAGTGTCTAAATCTAATCTAGATCAGCTTCTGGATAAACTTCATCACTTTGGTGTTATAAATGATGGTGAAATGGAGTCAATCAGAACAGGAACGCGAGCAGACAAAGCTCGGGAAGTGATTGACACGGTGCGAGGAAAGGGAAATGAACCCAGCTCACAGTTTATCACTATCCTCTGTGAGCTGGATCCAAACCTTTCCAGACTGCTCAAATTAAGAGATGATTAACTTGTATAACAGTTATTAACTGTCACCTTTAAATACATTTTGATGTTTCAGGTAGGGATGCACCAATCTGATATTAATATTGGATATTTCACTGATATTTACTAAATAGCTAGATCAGGTATTGGATAATAGGGCTGATCTATTCATTTCAATTCTGTGTTTGCTACACACGCTCTATCATGTGTCAGCAGCGTGCTGGTAGACTCACAACAAACACACAGAACAGACAACTGGCAGCCCACGAGTCAATTTCTAAATACCAGTAAATAGTTAAAATGGTGTGGGAGCCAGTAGACATGGCTGTGTTCGAAACCGCATACTACACACTAAACGACCAGATAGTAAGCAGACCATTTACACTGTAGTAAACTAACCGATAACCCACAATGCATTTCGTTCCTACCCGAGCTGAAATCAGCAGGCAGAAGCTGATTTCATTTTAGCTCTAACTCTGTAAATATACCACTTTATCGACATTTATAACCTTTTTAGGCGGGAAAGTAAAGTAGCCCTTTAGATCCACAATGTGACGCTAATTTGTCCAAATAACACCTGTTTAAAGTTTTGTTCCTGCGAATTCGGAGCCACTCAAGTTAACCGTAGCGAATAACGCACTTCCGGTCATTTTCACAAAATAAAACACACGTTACCTTTTATTATTAAGAAAACCATAACGATAGAATTGGTGCTTTTATTTTGAAAACAGGAAGCGAACATACCCTCGCTGTAGCTAACTTGAAACCACCGAGGTGTTGATCTGTGACGTTTGTATTTTGGGTTTTTTCAGAAGTTACGTTGCATCTTGGGTAATGTGAGTGTGAGTAGTCAGCTCTTGATGCATACTCCACATTTCTGCTGAATCTAGTAAACCATCCTTCTCACATACTCTAAATCTCATACTACGCAGTTGAAACACACTACATACTTCAAATGACGTCAGAGTTAGTACGAGTAGTAGGAAAATATGCGGTTTCGAACAGACCCTGTCTCTGAAGCACAGAGGTTCAGCTCCGCCCCGCTGAGACAGAGGAGAGTTAGCAGCTAACGTTAGCCTCGGCTGCTGTTTGCTGTCATTTATGTTCACGCTGCTCTCAGAGAGTTTGTTTCAATGCAGGAATACTACTACTTTATTCCTCCTCTGTTCTGTATAAAAGGTCTGGACACTGAATGGAGGACAGAGCTGCTCCGCCACAATAACCGGCTATAAGCTGTGGTTGATAGCTAGAGAGTGAACGTAGAGAGGGAGCGCTGACAGTAAGAAAGCCGGTGAATCCGATCAATAACTCATCAGCGGCTGATACCAAAGCCCAGGTATCAGTTTCAGTATCGGACTGAAAAAGTCGGATTGGTGCATTCCTTGTTTAAGTGATTGTCTTTAATTTGCTTACTTCTCAGTTGTTACCAAGACCGGCTTCTTTTTTAGTGAAACTCACTTTCTGTTTCTCATTGTGGTCGAGTTGTAAGTCCTTTGAATAAAGTCCTTGTTTTGTACTTTTTTCACTTTTCGTTTTCCAGTTGTTTTTCTTCCGGGTTATTTTCAATGTTTACTCCTCTACTCCTCTAAACAATGTCAGGGTCATAATCCACATCCACAGATTTAACTTCTCAGTGGACTCTAGCATTTGCTTGCTGGGTAACATCACCAGTTTCAGCCTCGTCATCATGGAAATGTTGTTAAACTGACAGAAATCCTTCAATTACTGCAGTAATAGTGCTACAATAATGTGTAATACTTAAATGGAAATCGGACAATTTTATGTCAGTGTGGATAGCAGAAATCAATAGAAAAATCACATTGAGCAACAAGTAAATCTATTCACAATTTACAGCACTTTTTAATGTATTACTATGTATTTGCACACTACAGTATAACAGGTCAAATTCCCCATTAACTGTATCACCGGATCCTCTCAATTGTTGTACCATAATCTCAAAAGTATGTTTAAAGAGTAAGTCCTGTGAGTTTAAGTTCACCTTGTTTGTTTACTTCTCTGTTCATTTCTTCCATTCGTTTAATGCTGTTCATTAGATTTCTGAGCACTTCATTACACCATCAGTGGTTGGTGTGATAGAGTACTTTATTAATCCCTGAAGGCAATCTAAGTGTTACAGCAGTCACTTAATGTACATCTACTAAACATATATATATATATATATATATATATATATATATATATATATATATTTTAGATTTACTCAACATAGAGTAGAGACAACAGATATAACCACAACTATTATATATTATTTGCTGAGTGTACACTGATCACTTTATAAAATGTGATTTATTGCTAAATTAAATCAACAACTAAGCCATGTCTAAAGTTGTAAAATGTATTCCACTTTATAAACTACAATTTATCAATTATTTTAACATTCAAGCAACTTTATAATATACAACTGTTTAAATCTTTATGTGTCAATGACAATACTTTACTATAAATATATAATAACACCATAAAAGGAGCTAATTGTGTATTAACCTAAGTTCATTTTTATGTTACTGTAACAGTCACAGGAGGCTGCATGTTTCTGACCAAACTGTCCCAAACAGACTCCATGAGGGGGGCATGGGGACGTCCTCTACTGATGGTCAGGGGAGGCAGATCCTTGGAGGGTCACACAGACTCCATGTCAGAGCCAACGGTACGCTGACTGCTGTTAGATACAGGGATGAAACCCTCAGAGACTGTCAGACCTTATGTTGGTGCAGTGGGTCCTGGTCTCTACTGGTATGTAGGCAGTTCCTGGATGATGAAGGCATTGATGCCATTGACTGGACCTCTCGTTTCCCTGACTTAAATCCAGCTGAGCACCTATGGGTCGTTATGTATCGGTGCATCTGAGTACCGCCACAGACAGTCCAGCAGCTCAGTAAGGCCCTGATCCAGGTCTGGGAGTAGACACCATCGGCCAACTCATCAGGAGCGTGTCCAGACATTGTCAGAAGTGCATACAGGCAGGCTGGGGCCATAAAACACTACTGAGTCACATTATGAGCTGCTGGAGATCAGGTGGCACATTTTTACACATTGAACCTTCGAGTTTACCAACATAAGTTTGATTTGCTTAAGAATCAGATGAAGGTATTTCATTTAATAATGTAAAAGATTTCTGTCCCAACTCTCACTGTGTTTATTCACAACTGTGTGTGTGTGTGTGTGTGTGTGTGTGTGTGTGTGTGTGTGTGTGTGTGTGTGTGTGTGTGTGTGTGTGTGTGTGTGTGTGTGTGTGTGTGATCAAACCCTGTATTTACTGTATGATTCAGATGTGATGAAGATGGAGGGATGAGAGCAGGAGGGTGTGTAGAGGAGGAGGGAGGAGCTGCTGAGTTTAAAGGACTCACTTTGCTTTAATTAGATCCTCAGATAGGCGATAAGAGGCAGAGTGAGGAGGTGAAAGTGAGACATTTAAAGCTTCAGCGGCTTCTCTGAAGAAAAGGTGAGAGATCTAATATTTATTGAGCTTTTTGTCTCAGTTAGATCTATATCGTACAGCAGCTATTGATTAAAGATATGATATCAATGATAAATGATATCTGTCATTAACGCAGCACTGTACTTACAAAAAATGTTTTCTGTATCACAAACTGCGACATTGGTTTGGCATTCGTTCTCAGATGATTCAGATTTAATTCAGTTTTATTGTTTTTCGTCAGATTTTTCTTCATGAATGCAAGATGAGGAACATACTGTAAAAATTTAATTTTTGGTTTCTCATTGAAAATCATTTGTATTTTTGTAACTTTTCTGTTTTAAATCTAAAAAGATTACATGAAAACTTTGTTAAAACAGCTTTTATTCATCTGTTTTGTCACATTTGACTGTAAACTGAATTTCTTCAGACTGTTGATCTTATAAAATTAGTAACTGACTAACATCACATCGAGCTGTGGAAGATTATAATAGACATGTTTTATGTTATCTGACATTTCATTGACAAACAATTAATTGATTATTCAATAAAAATCTGCAGATTAACCAATAAAGAAAATAATACTACTGTACAGTAACATAATGTAATGAATTAGTGTGTATTATCCATTTAGGACAAGTTGAATATTGACAAATACTTTTTCAAATACTTTTTTTGATCATATGCTTAATCTTTTAGTGTATAAAATGCCAAAAAATAGTGAAAATGTTTCAAGAGTCCAATGTGACGTCTTCATCTGTTGTTTTTAGCATTGACCACGTGCAACAACTGGAGCAGAGTTAGCTTGAAGCTAATTAGCATCTTCAGTTAGCAATCAGGATACACAGAAAATATTAAAATATTAGTTTTTAAATTCCAATTAATTGAAAAATGTTTAGCAGTGGTGAAAAATAAATATGTTTTGTGGTCAGCCATGTGTTAGCATCTGTAAGCAAAGCCTTTACCTCTATGTTGATTTTTAAAGTATATTTTTACATTTTTAAAACCTCCCTATTAAAAGCTCACAGCCCAGAGCTGCACTGTGAGCACCTCCTCCTCCTCTGCAGTCCCTGTATTGGGTTTCATTCCTGCACTTCTGACTGAATGAACACTGATCAATTATTTACAGAGAAGCTGAAGGTCAGGGGAGAAGCCCCGAGAGACCCTTCGGCCCTGAAAAAGACACTTCTGAGCCACAACGCCGTCCAAGAAACGAGGACAGCGGAAGGTAAGACGAACTCCTTCAAACTTTATCATTTCTTCTCTGATCCAGATCACAACGACTCTGACATAAGTTCAGATTCAGTCTTTATAGTCAGCTCCAGTTTTTATGCTGCAAAATGGTCTGATTGAACAGATTGATCATATTTCATACAAGCGATGTGAACTAATCCAGCTGTGCATGTCTTCTTTGGTGTACCACAAATAGTACTGCTGAAACAATCCAGTGATTAATTATTTAATAATCATTTTGATAGTTACATTTCAAGCAGAAAGACTGATTATTATCTAGTTTCCAGTTTCTCCAATGTGAGGATTTGTTGCTTTTCTTCAATTTCTGATACTAAACAGAATATCTTTGGGCTTTTAGACCCAAACATATTGGTTGTTATTGTTGGTTGGACAAAACAAAACATTTGGAGATTGGAGAGTCAACTGGGGAACTATTGGAAATTGTAACAAGTTTCTTAAACTATTTTCTGTTATTTTACAGACCAAACAATTAATAAAGAAACTACAGAGCCCCAAAGTCAGTGTTAAAATGTAACTGCACAATACTTTATTTCTCAGATGTTACACATTGGTCTTTGGTGAAAAAACACTTTTCTTGTTAATAGAAATCTCAATTGTATGGTGGAGACTCATAAGAAGTTAGTTGAAAAGAAATTCTGTTTTTGTTCCATGTGTCAAAAGGAACTATCCATTTCTTTAGATTATTGGTTGAGACTATTGATGGGATAAATTATAAAATGTAAACTTAAATTCAGGTCTCAAAAATCCCAGAAAAAACACAGAAAACATGACCTGTGTGATTAAGAACTACATACTCCTGTTCAGGCTGATAAAACCCAACAATATGAAGTAAAGCTCATTCTGGACAATGTGGTACAATTAGTTTTCTACTCCACATTAATGTGTGAGTCATTTGTGTTCAGGCCACTGCATAACTCCAATTCTGAAGCCATAAATTAATCTCAGCCTGAGGTGCACCAGTCATTGTGACATTATTTGACGCTGTTCAAACAAAGACTTGAATGTAAACCCTGACCCTAACACTTCAGCAGCTGCCAACTACCGAACCTTCTGTACAGAGAGGCTACATGAATGGAGAAAACTTTGTTAATGATTGACGGGCTAATTGAGCGAGACATAGTCTTCATCAGCAAAACACCGGTGGTACATTCTGAACGAGCATTTCCAAACTAATGATGGTGTGTTTTCTTCCCCCTCTGTCACAGAAAGTCCATCTACATACCAGAGACATGACTCAGTCGGCAACGAATAGAGATTAGAGAGACAGTCAGCTAGATAGATAGATAGATAGATAGATAGATAGATAGATAGATAGATAGATAGATAGATAGATAGATAGATAGATAGATAGATAGATAGATAGTGCAGAAGGGGGACAAATGAAGGAAACTTCAGTGTGTGAGAAGACTTGAGACTGTTGAAGGAGTTGAGATGACGACAGAGGAACCTGAACCGATCCAGCTCTGCCAGAAATAACCTCCACAGGTTCATGATGGGATTGAGCCAAGTCTCTAATGTCACTCCAGACATGAGTATGGTGGTGGCAGAGGTGGCAAAAAGTCACGCCAACACCTCTGGCACATTGCCCACCTCGTCCCTCACTCAGTCATCCTGCAGTATCGACGAATCCTACAAGTACGTCTTCCTGCCCGTCTGCTACTCGCTCACCTTCATCTTCAGCCTCACCCTCAACTCTGTGGTACTGCTGCGCTCCTGTCGCCACCATGGCGGCTGCTGCGGTGTTGGTGGCAGTGGGCGACGCTGGAACACCTCGCTGATCTACATGATGAACCTGGCCACCACCGACCTGATGTACGGTCTGTCGTTGCCCTTCCTGGTGGCGAGCTACATGCTGAGAGACCATTGGGTGTTCGGAGACTTCATGTGCCGCCTTGTCCGCTTCCTCTTCTACTTCAACCTCTACTGCTCCATCTTCTTCCTCACCTGCATCTCTGTGCACAGGTAGGATGCTCTGGAAAGACATATAATCTATGGAAAATACTATTTCAATCAGCACTTTGGTCTTGATTTACCTGGTAACAACCTATGCAACAACTGACGATGGCTCACAAATAAATCACTTTGTTTTAAAGGGTCCACTGTCCTACATTTGTGCACTTTGGACATTTATCCATGTGAATATACTGAATGACAAATAATTCTATAAATCCTTTCAATCTGAGAGTCTATTAATGTTGTCCAGTGTTTTGATTAACAAACAGATTCAAGTGATGAATTATAAAATAAACTGCTTGTTCGTCCACAGGTACCTGGGTATCTGCCACCCGATGAGGACCATCACTCTGGAGAGCAAGCGGGTGGTGAAGGGGACCTGTGCGTTGGTGTGGGTGGTGGTCTTCATCCTAACCTGCCCTATCTTTAGGTTTGCACAGACGGGTTATGTCCGGCGAGGGGGTGGCGGGGTTGTTGGGTCTGAAGGTGTGAGGGACGGCACGAACTGGACTGGATTTGAGGGGGAGGACGGGGAGGGGTACATGAATTGCTGGGATGATGCCATCGATAACGAGTTTGCTGACTACGTCCCATATGGCATTGTCCTCCATCTGTTGGGTTTCTTTGTGCCATTTGTTATCATCGCCTGGTGCTACTCACAGGTGGTCAGGACGATATTTCAGACCCTGCGCTCCCCTCCTAGTTCCATAGAGGGTGGCGAGGATGGTCCGGTGGGAGACGGAGCACCAGAAGGAGTTAGAGAGCGAGCGAGAACCTCTGTCTCCATATCCGGCTCGCAGTACTCGCACTATATCAGGCGACGGCGGAAATCCATCAAAACCATTGTAACTATCACGCTGCTGTTCGCTCTCTGCTTCCTGCCTTTCCACGTGACCCGGACCGTGTTTCTGCTCATGCGGCAGGGGCACCTCGGCGGCTGCAATGCCATGAAGACCGTCTCCATCTGCTATAAGGTCACGCGGCCGCTGGCCTCCTGCAACGCCTGGCTCAACGCCCTCCTCTACTTCCTGACAGGGGATAAGGGTGCCCCCTGCTGCTGGCAGGTAGAGCCCACCATCCGCAGAGACCGCCAGACTGGCTCCCTCTGGTGGCCACTGAAGATCCTGAGGAAGGACGCAGTTGGAGATGATGACCAAGAGGCAGCCGAGAAGATTGACAGGAAAGTCCACATGGAGAACGAGTCCAAGTCTTCGAGGGTCATCTTCTGAGGAAGCTTCAGTGCCGGTTTCTTTATAACAGACTTAAATAGAGCGAGATGCACCTGGAAAAAATCCAGTACCAGTAATGTCGGGTTTTGTTTGATTTTTTTTTCAATACCAATACAACGTAAATTCTAAAACTATCGGATCAAAGAAAAGTGACCAACATTTTGAATCTGAGCGGACATTCAAGGCCAGATTTGTGTACTTGACGTTTTGATCGGTACTGAAAAAAGAATTGAAGACTCAGAACTACTGTTTAGATGTTTGACCTGAGTGAAGTAAGAAATAAACATTAATCTCACAGACTGTAGATGTGTCCTGGAGGCGCTCTGTCCTCTCAGCTTCCACTCCCAATGTGTAAAACAGTAACATGTCCTGAATTAGAAAAGTGTGAAGCCTGATAGTTAATTAACCTCCTGCCCTCATGTTCCTAAATTACTAATTAATGCAGGTTTTTTGTTCTTTTTAATTTAGTAATTTGTACCCTTAAATTACTCCGCTTATGTCATCTGAAACTTCTTTTGTCCCTTTAACACTCACATTATGGACCAATTAGATTTAACCGTTGAAATTAATTTTGATCTTGGCTCAACAGATAAATATATTTCTGGTTTTAGCTCTTAAAGACACAAACCGTGTCACAAATCCAGAATACATAATAATACTAAACTAATACTAGGCAGGTTTCCACTGTGTTCACTTAGGAACAAACTAAAGACTAAGTTTAAAGTGACCAAGTAACAGAATACTGTAAGTAGCTGGAAAAATTCAAAGTGTGTTTGTTGGTGAAAAAAGCTCCACAAAGATCCATGAAAACTTCAATTTGCTGTGACATTTCAAAGTTTGAAGTTGCACGTATCGTATCATTTCCTGTTAGTATACAATGGTAAATATATATTTGATTAATAATTTTAATCACTGATCAAGCAAAAATGCCAAATATTTTACTGGTTGCTGCTTCACAAATGTGATGATTTGCTGCTTCTTTTTGTCACATTTGACTGTAAACTGAATTTCTTCAGACTGTTGATCTTGTAAAACTAGTAACTGAATGCATCACATCGAGCTGTAGAAGATTATAATAGTTTAATATAATAGACAGTTTTTACTGTTATCTGACATTTCATTGACAAACAATTCATTCAAGAAAATCTGCAGATTAACCAATAAAGAAAATAATACTTACTGTACAGTAACATAATGTAATGAATTAGTGTGTATTATCCATTTAGGACAAGTTGAATATTGACACATTTTTTTCAAATACTTTTTTTGACCATATGCTTAATCTTTTAGTGTATAAAATGCCAAAAACTAGTGATAATGTTTCAAGAGTCCAATGTGACGGCTTCAATATGTCTGAAATATTCATTTGATATAAAACTGAAAAAAGCAGCAAATATTCCCTTTTCAGAGACTGTGACAGGTGAGTGATTAACTCAATAAATTATTGCTAAAATGATAAAAAAAAATTTCAGCTCTAGTCTTCTTTGATCTGTTTCTGTGCTCCTGATCACAGGCGGTCACAAGTTATTATTTTGAGGGTTTATTTCCGCCTGATGGATCTGTAGCAAAAACCAGTTTAACTCACTTGTTACATTCAGGGGTTTAAACCCATTTTGAATAAATCTTTCAGGCAAGATATGTGAAAACATTAGAGCTGCAGCAATTAATTGATTAGCTAATTGATCCAAAATTATTCAGCAACTATTTTCATAATTGTTGACATTTGTCATAACTAACTTAATTTAATATTTTGGGGGTTTTGATTGTTGGTCGGGCAAAATAAGACATTTGATGACTTTACGTTGGGCTTTATAGGCATTTTTAACAGCTCTGTGATATTAAATGGACCAAATAATAAAACAATTATTGAAAGAATAATCAGTTGTGAAAATAACTGTTAGCTGCCATTAGCTAGAAACTAGAGCCGACCTTTGACCCTGTGATGTAAAATGTGACCCTGTTCTGCTGAGGATCAACAGTTGCTGACTTTGTTGTTTTTATGTCACTGATCAGTCCTGGAACATGTAATCAATGTTATTCTTTAAACAGGTGGATCTCCTCTTTTAAATGTCCTTTTAAACACTGTAAGGCAACATGTTACTGACCTGCGCTGGTGTCTGAATGTATTAAGAGCAGCAATGCATGATGGACGCTCCTGCTTCATGTGATGTTGTTGTTGTTTTCTGAGCTCAGGTCGGTCTGTGATCAGACTTCTTTATTCTGTATTTTGATGTTTTGTGGCGCAATATCTGGATTAAAGTCTGATGTTGACATCAGCTCTGTGTCTCAGACCTCGTTCATGGTTAACTGGAGGATCCGTTCGGTCCAAGCGGAGGTCTGAGGAATCATTAGCCAACTGAACACTCATCTCCGTTTGTCTGGAGACACATCCGCTGATTCTCTGACACTGCAGATCAGACTGTTTATTCACAGGAGGAGGGAGAAGTACTCTGATCCTTTACTGCAGTAAAAGTACTGCAGTATTATGAGCGATGTAGTATGCAGTATTACAGTAAAAGTACTGCAGTATTATGAGCGATGTAGTATGCAGTATTACAGTAAAAGTACTGCAGTATTATGAGTGATGTAGTATGCAGTATTACAGTAAAGTACTGCAGTATTATGAGTGATGTAGTATGCAGTATTACAGTAAAGTACTGCAGTATTATAGTGATGTAGTATGCAGTATTACAGTAAAGTACTGCAGTATTATAGTGATGTAGTATGCAGTATTACAGTAAAGTAGTGGTTTGGTCCTCTGACTGATATATTATTATTATGACATCATTAGATTATTAATAGTGAAGCATCAGTGTTAGAGCAGCATGTTACTGTTGTAGCTGCTGGAGGTGGAGCTAGTTTACACTACTTTATATACAGTTAGCTAGTTTAGTCCAGTGGTTCCCAACCTAGGGGTGGGGCCCCTCCAAAGGGTCAGCAGGTAAATGTGAGGGGTGGTGAGAAAAATCACTATTTGGTGGAGCTGTTAACAACTAATGGACATCTGAAATGTGAGCCGACTACATTAGTCAATTACCAGGCTAACATATAGCTGACAAACAACCAGTCACACCTACAGGCAATTTTAGAGTGACCAATTAACCTAACCTGCATGTCTGTGGGAGGCACAAGGAGAACATGAGAACTCCACACAGCAGTGCTCTGATCAGTCGAACGTTTTCCTGAGGACTTCAGGAGGAAAGTGATCAGGACGTCTCATTGGAGACCAAGAACAGATTTATAGGTTTAAAGTACAAAGACTGAAGCTGGATTTTCACTGGATCCCTCTGTAGAAATGTTAATAGTGTTTTCCTCACAGTAACTGTTTCCACTCTTTTATTCAGTGTGTGATACAGAGAGACGATGCTGAGCAGAGACTTTCAATCAACGGCAGAAGTTACATGATCACAATGAGCAGATAGTGTTTATATCCAAATGCAATGATTATAGTCAGAACTTTAGAAAAATATTCCATCTCAGAAAAAGTACATAAAAGGTCTGGATGGAAACACACCTAATGAGTTTATTCAACTTCCACTTCTTCAAGTCTTTACTTCTAAACAAGCTTCAACCATTGATGTATAAAGAGAGTTTCCTGCTTCCTGTAAAGCAAATCCCTGAAAGAACTTGTGTTGTTCTCTATAGGGACAATGCACCGGTAGAGCATGCTAATTAGAGCTAACTCCAATGGGGAATGAAACAATTAAATCGTGTTGCTTTTCTAGACTTTTCCAACACGATCAGACCAAAGGGATCAAATTCTAAGTCATTTCTCAGTGGAAACGTCTCCACCATTTTACAGACGCTCCGTTTCTCATGATTGAGTGCAGGAAAAATGTTTTTTGGTCCCAAGAAGTTGTAGTTTCATAGTTTGGCCAGTTTGTCAGCAGCAGCCATCCCAGACAAGCTGATCATTCACTGTTTGGTCAGTGTGAGGCAGCTGGAGGAGGTAGAGCAGATTGTCTACAAGTTACAAGGTCTGCAGATTGATCGCGATGTCGAACCCCAAACTTCTCCTGCTGGTCAGGAGCGTCGTTGTCCACTGCATCGGATCAAAGCACTACATGATGTTTCTTCCTGTTTAAGGGGAGTTTTTCCTTTCCGTTGTCGTCAACTGTTGCTCATGGAGGAATGTTGGGTTTCTTTAAATTAAATTGAAGAGTTTGGTCTAGACTTGCTCTATGTGTAAAGTGATTTGATGCTATATAAATAAAGATTGATTGATTTCAAAGTGAATCACAGTGTTGCAGGATGGAAATCACCATCAGTCTGTAAACCTTCTATCAGTCGATCAGCTCCCACTGGGTGTCACTGATCAGTCTGTAGTTGTTGCTGCGGTAGTTTTCAGGGTGAATCCGTCGCTGTTGCCAAACCTCCTCGTACAGGCTGCGTACGACCGGCCGCAGCGGGGGGAAGCCGGCGGAGCGAGCCAGCGCCTCGCAGTACTCCCACTGATCCTTGTCCATTATCAGCAGGTGGCGCTGCAGGACTCCTCGCGACGCCTTTTCCCGCAGCCCTCGCAGGGCTTCGTCCTCCATCTGAGCCCGAGGTGGTAACGTGACCGAGCCGTCCAACACGGCCAGAGAGAACTGGACCTGCAGAGACCAGGCAGGGTTATAAACCTCTGAGACCTCATCAGTCTGACCTTTTACAGTGTTTGAACATCTGCGGCTCACCTGGCAGTCGAAGTTGGGGAAGGGGCAGATTATTTTACAGATGCCGATGAAGAAGAGCGAGGGGAAGGCGGGGGGCATGATGAAGCGGTACAGAGGAGACACCACCTGGTCATGGATCTCCAGACCCAGCTGAGCCGCGTCCAGGAACGGGTACCTGAAGTTGTATCCGGTGCAGAACAGCAGAACGTCAGCCGCTCCCACTGAGCCGTCCTGCAACACAGCGACCAATCAGAACTTTAGATTAGAAGAGCAGGAGGAGGGTTGAACAGACTGTCGGTTCACATGTAGGAAACCACGTGTTACATGTTACTGACATGTTGGACTGTATTTCTACAGAAGCACGTTGCATTCAGCAGGAGGCCTTATCTCATAATTATGACCTAATCATCTGATAATTACAATATTTCTATTGTTATGAGAGAAGATGGAGACATGATTTAATTCACTTTATTTCTTCCTTGATTTGTGACACTGTGAGATGTCACTGAATAATGTGGACTGTGTTAATAGTTCAATCAGACAGTAATCTGAACATCTCACAGGCCAAGTCAATGTAAAAAGGGTTAGTGTGGAAGTATATGAGGGGCAGAAGACGGCTATGGGACACTGATGACGAACTGGACACTATGAAAGCTGCTCAGTGGCTCTAGAAGCCAAAAAACCCACTGATGCAGCTACAGAGCATGCTCAGTAGAGACTTCCACTGACTGAGACAGCTAACTGGAATGAGAATAAAGATTCAATAATGCAGCTTTTTTCTAGATTTTTGAAATGTGATCAGACCAAACGCATCAAATTCTGATTATTTTGTGAAAACTAAATTTAACTGTTGATTTACAGACGTCTCTTTCATGGTGTAAGTCTACAGGAAAAGTATTTTTGGCTCAGTAGCATCATGTGATGATGTGGGGGGGGGGTTACTAGATTGATGCATGTCGTTGCTGGATAATTTATGTGGAACAATTTGACACAAAGAATAAAAATTAAAATTACTATCAGTTAATCAACACTTCAAAACCTCCACAGGACATGGGATAGTTTTATTAGATTTGCGAACCAATTAGACTGATCTAATAAATATCCAACAGATTCGTTTCACCCTCACATACTGTGGCTGACGACAATTGAAGTAAAGTGTAGCTGGACACCCTTCAACCCCCCTATTTGTTTTGTTTTGTGTTTTTTTTTCTCTTGTTTATTTGTGTGGATGACTTCTTTTCTGCTTTTTTTGTAGGTTTATTTATTGATTCTCATTTTTGCTAAATTCACATTTTTCTTATATTTCAACTTTTTCTTATATTACAGCACATTTTATCTCTATTTGCTTTTACTATGGATGCTTTTGATCAAATTCACCATTGTGCTTTGTTAATTTGATGTTGATGTGCATTCAAGGAAAATAAAAAAAAACCTTGAAACAAAGTAAATCTACACTGTGTATCTAAAGTCACTCCATTGTTCCAGCAGCTGCTATGAGACGATCTACTTCAGTAAATCCTCTAAACTAATATGGAAGCATTTGGTTAAAACTATCAAAAGAATGAAACACAGTTATCTCGTAATTAGGAGACTAAGCCTCCAATCTGTTTTTGTCTTCGGCTCCTGCAACAAGCCTCCGTATCTTTTCACTACAGAAAAACAAAGCAGGTTGAACATCAGTGAAGATTCGTGCTGCTACCTGAAAGCGAATCCTGCCGTCATCCTCCACCGACTCCACCGGACTGGACTGCTGGATCCCGGCAGGAAGAGGGAAGGTGAGACGAGGACGACCGTGACTCAGTGTCACCTAAAAACACGATCACTTTCTGTTATTAAGAACACACATTTAGAGGGAAACATTCCTCTATTGTTTCAGGTGAAGTGAGGACATGTTTATTACCTGTGCACCAACTTTAGCCAGCTCTATGGAGATGTCCAGTCCTGAAGCTTTGGCTCCCAGAACCACGACGGACTGACCTGAGAACGGCTCTGCATACCTGTATGAATGACTGTGGAGCACCTGTCCTACAAGAGACCAGAGACATCAGTGTGTCCAGTACAGAGCTGCAGACATTCATCTATTAACTGCCAGAGAATAATGATTTATTACAGTTCAAACCCCCAAAATATTCATGTTTTTCTTGCTGTAATGATTCCTCCTGTTCATACTGACCATTAGAAGATCCCTTCATAATGTTTACAATGGAAGTGATGGAGGACTAAACCCACAGTCCTCCTTCTGTGTAAACATGGATTTAAAAGTTTATCTGAAGCTAATATGAAGCTTCAGTCGTCTGAATGAGTCAAATCAAGTCTTCTATGTTTCAACGTTACAGTGTTTTTAGTACCAAAGTCTTTTTGTTACTATACTTCCACCACAGCTCAACAGGGAAACACTAAGAGGGAATCTGATGTTAAAAAGACTGTAAATGTGTCAGATATCACTTGAATGACTAACTCACACTGATGAAGCTCAATAGAAGCTGATCAGAAGGAGCGCTTCCGCAGGTCCTTCTTTCCAACTGCAGTCAGACCGCACAATGCTGCACTATAGTTGTACTTTAGGGTCCTTTTTTTAGTTTTTAATTTTTATTGTTGTATATTTATGTTATAATTGCACTTTAAGGTCCTTTCACTTAGTTTATAATTGTATTGTTGTGTGTATATATATATGTGTTATAATTGCATATGTTATAATTGCATTTTAGGGTCATTTAAAAAAAGTTTTTATTTAGTTTATAATTTTTATTGTAAACTTTATATATATATACATGTGTGTGTGTGTTATAATTGCACTTTAAGGTCCTTTTACTTAGTTTATAATTGTATTGTTGTGTATATATATATATATATATATATATATATATATATATATATATTATATATGTTATAATTGCATTTTAGGGTCATTTAAAGAAAAAGTTTTTACTTAGTTTATAATTTTTATTGTTGTATATATTTGTTTTTGTTTGTTTGTTGCTTTTCTATATCACTATTTTTTGAGCTGCTGTAGCAATTAATTTCCCCACTGTGGGATCAATAAATGTCTCTTTATCTTTATATATATATTTAAAAAATGTACATATGAACTGTGAGTGTACCTTTAAAGTTGTTCATCCCTGGTATGTCTGGGATGTGAGGGTCAGAGTAATGCCTGGAAGACAAACAGGAAACAAACACATTTAAACCGTGAAGATGAAGCTCTTCAGTGACACCTGGTGGCAGAAGGAGGGAACTGCGTCTCACCCCGAACACACGAAGACCGAGTCGAACGTCTCCGTCTTCTGACAACCTGACGAATCCGATGACGTCACTTCCCATGTCGTTCTCTCCTCCTCGCGACCTGTTGTCACGGCAACCGGCTTCACGCTTTCCACCGCGGTGTTAAACTGAAACACGAAGAGTTCATTTCATTATTATTTGGACCATGAAATATCAGAAAATACCTTCATATAATTCATTAAATCTCAAAGTTGTTGCCTGTTAATCTGCCTCAGGTTTTCACTGATACCAGATTAAACTCTGTCCTCTATATTATTTCCTTCATTCTGTTTTTACTGATTAATCTGAAATAATTACAGGTTTTTTTTCTTGCTAATTGTAAATTATTGTAGAATTATTAATTATTTGTATTTAGTGTCATTCTGTTAACGTTGTGTCCATTGATGCACAGCTGAGTATATGGAAGTAAAAGTGTGCACGTATAAATACAACCTGTACATATTTTTATCTATTTATTTGGATTCTTATTAACAATTACACAACAGCTACTCTTCCATAATATTAAATATTATAAAGAAGAAAAAAAGGGGGGAAAAAAATAAAAAAAGTATAAGTTACAAATATATGAAGAGGATAACAAAGAATACATTCTAAAAAATGAAAGAAAGATAAAGAAAAAATTGAAAAGGATTTTAAAAAGATTAAATATTTAAACAATAAGGATAACAAAGAATAAATGGATAAAAAGAAGAAAAAAGAAAAAAAATCAAGATTAAAAAGGAAATTTAAAAAACCTCCTAAAGGATAAATTAGAAATATATATACAAAGAGAATAACAAAGAATGATTTAAAACAAATTAAAAGATTAAAGATCAGAAAAGGAAAGGTTTTTAAAAAAAATAGAAAAGTCACAAATATATATAAAGATGTTAACAAAGAATACATAATATAAGTAAAAAGAAAAAGAAAGAAAAAATAAAAATAAAAACAAGGAAAAATACTTTAAAATTTTATAATGTTCAAATAAATAACCCTAAAGACATGTGACGTCGGCGGTCAGTCAGCTGATCGGCGGCGGGTCGACTCACCCGGACGTTAGCTCGGATGTCGTGACTCTCGCAGTAACTCTGCAGGTATCTCTGCACTTCCTGGTGAGGCAGGAAGCTGCTCAGCTGAGGCTCGAACGGGAAGTCTGGAAACATCATCACCTCTTTGGGAAGGTTGGTCCTGAGGAGAGTCAGCTGATTCAATAAACTATCTAATGAACTAATATGTAGTTAGAGGATAGTTACGGATATGTTTGGAAACTTCTGACACAAAACATGAACGAACCAATCAGAAGCTGTTTGATTCATGCAGGAGAACAACAGTAGACAAGATAAACTGAATCAGCCCTAAATTTAATAAAGTATCACGATGCTAGACGCTGCTTTCAGGAAATGTTTAGTTAATAAAAACATTTTAAAAAGAAAAGTAAGAAACACATGAGGCGTTCACTGACCCTGGAACAAAGAGAACTGACTCTGAAATGTGTTCTTAAGTCTTAAAAAGTTGAAAAATATCAACTTTACCTTCATAAAGGACCAGTAAAAGATGAAGTAGAGACACAGAATATAAATACAGAGCTGGAGATGTGTAAAGTCTAACATACCTGAGGTTTCTGTACATGCTGCTGTGAATCGGCCGTCCGTTGTCATAGGAACCGACTCGCTCCTCGTAGCACCAGGTGCCGCCGACGTCGTCGCTCTGCTCGAACACGACGGGAGGAGCGAAGATGTGAGGACGAGACAGGATGTGTCTGGCTGCACAGAGTCCTGCTGCTCCTGCACCCACTACTGCTACCCTCTGCAACGCCATCCTCACCCTGAGAGCGGGGGAGAGAAAAGGAGAGAGGGAGAGAGAGAGACAGAGAGAGAGAGAGGGAGAGACAGAGAGAGAGAGACAGAGAAAGAGAGAGGGAGGGAGAGGGTGAGAGAGAGAGAGAGAGAGAGAGAGAGAGAGAGAGGGAGAGGGAGAGAGAGAGAGGGAGAGAGGGAGAGGGAGAGGGAGAGAGGGAGAGGGTGAGAGAGAGAGAGAGAGAGATAGAGAGAGGGAGAGGGAGAAAGAGAGGGAGAGAGAGAGAGAGAGAGAGAGAGAGAGAGGGAGAGGGAGAGAGAGAGTGGGAGAGAGAGAAAAGGAGAGAAAGAGAGAGAGAGAGGGGGGAGAGAGAGAGAGAGAGAGAGGGAGACAGAGAGAGAGAGAGAGAGAGAGAGAGAGAGAGAGAGAGAGGGGGGAGAGAGAGAGAGAGAGCGAGCGAGAGAGAGACAGAGAGAGAGAGAGAGAGAGAGAGAGAGAGAGAGAGAGAGAGAGAGAGAGAGAGAGAGAGAGAGAGAGAGAGATTCTCAAATGAATGATACACAGACCAAAGATTCAGCCACTACAGTGGACATATACTCCTCCCGTATACTACTACAGTATACGGGAGGAGTATATGTCCACTGTGGTGGCTGAATTGTAACTACACCATCAAAATCCATCATCATACATATTCTAAGAAAACAGCTTTTGAATAGTTTCCACTGTAGTGACACTATGCATGAAAGGGTTCATTTAAGCATTATTCAGTTATTCAGCAAATGATACTGAATGAATCTTGTCCCCAAATAAAAATAAGGCACACATAAGTGACATTTTCTAGTTTGTGTTTGTGTCTAAGCAGCTAAAGACTCCAGTAATATATTACTCACAGCAGCATCTCTCTAAACCTTTCAGAAAGCGGTGTCCTTCAAGGGTGTGTGAAAATATGCGCACCCAAAATGACATAAACAAGTATGTGTGTGTGTGTGTGTGTGTGTGTGTGTGTGTGTGTGTCTGTGAGAGAGAGAGAGAGAGCGATGTGTTGATTAACTGAAATTGTGGTTATTAATATGTTTCATTTGCAAAGTGAAATGTAATTCATCCTCCTAATGTCAGTAACATTATTAATTTTTCTTTCTTATTATTTTTATTGAATGTTTTCGGCCTGAAAACTGAAATAAATGCAGAAAAGAAGATTTGAGTTTTCCACTGTGTCTTCTTCTTTAAAGTTTTGGAAGAAGAAACCAAATAACAACATAAATCACCTGTTCAGTCACAGTCTGATCTGCTTCATTATGTTCATATTAATTAGTTTCAGCCTTAATAAACATTCATTTATCTGAACTGTGTAGAGTTTATGTCTGTGCAGACTTTGACCAGCTGAGAGAAAAGAGAAGGAAACATTTAATCTGCATGTTTCTGTTCAATTATTAACTTTACAGAGTTGTTTAATCATTGGTGGAACAAGTATTTAGATCCTTTACTACAAAGTACAAATACTGCAACGTAGAAATACTCCATTACAGTAAAAGTACTGCAGTATTATGAGTGATGTAGTATGCAGTATTACAGTAAAAGTACTGCAGTATTATGAGCGATGTAGTATGCAGTATTACAGTAAAAGTACTGCAGTATTATAGTGATGTAGTATGCAGTATTACAGTAAAAGTACTGCAGTATTATAGTGATGTAGTATGCAGTATTACAGTAAAAGTACTGCAGTATTATGAGTGATGTAGTATGCAGTATTACAGTAAAAGTACTGCAGTATTATAGTGATGTAGTATGCAGTATTACAGTAAAAGTACTGCAGTATTATAGTGGTGTAGTATGCAGTATTACAGTAAAAGTACTGCAGTATTATGAGTGATGTAGTATGCAGTATTACAGTAAAAGTACTGCAGTATTATAGTGATGTAGTATGCAGTATTACAGTAAAAGTACTGCAGTATTATGAGTGATGTAGTATGCAGTATTACAGTAAAAGTACTGCAGTATTATAGTGGTGTAGTATGCAGTATTACAGTAAAAGTACTGCAGTATTATGAGTGATGTAGTATGCAGTATTACAGTAAAAGTACTGCAGTATTATAGTGATGTAGTATGCAGTATTACAGTAAAGTACTGCAGTATTATAGTGATGTAGTATGCAGTATTACAGTAAAAGTACTGCAGTATTATGAGTGATGTAGTATGCAGTATTACAGTAAAGTACTGCAGTATTATAGTGATGTAGTATGCAGTATTACAGTAAAGTACTGCAGTATTATAGTGATGTAGTATGCAGTATTACAGTAAAGTAGTGGTTTGGTCCTCTGACTGATATATTATTATTATGACATCATTAGATTATTAATAGTGAAGCATCAGTGTTAGAGCAGCATGTTACTGTTGTAGCTGCTGGAGGTGGAGCTAGTTTACACTACTTTATATACAGTTAGCTAGTTTAGTCCAGTGGTTCCCAACCTAGGGGTGGGGCCCCTCCAAAGGGTCAGCAGGTAAATGTGAGGGGACTTCCTGTTAGAGCTTTGTCTGCTTTCTGTGACCAACAAACAATCACAGGATCCTACATGAACCCTCACACACTCAGTGTTTGAGTGGCTCCCATCAGGCTGCAGAACAAAGGAGGAGCCACCTTTGTCCCCACAGCAGTAAAGCTCCTGAACTCTGACCCCTCCCCGTCCCAACATCATTGCCCCTCAACTGACTGAATTCTGTTTGTCCTTTTTTAATGATGCTGCTCTTCATGCCTTTTAAATTGCCCCTCAGGGACAAATAAAGTGTTTTGAATTTGAACTGAAAACTAAGTTCTGATACACAAATGTGTTTTCAGTTTTTGGACTTTTTCTCTAATCTTTGATTTCTGCTGAAATATTGGATCATTTGAACATTTATTGAAATTAAAGCATGTGAGAAGTACTTTACTGTACTACAGTAAAGTACTAGTACCTCAAACTGTACTACAGTAAAGTACTAGTACCTCAAACTGTACTACAGTACTTGGGTAAATGTACTTTATCTAATCATGTTAAACAGATTAAATCAGCAGGTTTGGACTTTAACTGTTTCAGACTCTTTGTTGATTAAAAGTTAAACTTTGGTTGACTGTAGTTTGAGAACTGCGCATGCTCAGAGAGAGCGACCACTCACTTTGTTGCCGTGGCTAACTTAGCTGCTCTTCTTTTTAACCTTAAAATAAACACTTTTAAACTGAATACTCTGATAAATTATAATAATTATTAATAATCAATAAGTGAAGTGTTACCGTGGTGACTGTCAGTCTTTATCCGTCCCGCTGTTCGACTGTTTGCGGAGTAAAACATTAACATCACACGAACCACCGAGCAGCCGTTGTGTCGGAGGACCAGTCTCAGTGTAACACCTGCGCGTTACGTCACAGAGACAGAGGTGTTACGGAGAGAAACGTTCACGGACGTAATAAACACTTCCGATCCCGAGCCTTCACAATAAAAGCGATATCGCATTTAAATTAGTTAAATATCAAATTTAAAGTCGCAAAAAAAAACTTCTGTTTGTTTGTCAAATAAACTCTTAAAGACTAAATACTTTATACTAACACTTATTATCATATATGATCTATTATCTGATATGACTGAAAATAAAAAATTATACTGGAATTAGTATTATTACTATGACTATGATTTTCAGAATAAAATTATGTAGGACTAAATATGACAACACAAATAAATAAATGCAGAATTAATAAAGTATTAAAATACATTATACACACAGAAATGCTGAATTAATACACTTTAATACAGATATTTAAGTAACTAAATAAAAGGTTGAAATTATTACAGAAACAAGAAGATAATAATTAAATCAAGATAATCATTGATATGAATTAATCTGTCAAATTTTGTCTCATAGTACATTGCGTAAAAAAAGAAGCAAAAGGGAATGTTTGCTAAATATCCAAATATGAAACACATTATTTTAAATAGTAATGATTAAATATGCGAATAATTAACTGTTGATATAAATCATGAGGATATTTAAGGTTTGTTTTTTTACACACAAATCAAAGGGAATCTCAACATTTCTTATTTCAAATACTTTATTAAAAAAAAGAAAAGTGAAAGCAGAATTGGGCCACAGGGAAAAATACACCTTGAAAATGTTTTTTTCTATAAAGTTGAACTAATTTTAGACTCTAACAGAAGTGATAAGGATCATATGTCATCGTTCATTCACATTTAGTTAATAACCAAAAACATCTGAGCAACAACTGAAACATGTTAATACTCTGTGAGCTCTGATCCAGGACTGTATAATAAATATAATCTGAACATTTCAGTCAAAGATCTGCTGTAAAGAAAACAATATCACACAGAAATGAATGAAAATATGAATTTATTAAATGGCAGAAAATCTTGTTAGTGACCTGAAAGCTGTGAGAATAAATATGATTATTGTCATCAGAAGAGTGTTTTACAGCAGAAGTCTGTCTTTACTGCACACTGTTTATCTGACTTTATCATGGAGACAACGTTTCTACATCAGATTAAATCCTGTTTTTTTGTCACCAACAAGATTTCCAACCATCTAGTGAATCTTTATTTTCACTGTTTCAGCTTTTATGAGCAGAATGTTTGACGGAGAAGCTCGAAGATAATCGTACAGTCCTGGATGGAGCCGCAGCAAACTCTCACTGCTGCTTATTAAAGATGAACTACTGAGATCTTTCGTGCGTCTCCAGGTGTTTGAAGCATGATGTGTCTCTGGAGGAGGCTGATGATGTCACTGATGATGTCACTGATGATGTCACCTGAGTCAGTGTCGAGTTTGCAAAGTAAAACAAAAGGAGTGTGAGTGTTTATTCATCTGCAGCTCCTCTTCATCAGTCTGACTGTTATTAGACGGTGAATCATCAGAGCAGCCACTCTTTAACTTTCCCTCATGTTCGTATACGTCGTCATCATCATCATCATCATCATCACTTGGCGGTGGCGTTGCCGTGCGGCGGCGGCTGCTGCTGCGGCTGCTGCTGCTCGGCGAGCGCCTGCTGCAGCCGGGTGCGTTTCCTGGAGTAATGCTGCCAGTGGAGCAGCTGCTGCTCGTCTATGAACTTGGCGCATTGAGCGTTGACCAGCTCCTTCCTGAAGTGTTCGTACTGCAGCAGCTCCAGCATGTGAAGGCAGTGAGGATACCTGCAGAGAGACACACACACACACACACACACACACACACACACACACACACACACACACACACACACACACACACACACACAGATATAAAAACATGTCTGGAAACTTTCTGCAGCAACTTTCCTTACATTCAGTAACTCTGTAAACTGCACAGAGATCAGCATGTGTTGGTCTGG